>NC_041222.1:42652024-42665727 GCF_002837175.3 Physeter macrocephalus | reverse complement strand
CAGAGCTGGAGGAATCAGACTCCCTGACTTCAGACTATACTACAAAGCTACAGTAATCAAGACAATATGGTGCTGGCACAAAAACAGAAATATAGATCAATGGAACAGGATAGAAAGCCCAGAAATAAACCCACACACCTATGGTCAACTAATCTATGACAAAGGAGGCAAGGATATATAATGGGGAAGACAGTCTCTTCAATAAGTGGTGCTGGGAAAACTGGACAGCTACATGTTAAAGAATGAAATTAGAACACTTCCTAACACCATACCAAAAAATCAACTCAAAATGGGTTAGAGACCTAAATGTAAGACTGGGCACTATAAAACTCTTAGAGGAAAACATAGGAAGAACATTCTTTGACATTAATCACAGCAAGATATTTTTTGATCCACCTCCTAGAGTAACGGAAATAAAAACAAAAATAAACAAATGGGACCTAATGAAACTGAAAAGCTTTTGCACAGCAAAGGAAACCATAAACAAGACAAAAAGACAACCCTCAGAATGGGAGAAAATATTTGCAAATGAATCATGAGACAAAGGGTTAATCTCAAAAGTATGGAGGTTCCCTAAAGAACTAAAAATAGAATTACCATACGACCCAGCAATTCCACTACTGGGCATATACCCAGAGAAAACCATAATTCAAAAAGACACAAGCACCCCAATGTTCACTGCAGCACTATTTACAATAGCCAGGTCATGGAAGCAACCTAAGTGCCCATCGACAGACGAATGGATAAAGAAGAAGTGGTACATATATACAATGGAATATTACTCAGTTAAAAAGGAACGAACTTGGGTCATTTGTAGAGACATGGATGCATCTAGAGACTGTCACACAGAGTGAAGTAAGTCAAAAAGAGAAAAAAAACAAATATCGTATATTAATGCATATATGTGGAACCTAGAAAATGGTAGCGATGAACCAGTTTGCAGAGCAGAAATTGAGACACAGTAGTAGAGAAAAAACGTATGTACATCAAGGGGGGAAAGAGGCAGGGGTGGGGGTTGTGGTGTGATGAATTGGGAGATTGGGATTGACATGTATATACTGATGCGTATAAAATGGATGACTAATAAGAAAATATAAATAAATAAAAAATAAACATTAAAAAAAAAAGAACCTAGGGGCAGGACAGGAATAAAGATGCAGACGTAGAGAATGGACTTGAGGACACAGAGAGGAGGAAGTGTAAGCTGGGACGAAGTGAGAGAGTGGCATGGACTTATATATACTACCAAATGTAAAATAGATAGGTAGTGGGAAGCAGCCGCTTAGCACAGGGAGATCAGCTCAGTGCTTTGTGACCACCTAGAGGGGTGAGATGGGCGGGAAGAGGGAGACGCAAGAGGGAGGAGATATGGGGATATATTTAAAAAATAAATAAAAAGTTAAAAAGAATAAAATACCTAGGAATAAATTGAACCAAGGAGATAAACGGTCTCTACTCTAAAAACTACAAGACACTGATGAAAGAAATCAAAGATGACACAAATAAATGGAAAGGTATCCCATGTTCATGGATGGGAAGGATTAATATAGTTAAAGTGTCCATATTACTCAAATCCAAATGTAATCCCCATCAAGATTCCAATGGCATTTTTTAAAAGTGGAAAACACAATCCTAAAATTTATATGGAACCACAAAACCATGAATAGCCAAAGCAATCCTGAGAAAGAAGAATAAAGCTGGAGGCATCATGGTGCCTGATTTCAAGCTATATTATAAAGCTATAGTAATTAAAACAGTATGGTACTGGCATAAAAACAGACACATAGACCAATGGAACAGAATCGAGAGCCCAGAAATAAACCCATGCATATATGTTCAACTTGGACAAAGGAGGCAAGAATACTCATTGGAGAAAGACAGTCTCTTCAATAATTGGTGCTGAGAAAACTGGATATTCATGTGTAAACGAATGAAACTAGATCCCTGTCTTACACCACTCAATAAAAGCTAACTCAAAATGGATCAAAGACTTAAGTATAACACCATAAAACTCCAAGAAAAAAAAATAGGGAAGAGGCTCATTGACATTGGTCTTGGCAATCATTTTCTGGATATGACACCAAAAGGATAAATAATAAAAGCAAAAAATCAACAAATGGGACTATATCAAACTTAAAAGCTTCTGCACAGCAAAAGAGATACACAAAATGAAAAGATAACCTACAGAATGGGAAAAAATATTTGCTAATCATATATCAAATAAGGGGTTATTATCCAAAATCTATCAACATTTTGTAAAACTCAATAACAAAAAACAATCTACTTTTAAAATGGGCAGAGGAACTAAATTTCTTCCAAAGAAGACATCCAAATGCCCAACAGGATTCTCAACATAACTAATTTTCAGGGAAATACAAATCCAAACCACTATGAGATATCACCTCAACTGTTAGAATGGCTATTATCAAGAAGATAAGAGATAAGGAGTGTTGGTAAGGATGTGGAGAAAAGGGAACCCTTGTACACTGTTGTAGGAATGTAAATTGGTGCAGCCACTATGGGAAAACAGTATGGAAGTTCCTTTAAAAACTTTTTTAAAAATACCATATGATTCAACGATCCCACTTCTGGGCATATATCCAGAGGAAATGAATACAGGATATCAAGGAGATATATGAACTCCCATGTTTATTGCCGCATTATTCACAGTAGCCAAGGTAAGGAAACAACCTAAGTGTCCATCGATGGATGAATGGATTAAGAAGATGTGGTACATATATACAATGGAATATTGTTCAGCCATGAGAAAGAAAGAAATCCTGCTATTAGTGACAATATGAATTTGCCTTGAGGACATTATGCTAACTGAAATAAGTCAGAGAAAGATAAACACTGTATGATATCAGTAGCATGCGGAATCTAAAAAAGTCAAACTTGTAAAAACAGAGCATAGAATGACGGCTACCAGAGGCTGGGGGTGGGGGGGATTGGGAGACAGTAGAGATGTTGTTTAGCTGTACAAACTTGCAACTAGTAGATAAATAAATCCTGGAGATCTAATGTGCAATATAGTGATTAAACATAAAGATATTGTATTGTAGATAAACTTGATAAGAGACTAGATCTTAAGTATACCCACCATAAAAAAAAAGATAATTATGTGACATGATAAAGGTATTAGCTAATGTTACACTTATATATTGAGATACGATTACCATTGTATCAAGTCAACATGTTGTATACCTGAAATTTACATAATCTCAATTATATCTCAATTAAAACAGTAAAAATTAAAAGCTTCTGTACAGCAAAGGAAACCATTAATAAAATGCAAAGGCAACCCACAGAATGGGAGAACATATTTGTAAATCATGTATCTGTTAAGAGATTAATATCCAAAATACATAAGGAACTCATACAACTGAATAACCAAAATAATCTGGTTTTAAAAATGGGCAGAGGAACTGAATAGATATCTTCCAAAGATATACAAAAGGCCACCAGGTACATGAAAAGTTGCTCAACATCATTAATCATCAGGAAAATGAAAATCAAAACTGCAATGAGATACCACCTCATACGTGTTAGAATAGCTATTCTAAAAATACAAGTGATAACAAATGCTGGTGAGGATGTATTGAAAAGGGAACCCATGTTCACAATTAATATTGTTTAAATAGCCATACTACCCAAAGCCATCTACAGATCCAACACAATCCCCATCAAAATAACAAAGCCATTCTTCGCAGACATAGAAGAAACCATCCTAAATTTTGTGTGGAAAAACAAAAGACCTTGAATAGCCAAAGCTATGCTGAGAAAACAGAACAAAACCAGATGTATCACACTCTCTGATTTCAAACTACATTGCAAAGCCATAGTAATAAAACAGTATAACATACACTGGCACAAAAATTGACATATAGACCCGTGGAAAAGAATAGAGAGCTCAGAATTCAATCCTGGCATATATGGTCAACTAATATTCAACAAGGGAGCCAAGAATACCCTATGGGGGAAAGGACAGTCTCTTCAACAAATGGTGCTAGAAAAACTGGAGAAATACATGAAGAACAATGAAATTGAACCCCTATCTCACATCAGTCACAAAAATTAACTCAAAATGGATCAAAGATTTAAACATAAGACTAGACACCATAAAACTCCTGAAGAAAACATAGGGAAGAAGCCCATCGATGTTGGTCTTGACAAGGATTTTTTGAACATGACACCAAAAGCACAAACATCAAAAGCATGGACATATATACACTACCAAACGTAGAACAGATAGCTAGTGGGAAGCAGCCGCATAGCACGGGGAGATCAGCTTGGTCTTTGTGACCACCTAGAGGGGTGGGATAGGGAGGGTGGGAGGGAGACGCAAGAGGGAGGAGATATGGGAACATATGTATATGTATAACTGATTCACTTTGTTGTAAAGCAGAAACTAACACACCATTGTGTGTTATATATATTATATTATATTATATTCCAATAAAGATGTTAAAAATTAACAAATGGGACCACACCAAACGCAAACCTTCTGCAAAGCCAAGCCACTACGAACAAAATGAAAAGGCAGCCTTCAGAATGGAAGAAAATTTTTGCAAGTCATATATTGCGTAAGGGTTAATATCCAAAATATATAAAGAACTAACACAACTTAATAACAACAATAAGAAAAAAAAGGTTTTATTTAAAAATGGGCAGAAGAACTAAATAGTCATTTCTCCAAAGAGGATGTCAAAATGGCCAACAGGCACATGAGAAGGTGCTCAACATCACTAATCATCAAAAAATGCAATTCAAGGACTTCCCTGGTGGCACAGTGGTTGAGAGTCCTCCTGCCGATGCAGGAGACACGGGTTCATGCCCCGGTCCGGGAAGATCCCACATGCCGCGGAGTGGCTGGGCCCGTGAGCCATGGCCGCTGAGCCTGCGCGTCCGGAGCCTGTGCTCCGCAAAGGGAGAGGCCACAGCAGTGAAAGGCCCGCGTACAGCAAAACAAAACCAAAAAAACAAAAACAAAAAAATGCAATTCAAAACAACTATAAGAGGGAATTCCCTAGCAGTGCAGTGGTAAGACTCTGCACTTCCAATGCAGGAGGTGTGGGTTCGATCCCTGGTGGGGGAACTAAGATCCCACATGCTGCATGGTGTGGCCAAAAAAAAAAAAAAAGGATCAGTTAACAAAACAACTCACCTCACACCTGTTAGAATGGCTATCATGAAGAAGACAAGTGACCACAGGTGCTGGAGAGGATGTGGTGAAAAGGAAACTCTTACACACTGTTGATGGGAATGTAAATTGGTCCAACCACTGTGGAAAACAATATGGAAGTTCCTCAAAAAATTAAAAATAGACCTACCACACAATCCAGCAATTTCAATTCTTCTGGGAATATATCCAAAGGAAATGAAAACCCAAAGATGTGATATATACACAATGTAGTATTATTTAGCCATGAGAAAGGAGGATATCCTGCTTTCTTGTGACAACATGGATGGACCTTAAGCACATTTTGCTAAGTGAGATAAGATAAGCCAGACAGAGAAAGACAAGTACATGTTACATAATATCACTTATATGTGGAATGTAAAAAAACAAAAAACAAACACAGTAAAAACAGAAAAAAACAAAAAAAAAACAAAAAGTAAAACAGTGGTTAACAGGGGATGGGGGGATACGGGGATAAGATTTAGGTTGTTTAAGAGCACAAACTTGTAACAAGTACTAACATAGCCATAGATATTTAATGTAAAGTTTATTAAACATAGACAATAATATTGTACTATAAGTACATACTGTGAAATGGGTGGAGGGGATCAAAAGGTATAAACTTCCAGTTGTAAGATAAATACAATCTGGGGATGTAATGTACAGCATGGTGACAAATATACAATATACTACAGTCAAATATTCAATACTATATTGTATATTTGAAAGTTGCAAGGAAATAGGATTTAAAAGTTCTGTCAAAAGGGAAAAAAATGGTAACTGTGAGGTGATTGACAGTAACTTATAGTGGTAATTTTTTCAAAATATTTATCAAACTATGTTGCATACCTAAAACAAATGTTACATGTCAGTTACATCTCAATAAAAAATAAAAATTTTTAAATGTATATTATTTCCTTTCTTCTGCTTGCTTTGGGTTTAATGTGCTCTTCTTTGGGCTTCTTAAGATAGAAACTAAGGTCACTGATCCGAAATCTTTTCTAATACAGACTTTTAGTGCTGTAAATTTTTTTCTAGATATTGTTTTAGTAGCATCTCATAAATTTTGATATGGGGTGATTTCTTTTTAATTCATTTCGAAATATTTCCTGTTCCCTTTTGATTTCTTCTCTGATCCATAGGCTACTTTTAAATGTATTATTTAGTTTGCAAATATTTGGGGACTTTAAGAATTTTCCTGTTGTTGAGTTCTAATTTAATTCCATTGTGATCAGAGAATATACTTTGTATGACATAATTCTTTCAAATTTATTGGGACTTATTTCATGGCCCAGAATATGGTCCATCTTGGTAGATGTTCCTTGAACACTTGAGAAGAATGTTTATTCTGCTGTTATTGGGTAGAATGTTCTATAAATGTCAATTAGGTCTGGTTGTTTGATAGTATTATTCAGGTCTTCTATATTCTTATTGATTTTCTGTCTATTCTATGAATTATTTAAAACATACCATAGGAATTTATGAGAAGACAAAGTATATAAGTGATGGGCCCTTCATCACTCCCTCAGGCCACCATGTCAGAACACCCACCAGAAGAGACCCTTGACTGCCCTCCCCTGTCAATTCTATATAATAGATTGTATCCCCCATTGCAAATACCTAGCTAACAGACATATCCATTTATCATCTCATTTTCTCTTAATCCTGCCCTTTAAGTCTGACAGTCAGTTCTGCGTACCTGCAGTTCTGATTACACACCTGGGCTACATCACTTTTAGCTATGCTTTCACCCATGCCTGCAGGCTGGAATGAAACAAAATAAAGAGGAACTCCCAATTGCTTGACTCCAATTAGAAGGTTTCTACTGTAACTGTGAATTCTTTCCAGTTAACTCAGCAAGTGTTGGTTAAACAAGTGTATATACTGCGTGCAATACCCAGTTCTGAGCTTAGGTTTTAATCTTGGACCAATAAACAGGGATTGACTACATAGTCAGAGAGGGTCTGATTGGAGGGGAGGTGAAGGAGGAAAGAACTAGTGTTGATAGCAAGAGGAGCCCAACTTCCACAAAAGGGAAACCCACATTCCCTCAAGAAGAACATAGCAGCAGGGGTACATTGCCCCTCCGCATTTTGGATCAAGGCAGCGCCTTGGCAGCTGGGACTTCTAAGTCTTCCCCACAGAATAATCTTAGAGACCCCCCTCTTTGCTTTCAACACAGGCAATTGAATAAAATTCTGCCCATTTCTGATAATAATTACCTCCAGATTATTCAATAGAATTGATTCACAAAGAACAATTACTACTAAGTTGCCTTCTTAGCAGTAGTCCCATGCTTTGGAGGTGGGACAGCTGGTTGAGAAGCAGCCATGTGCCATTCAATGACAAGTTTATATGGCATTAGTCTCTGAAGTTCAATTAGAAAAATTGAACAGAGTCCAGAATGAGCACAGGCTGCATACAAGAAACAGCTCCATACTTTGTTTACATGTCAGAACATCAAGTATTTAGCTGTTCCAGAGCCAGCACAGAATAATTACACTCTACATCTTTCCACTTTCCCTTCTGCTTTTCCTCATGGTCTTGGGGAGCAGGGGAGTCCTTAGCATGTGCAGGGGAATGGGGATCCCTCTGCATTCATATAAATTCTTTCATCTGATGGGAAAAGATCAGAGAAGCAGGCCACAGTGCGTCCAGAATGTCCTGCTTGGAGCCCAATGAAGAGCAGAGAGCCAGCCCTGCTTTGTGTGCCCATCTGAAGACAATCAAGATAACCTTTAGGGCTTCCCTGGTGGCACAGTGGTTGAGAATCTGCCTGCTAATGCAGGGGACACGGGTTCGAGCCCTGGTCTGGGAGGATCCCACATGCCGCGGAACAACTAGGCCCGTGAGCCACAACTACTGAGCCTGCGCGTTTGGAGCCTGTGCTCTGCAACAAGAGAGGCCACGATAGTGAGAGGCCCGTGCACCGCAATGAAGAGTGGCCCCGCTTGCCACAACTAGAGATAGCCCTTGAAACGAAGCCCAGAAACGAAGGCCCAACACAGCGAAAATAAATAAATTAATTAATAAACTCCTACCCTCAACATCTTCTTTAAAAAAAAAAAAAAAAAGATAACCTTTAGCCCCCAGAATTGCTTAGTGGGAACACACCAGCTGACGCCCCTCTTTACTGCTTACGTAGCTGTCTCCAAATGGCCAGTAGCATAAGAAGGCTTGTATCAATCAATTCTAACTTCCTATCTGTAAAATATTTTATGAGAAAAGTATTCCCCCAGACTTCAAACAAGAAAAAAAACTGCAAATATCTATCTCCCCAGGAATTACTTATGTAATACTGCATTTTCTGGTCCAGAGAGAGATACTTAACTGGATTTTGACAAACCAGCTTCGAGTTTGTTTCCTTCCTATTAGCAGAATAATGTAGAAGATCTTTGAACACCAGTTTCTATATCAGATTTATAAGCAGCAAGGATATCTATAAAATGTTGATTTTAAAATTGGCATGGCCTCTGTTATACGAAAAAAATATATTTGGGGAGTCAGGAAGTTTAGAAGATGGGGAAAGTTTACTGACAGTAACTTAACAAGTACTACATTTCTTAACAAAAATCTTGGCAATCATCCATCCATCCATTGATACTATTGATTTTGCTCTATTTATGGAAATGGGCTGAAAAACATGATAATCAGCATTGTAATATTGTTGGGATAAAGAAAGGGAGCGGTCCTAGAAATAGGCTCTACTTACTTGTTTACCTTAAAGTATTTCTTCTGATACAAAAGAAACTTAACAGTGGTTACCTCTGGGAAACAGCACTAGGAATTTAGGAAAATGTGGATTAGAAAGAGGGAAATTTTTCCTTTACATTTTATAAACTTCTGAACTGCTTAAATTAATGTTGACCATGAATTACTTTTCTTGTAAAAATAGAAATGAGGTAGAGCTGTAAGTTTTGAAATGGTAAAGATCTGTAAATTAAGTGAAGGCACTACATCATATTCATTTTAAAATAGTTATATTAATGTGTATATACATGTAAGTTTACATATATATTTACAATATCTAAATGTACAAAAAAAATCTATAAAAAACACCATAACTTGGTAGTACTTACCTCTGGGGATGAGAGTAAGATGAGGAGTAAGGTATTAGTCTACATTCCTCATAATTTGGCTTTTCACAAATGCATTTCCTAATGTGCTGCTTGCATAATGTTTATCTTTTTATTTATTTATTTATTTTTAAATTTTTGGCTGCATTGGGTCTTCGTTGCTGTGCTCAGGCTTTCTCTATTCGTGGCGAGCAGGGGCTACTCTTTGTTGCGGTGCACGGGCTTCTCATTGCAGTGGCTTCTCTTGCTGCAGAGCATGGGTTCTAGGCATGCAGGCTTCAGCAGTTGTGGCTCGTGGGTTCTAGGCACGAACCCGTGTTCCCTGCATCGGCAGGAGGACTCTCAACCACTGCGACACCAGGGAAGCCCAGCAGGTGGATTCTTAACCACTGCTCTACCAGGCAGGTCCCCGTAATGTTTAAATTAATAAGATGACGACAGTTTTTATAAAATCTTTTTTCGCCTCCTTGGAAGTTCTTCCCCTTCTCCTAGTAACAGCACCCTGCTGGACCTGCACCTATCCCATTTCGTCTGTTTCTGGTGGGTTTCCAACCACAGGCTCCACCCACCTGAGTTAAAGTCAGGGGTGAGCACATGACCCAAGATAGGCCAACCAGATCATCTCGCTCAGGAATTTGAATCTTGAGCAGAAACACATGGGGACTGGAGGTATTTATAAGTGAGTCATCCAAAGGCAGCATCTTAAAAGGCTACCCATGTGTATCTGAGGCTGTGAATCAACAAGTTTCCGGGGCTCCTATCCTCCTTACTTCTGGTTTATCAATTCTTCATTTGTGTGTCCTTTCAGTAAATTCCTTAAAAAAAAAAAAAAAGCAAAAAACAAAGCAAATGGAGAGAGAGTAACAAATTTATTGAAAATAATAATAAATTCAGGATTTATTATTTAACCATTGAGTCCATGGTTCCTATAAGACATTCAGGTGGAAATGTCTAAGAGCCTGTTGGAAATATGGGCTTGGAACTCAGCAGAGAATAAGAATTCTTGGCAGAGATTTAAGAGGTATGAGCGTGCAAGCCAAAGTAAGTGATCCAAGAGAGACAAGATAGCAGAGTCAAGGATGGGATTGTGGGAAATACCACCACCTGAGGAGGGGGGAAGAAATATCAGAACTGCCATTTGCCCACCATGGTTAATACCACCATAATACCATGGTATCTGGTGAGGCCCACCATACTCTCAGTCCTGAGACCTTGAAGATGATTTTTTGTGCATACCTACCCACTGGGCATTGTCACATGGTTGCAATGTGACTGCACGTGCATGACATCTAGTCATTATCATATAACATATAGACAGTATACCCAGGTGACTGAATAAGACATTGTACCCAGGACAAGATGTTAAATCAGATAGTGTGGACCATGAAAAGAGGCTTTGCACCCATTTAAGGTAAAATAACATATGAGTTTCTCAGGGACCTCTTCTGCCATCACCATAAAAACCCACATTTCATGACAAAGAGTTGGGGCCCTCAAGAGAAATAGAACAGGAGAGCATTTAATGTTTTCCTTTGGAGGTCCCATCCGGGGCACCTGACATCTGGTGATCTAGCACCCCTGCCAATGAACACTAGAAAAGGCCCAGGTGGAGCAGAGCACTCATAACAGCCTCCTGCCAAAACATGGCCTTAGAAATCAGAGGTCACAAACTGATGGTCATCAAGGCCAGTAGTTCTGAAACTTAACTGAACTTTGGAATCACCTGGGACATTTTGAAAAATACTGATGACTCATCCTGCCTCCCAAGATTCTGACTTAATTGGCTGGGGGTGTGATTTGGTATCAGCACTTTTAAAAGCTCCCCAGGTGACCCTAACCTGCAGCCAAGGTTTAGAACCCCGAATGAGCCCATAAATGTTTTGTTTGACTTGTATTATACTGACCTATACAGTATTTTTAAATTATTTTTCAAAAATTAAAAATTAGTCAATTTTCATAGAAAACAAACTTATGGTTACCAAAGGGAGGGATTAACAGATACACACTACTATACATAAACAACAAGGATTTACTGTATAACACAGGGAACTATATTCAATATCTTATAATAACCTATAATGGAAAATAATCTGAAAAAAATATACATATATATAATTGAATCACTTTGCTGTACACCTGAAACTAACACAATATTCTAAATCAACTATACTTCAATCAAAAAAAGGAAAAATAAATTAGTCAATTTTATATACCCAAATCACCCAAGATAGCGGTCTTCTGTTGGAATATCTGTACACAGTAGGCCTGCATTCCCATGGGATGCTCTTCAGCCGTCCTGAGTTGCAGCCACACCTTATATAAACATTTTCTCTGCATTCCACAGTCCTCCCCAGCCCAGCCCACTATCACCACAGCACAGAGCCCATGACGGTTGCTGCTTATCATCCTGCCTGTGCTGTGGGTTTTTCACACCAGGGTTAAGAGAAGTGAAATGGTGCTTATCCCTGTGTCTCCAGCAAAACAGGAAATAGAAAGGCACTCCAAGAGGGCCATGTGTTCCATAGGGCCTGCTTCTCATTTCCAGTAACTGCCTGGCCCCTACAGCATTTGGGTGCGTGCCCTAGATTGAAATCTCTCTGTTTTCCCAGCAGGAGCACCAACGCGCCTCATGGCCTATGGAGCAAAAACCTGAGAAGTGAGACATCCCACCTCTCATTATCTTAATAATTAGATACCTCTCTAATACAAAAGGAAGCTACATAAAAACAGAAAGAAAGGAGGAGCACGCAATGGCACCAGAGAGCAAGTTCCAGAATTAGGGAAATGCAGGAAGTTTATATCCTTTATAGGGGACAAAGGGGGCTGGAGCCAAACCTGACCTGTAAGGGGAGAATGGGGAGCTGCTATTTAACAGGTGTTAAGTGTCCCCTACGCAAGATAAGTTCTAGAGACCTGCTGTGCCTAGAGTTAGCAATACTGTATCGTGGGACTTCCCTGGCAGTCCAGTGGTTAAGACTCTGCGCTCCCAATGCAGGGGGCATGGGAGCGATCCCTGGTCAGGGAACTAAGATCCCGCGTGCCACACAGCACGGCCAAAAATAAAAAATACATATATAAAAAATATATATATACTGTATCGTGCACTTAAACTTTGTCAAGAGGGTAGATCTCCTGTTAAATGTTCTTACAAGATTCCAGGAACTATGAACCTGGAGTGAGATAGACCATCATCCTTGTGAATACTGGAGCCACCCTTTGACACTCCAGAGGTGAAACAGAGGGACAACTGTGGCCCGGGGGCCAGAGGGCTCAATAAATGTCAATATTTAGGAATGATTTGGAGGACAAAAGACAAAACAAGGAAGGGAATGGGGTTAGTGTTACATCACAAGCCTGGTCTGAAAAGAGCAAAGGAGAGGTGTAATATCATGAGAGCTTAAAGACCCAAGTGTGAGTCCCAGCTCAGACACTTCCTAGCTGGAGGATTTGGGCGTATGAATTAGCCTCTGAGCCTTGGTCTGTAAAATGGAGATAATAATAGTACACTCGGTATGGCTGTTAGGAGAATTAGGTGAGATAGTAGACATGAACTACTCAGCACAGGGCCTAGTGATGGTAGCCATGCAGAAAGTACATTCAGCCTACATTCTCAACTCTAGAGCACTGAGGAAAAGGCTTTCTCCGAGCTCTGGTCCAGGGTCTCAGGTGAAGTTGTCGTCTGTTGGCAAACCCCTTTCCTCACTGGCTTTTGACTGGGTACCTCAGCTCCTGGCCATGTAGGCCTCTTCGTATGCTGCCTGACTGTCCTCACAGTATGGCCACCAGTTTCCCCTAGAGCGAGTGATCAGAGAGTGAGCCCAAGAAGCAAGTCACAGTCTTCTAAGACCTAATCTCAGACATGACATTCCATCCCTTCTCCCACATTCTAATGCTCACACAGACTAATCGTGGTACACTGTGGTACAATGTGGAAGGAACCACACAAGAGAGTGAATACCAGGGGGGATCCTTGGAGGGCCACTTGGGGCTGGCCACTACACTTCCTCGCTTTATTTTTCTCCATACCACCTATCACCAACTGACACATTATTTAACTTATTTGGTTTATCGTCAGTCTCTCCACAATAGAATACAAGACGGAAGAGATTTTTGCCTGTTTTGCTCACTGTTGTATCATCAGCCCCTAGAATAGTGCCGGCACACAGTGGGGCTTCCTTAAATATTTGTTAAATGGTGAATAGTGGGCCACCCAGCTGCACCATTTCTACAAGAAATGAGCCTGAGCTCCCACCCAGAACATCACTGCTCATAGGTCCTACCCCCTAAAAAAATTCTAGGGCTTCCCTGGTGGCACAGTGATTGAGCGTCCGCCTGACGATGCAGGGGACACGGGTTCGTGCCCCGGTCTGGGAGGATCCCACATGCCGCGGAGCGGCTGGGCCCGTGAGCCATGGCCGCTGAGCCTGCGCGTCCAGAGCCTGCGCTCC
>NC_041222.1:42544833-42651671 GCF_002837175.3 Physeter macrocephalus | reverse complement strand
GCGTCCAGAGCCTGCGCTCCGCAACGGGAGAGGCCACAGCAGTGAGAGGCCCGTGTACCGCAAAAAAAAAAAAGAAAAAAAAATTCTAGTACGTGATTCTCACAATTTTATTCGTGAGGCAATTGAAATCCAGGGAGATTAAGGGTCTTCTTGCCCAGGGTCAGCAAATGGTGCCGTGGATCTAGGACCAGTTGCCTTGCCCTTGACCTGTGCACTCCCCGTCTCCCAAGGCCTACCTACAGCCCGGTGCAGCATATGACCTTACTGACAAGTCATTATTCACACAGGTTGGTTCACTAATATGATAATTCAGAGTGCTTCCTATAATTAATAGCTTGTTTATATTAGTTCGTATGGCTTCCGCTCAGGTAGCGGGGTACTGCGGGAATGAGAAGCGGAGCTGAAGAGCTTGGAGAGAAGGCGCTCCCCAGATGCTCTGACTCAGTTCTCCTTTTCCCTGGAGGTAGTGTCATTTCACTCCAGAGAGAGCCTTAAGCCCAGGCTGCACCCGTCGGTGTTCTATACTCAGGGAATGGGGAGCAGTTGTCCCCACAGATGGGAGAGGGTTCTATCACCTCAGGATGAACCAGTCCTGAACCACTACCCCCTGCCAAAAAAAAAATTACCACACATTTAGCAGCTTAAAAAAAAGAAAAGAAAAAGAAGACAGAAACCCCAACATAACCCCTTCCCCAGTCCCAGGGCCCCATGCACACGGGCCCCTTTGCTGGACAATGGAGTCCCGGGGTGTCCCATGGAGGGAGCTGGGCTAGTCTGAGAGTGGCTTCCTAGGTAATCCCTCGTCTCCTCCTTCAGGGAGGGGGCCTGGGACCACAAAAGCCCCTTTCCCCTCAAATCCTACCAAAGTATTAAAATATGTTAACAATACACACATATGGTGGGGAGGGATAAACTGGAAGATTGGGATTGACGTATACACACTACTATATATAAAATAGATAACTAATAAGGACCTACTCTATAGTACAGGGAACTCTTTTCAATACTCTGTAATGGTCTAAATGGGAAAAGAATCTAAAAAAGAGTGGATATATGTATATGTATAACTGATTCACTTTGCTGTACACCTGAAACTAACACAACATTGTAAATCAACTACACTCCAATAAAAATTAAACACACACACACACACACACACACACACACATATATATAAATTCAATTCAGTTGATCAACAAGCTCACCTCTGAAAACCAGAAGTGCAAGGATAGCAACTAAAATGCCAGTTACATTTCCATATGGAGTTCCCGCCCCCTACTGTGGTACCCTTGATTGCCTAAGCCAGAGGAGAGGGAGGAACAGGCAGGGCCAGAGTCCTCGCAGAAAGCAGTGGAGGGGCTGACAACAGCATCAGGTTAGGGGGAGGAGAGAGGGCAACACCATGATGGCCAAGGGTAAAGAAGGGTGGGTAGCCAGCCACTCCCGTTCCTCACCTAAGTCTTGTCAAGACGACCCACTCCTCTGCCCTGCCTGCAGCGGTGAGGAGAGGTGCCCAGATGAGCTGCCGGGCCCTGGCTTCTCAGGGATCCGTACGGGCCTGCCGTCTCCTGAAGTGGGGACTGGATGTCTGTGCTCCACCAGCCAAAGTGGTCCCAGGGGAGCTCTCGGCCCTCTGGGGCCACAGGCGTGTGGACATGGCCAATCATGGGCCTAGTGCATGACAAGGGTTAGATGATGTCTTTGTTTTGCACATACAGTTTCACTTAATCACACAGAACTCTGAGGTGAAGGTGTGTTTGCTTGGTTTTACAGCTAAAGAAACAGAAACTCAGAGAGGTTAAAAAAAACAGACCAAAGTCATACCGATAGGGAGGGGCAGAAATATGAATACTGTTAATGACATTTATCTAAAACTTGGAAGTCAGGCAAAAAGATGGCTTTGGGCCTTTTATTCAAAGTTATACTAGGACAGTGGTTCTCAACTAGGGACAATTTTTTGCCCACCTACCACCAAGGAACATTTGGCAAGAAGCATTTTGTCTAGAAGCACTTTGATCGTCACAAGTGGATGGGGGAGCAGATACTACTACCATCTACCGGGTAGAGGTCAGGGATGCTGCTAAACATCTCAGAAGGCACAGGACGGCCCACACAACATAGAATCATCCAGTCCAAAATGGCGATAGTTCCACTGATGACAAACTCTGCTCTAGGACAATGTGACAAGTCTGACTTGTTACTTGGTATTTATTAGGTCTCAAGAATGTCAACTTGTAGAAGACTGATAAGATGCAAATGGTTCTTGGGACTTCCCTGGTGGTCCAGTGGCTAAGACTCCGTGCTCCCAATGCAGGGGGCCTGGGTTCGATCCCTGGTCAGGGAACTAGATCCCACATGCCGCAACTAAGAGTTCGCATGCCGCAAGTAAAAAAAAAAAGAAGATCCCAGATGCCACAACAAAGGTCCTGCACGCTGCCACTAAACTAAGACCCGGCACAGCCAAATAAATAAATATTAAAAAAAAAAAAAAAAGATGCAAACGATTCTTGTCTAGGAAGGTAACCTTGAGGTTCTAGTTTTACAGACCTGAAGGACACTCACCAGTCGTGGATCTAACTTAGCAATCTCACTCCAGCACTCTCATTATCATTGTCCATATAGCTCAGTCTCTTCCATCCTCCTTGAAACCACCTTTGCCTTCCTGCTGGTTCTCTCTTGTACTTCTTTAGGGCTGCCATAACAGAATACCACAGACTGGGTGGCTTGAATGACAGAAATTTATTTTCTCACAGTTCTGGAGCCTAGAAGTCCAAGATCAAGGTGCCAGAGGGGTGGTTTCCTCTGAGGCCCCCCTCCCTTGCTGGTAGATGGCTGCTCTCTTGCTGCCTCACATGGTCTTTTTTCTGTGCATGTGCAACCCAGGTGTTCCTTCCTCTTCTTATAAAGACAACAGTTATATTGGATTAGGGCCCCACCTTTGTGACCCCATTTAACTTTAATTATCTCTTTAAAAGTTCTATCTCCAAATATAGTTACATTCTAAAGGACTGGAGGTTAGGATTTCATCGTATGAATTTGGAGGGAATGCAATTTAGTCCATAACACCTCTCTACTTAATCTTTGACACATGCTCACTATATATTTGTACGAGAATTATGTTTTTAACTTTTTAAAAAATTATTCTTTGCAAATATATCTAAGTCCACAAAGTCTACATGTTTCTGCTATACCAGTTTGAGGGCTATTGTTACATTAACATAAATTCAACAAGACTGACTCTCCCAAACTGATATTTCAGATACATCATATGCTTCTCTCTTCTTGTCCTCTCAAGAAACTCCATTAAGAGTTTTTTGTACAGTGAAAGTCCTCTGCCTGAAGCTTTCCTAATCTGTCAGATCAAGGATCAAACACTATGACACATGTCCCCAGGGGATCCTGCAGGGACTCTTTCTCAGCAAATAAATCCAAACCTCCTTTTTTCTGTCCACTGAAAGTTTCCATATTTAGCATATTATTTAAATAATTCACATGTTTCTGTTTATTGTCAAAAACATTTTAGAATTATTGATCGATTAATTTGTTGAATAGCTTATGAACTCAATCCACATTAAATTCAAGGTCATGTATCAAGCATTCCAGAGCTGGGATTCAGATTCTGGCCCCATAATCAGTCTCCTGGGACATACTGCTAGTTCTCATTCCTCCTTATAGAAAAATTTGCCGCTGGCAAATGTCAGAAAAGAACATCCTTGGTAATTTCTCTTATCAATCCATCCAAGCAAACACAATGGGCTTGCTTCTCCCCAGAGCTGAAGTCACCTCCTGGCAGGAAGTTAAGTGTTAGGCTCTGAGTCAGGGCACTGAGCTGAAGCTGAAAGCCTAGCAAGAATGAGCGAGAATTTGGAGACGAAAGTTTTTATCATCTGTGGTGGACTGGGAGAGCACTCATTTTTTGGCACCGTGGAAAGCTTTCCCATCCGCCTTCATCTGGCAATATGCCTACACCCCCTGGCCTGACCAATCATGTCACCCCATCCCCTTAGCAACAGTGATTGCTCCAAGGGGTAGGTACATGACCCCGGCAGAACCAATCAGAGCCCTTCCCTGGGACTGATACAGGCAAACCTTGGGATATTACAGGTTCAGTTCCAGACCACCTTAATAAAGTGAATACCCTAATAAAGAGAGTCACACAATTTTTTTGGTTTCCCAGTGCATATAAAAGTTGTGTTTGCACTATACTATAGTCTATTAAGTGTGTAATTGCATTAAGTGTTAAAAAAGAAAACAATGTACATACCTTAATTAAAAATACTTTATTGCTAAAAAATGCTAACTATCATCTGAGCCCTCATCGAGTTGTAATCTTCTTGTGGTAGTAAAACGCAAAAGATCACTGATCACAGTCAACATAACAAATATAATAATAATAATAAAAGTTTGAAATATTTCAAGAATTACCAAAATGTGACACTGGGACACAAAGTGTGCAAATGCTGTTGGGAAAATGGCTCCGGGAAACTTGCTCGACACACAGGGCTGCCACAAACCTTCTCTTTGTAAAAAATGCAATATTTGTGAAGTATTGTACAATAAAGCAAAGGGCAATAAAATGAGGTCTGCCTGTATATGGAAACTAGTGAAACTATTGTTGTCTAAGATTGTAGGGTCAGAGCACTGAGCCAGAAATCCAGAGGCCTGGGTTCTAGTCCCATTTCAATCATGGGCACATCACTTAAATTCTCTGGGCCTCCATTTCTTCATCTGAAAATTAGGGGCAAGTCAGAGAGGACCATATTAGCACCTACCACACACACACCTATGAACACAGCACTTTCCTTTGGCCCAAGAAGAGTGCATTTTTATAAGAAATCTGGTTTTCTTTTCCAGCAAGAAGGATACAGAAAGGTTTGCTGTGGGAAATCAGAAGAAATGTTATCCCAAGGCAGGTGGGGCCCCTTGGATGTTTTCACCACCTGGGCTGCTCTCTTCCCCGCAACCCATCTCAAGACTCTCTGGGTAGAAGGCTTTGCTGGCAGTCAGCCAACTCCTCGAATTCTGATGTCCTCTCAGATCATCAGACATTGTGCCATATCAAGCAAACTCATTTTCAAACACACACAGTCAGAGGAGACCTGCCAAATCGTCAGACAAGGCCAGTCCTCATCCCCTCCTCCCATCAAAACTCAGTCAGATGATTCCAATTCCTAAGTGACGCAGAATATCAGAGAAAGTATCTAGGCTATCAGACATCTTGGAATATAAGTTCCATGAGAGCAAGAATTTTTGTTTGTTTATCACCGTATCTCCAGCACTAGAACAGTGTGTAGGCACTCAATAAATACCTGACTGAATAAATTCTGACAGCCCAAGAGGTTCTGTGATTAGCTCAGGTTTTCCCAAGCAGGGTCAGAGTTGAGCCTAGAATTCAGGGACAGAGAAATAAAAGAGAATAATAACTGTCAAGGTCTAACTATATGCAGATAATCATTTTTTTAAAATGTATTCCTTATTTCATTTAAATTCTTACTACTCTGTGTGGTGGATACCACTATCATCCTCATTCTACAGATAAAGCTTAGCCAGCAGGTCACAGAGCAGCACTGTTCATCCATTCGTTCATTTGGCAAATAGTTACTGAGCACCTGCTGTTTACCTGGCACCACAACCAGCAGGAGAATACAACAGTGAACAGGACAGACATGGAGCTGATATTCTAGTGTGGGAGACATCCAGTGAGCAAGCAAGACACAGACAATATACTTGCCAGTTAGGATACACGCTACAAAGGAAATCAGTGGAGGGAGGTGACGGAGAGAGACTGGAGTAGAGAGGGAAAGGTCTCCGTTAGGTACACTGTTCAGAGCAGGGCTCCTTAAGGAGGGAACATGCAGACTGAGGCCTGAAAGATGAGAAGGGTCCCCCTGGGATGAGCTGGAGAAAGAGCTTCCAGCAAGAAGAGCAAGTGCAAAGGCCTGAGGGACAGAAGGGCGTGGCAAGTGGAAGCACTAGAAAGGGGAGCATATGGAATGGTGAGGAGGGGGTCCAGGATAAGTTCCAGGGGTAAGCAGAGGTCAGATCTCTTTCCCCAGGAAAACGGAGAGATGCTGTCCTTCTCCATACACTTTCTGAGAATGTTTCTGGCGCTTGCTCTCCATCCAAACAAGGAAGTAACCCCAGAAAAGGGAAGGCATGGAATTCAGATGGGGAGTTCCAGGATGGAACTGTGCTCTGAGCCTAAAGAATGTCATTCCAGGTTGGAGCAGGAGGGAGGAGCCTCCCAAGAGAGGGGTTTCTGCAGGACAGGACATTCCAGGGATTTCACACAATCCTGGGGAAGCTGAGGAATGTAAGAATACAGTCAAGGCACACAAGTGGGGGGAAGGCAATTAAAACTCCATGAAAAACACTTAACTGTCCATGAAAGGAAATGTATCAAATATAAATATTGGTTGTGCCATGGATAATATTTGCATAGTAATAATTTATTTATTCAACAAATATTGAATATTTATTGAGGACCTCCTATATGCCAGGCCCTTATCTGGCTCTAGGGACATATCAGGGAACAAAAACAGACAAGCTGCTTCCTCTCATGTAACTTGTATTCTCGTTGGGTAGACTCATGTATTTAAAAAAGAATGAGGGGTCTTCCCTGGTGGTGCAGTGGTTGAGAGTCCGCCTGCCGATGCAGGGGACATGGGTTCGTGCCCCGGTCTGGGAGGATCCCACTTGCCGCAGAGTGGCTGGGCCTGCGAGCCATGGCCGCTGAGCCTGCGCGTCTGGAGCCTGTGCTCCGCAACAGGAGAGGCCACGGCAGTGAGAGGCCCGCGTACTACCAAAAAAAAAAAAAAAAAAAAAAAAGAATGTAGGACTTCCCTGGTGGCACAGTGGTTAAGAATCTGCCAGCTAATGCAGGGGACATGGGTTCAATCTCTGGTCCGGGAAGATCCCACATGCCATGCAGCAACTAGCCTGTGCACCACAACGACTGAGCCTGTGCTCTAGAGCCCGCATCCCGCAACTACTGAACCCATGCGCTGCAACTACTGAGCCCATGCACTGCAACTACTGAAGCCTATGCGCTCTAGGGCCCGCATGCTGCAACTACTGAGCCTGCGTGCTGCAACTACTGAAGCCTATGCACCCAGAGCCTGTACTCCACAACAAGAGAAGCCACTGCAATGAGAAGCCCGCACACCACAACGAAGAGTAACCCTCCGCTCACCGCAACTAGAGAAAGCCTGTGCACAGCAACGAAGACCTAATGCAGCCAATAAATAAGTAAAAAATATTTAAAAATTAAAAAGAATGAGATTGGTTTTGCCTTGCATCCTTGTTCAACAGACCAAATATATACACCTACTGCATTGTGGAAGAATGTTCACTACACGTTTACTGTCTTACTGTAAATAGTATTACTGTAAACAGTAATACTTTATTACTGTATTTACTGTATTCCAAGGGGTGATTTCTTGCTCTCTTTGAGTATGTTTTTTCAAATCTCCTAATTTTTTATAAAACATAGATCATTTGTGCAAAACACTAAATCATTGCTTTGGGAAAAAAAAGAATGCCTTAAGAAAGGCATTCTTACACTGCCTTCCGTGTGAAGAAACAGCTGGCTGGGGTGGGAGGTGAAAGACCAGGTATGAGGCCATTGCAGTTATCCAAGCAAGAGAATGGTTTTAAACAGGGACCAAAAAAATACAAACAAAAACTGGGCAGATTTGGTATACATTTTGGAGGTAGAATTGACAGAACTCATTGAGGGGTTGAGTGTGAGGAGTGAGGGAAAGGAAGGTGGAGGTGGGAGGGTGACAACCCAGGTTACGGCCAAGAACCATTCAATGTCTGAAGATAATATTTATTGAGACGGTATAGACTGGAGAACTTTCAGATTCGGGGTAAGACTATTTATTTATTTATTTATTTATTTATTTTCAGGGGTAAGATTTTAAAAACCCATTCACTGGGTCTTAAAAGTTTTGAGACTCCAAGTAAAAAACAAATAAACATCTCGAGGATGACATTACTCTGTAAATCTCTACTGGCCAGTATCAGTTAATTCCATACTATTCTTTGGCAGTGAGACCCAAGACAAGAAAGGCATTCCCAGAGGAATAAAAGGCCAACAAAGAAGAACATCATTCACTTTTTCTTTCATTCATTCACTCACCAACAGAGTATCTTATTTAGCTAAATAAGGAAACACTAGCTAAATAAGGAAAGTCACAATGACATCACAGCCTGTGGAAACACAGAGGAGGGTGCCTAAGACACACTTGTGAGAGCAGAGAGGTTGGTTTCAGAAAAGACTGTAGAAAGGGTCATATCTGACATGTAAGTTGAATCCTAGAGGAAGAGAAGGAGATAGCCACATGTTCTAGTTATCATGACTGTTGAACAAATTATCCCCAAACATACTGGCTTAAACCCATGCCCATATCTTTTATGCTCACAGATGCTGTGGGTCTGGAATTCAGACAAGGCACAATGGGGATACCTTGTTTCTGTTCCATGGTGTCTGGGGCCTCGGCTGGAAGGCTCTAAGTCTGGGGCTGGCATCATCTGAAGGCTGGTTCACTCACTTGTCTAGTGGTTGATGCTGGCTGTTGACTGGGGGCCTCAGTTCCTCTCTATGTGGTCTTTACTTGGGCTAGTTTGGATTTCCTCAAAATATGATGGCTGGTCCCCTGAGCAGGAATTCCAAAATGAGGGAGTTAGGAGAAGCCTACATCTTTTTTATGACCTAATCTTGGAAGTCACACAGCATCACTTCTGAGGAGTGTCAAAGACTTTGGAGTCCATGGGAGATGAAATAAGTATTTGTGTGGCCCTCTTTGAGAAATCCAATCTTCCACACCAGGCAAAGAGATGGAAAACTAAGGAACAACATGAGAGATGATCCAGAAGGGAAAGAAAGCATCGCTGGTTCTGGGAATTGTGAGTAGGTTGCAAAGGCAAAGATGTCTAGCTGCCTCCTAATATCCATTCACCCCATCCCCCGAATTTTTTTTGGTAGTTCCCTGACCAGGAATCAAGCCCACTCTCCCTTCATTGGAAGCACAGAGTCTTAACCACTGGACCATCAGGGAAGTTCCATCCCCTTTTTTTTAAATTTATTTTTTAATTGAAGTATAGATGGTTTACAATGCTGTGTTAATTTCTGCTGTACAGCAAAGTGACTAAGTTATACACATATACACATTCTTTTTTATATTCCTTTCCATTATGGTTTACCCCAGGATATTGAATATAGTTCCCTGTGCTATACAGTGGGACCTTGTTGTCCATCCGTTCTATATGTAATAGTTTGCATCTGATAACCCCAAACTCCCAATCCATCCCTCCCCCATTCTCCCCTTTTTTTAATAACAGGATTTCCAAATTTTAGTTGGACACATTGGCTGCTCAGCTAAATGACTCCATTTCCTGGCCTCCCTTGCAGCTAAGTAAGGTCACATGATTAATTTCTAGCCTATGAGATGCAAGTGAAAGTATTAGGTGCAAATTCCAGAATGTGTCTTTTGAAGGAAGAGGATGCCTTTCCCTCCACCCTGCTGCCTAGAATACACGTGTGATGGCGGATATACTGGCAACTATTCTGGACTGTGAGGACAAGGGCCACACCCCAGAGGATAGATTGGAGAGCTAGAAGGATTCCTAATAACTTTGTTGAGCTGCCCAAGAAACGTGGATGCCAGTTTCTCAACATCCTTGGATGTGAAAGAGAAATGAACTTCTAAATTGTTTAAAACACTACTTTCTTGTTCTCTGATATACTCAGCAAAATCTAATCCTAATCGGTATACTCAGATTACCCAGAGAGTAGGGTACACAAAAGGGAGTAGAAAGAGCACTTATCTTGATGGTGGTGAAAGGGAACTAACAGGAGTGCTACGGTTAGATCAACATTTTAGATTTAGACTTTTAGATTTAGAAAGATAACCTCATGACACCAGCTTAATTCACAAATTTGCCCAACATGTACCCTACTGCAGTGGTTCTCAAACCTCAAGGTGCTTCAGATTTCCCTGGACGGCTTATTAAATCACAGATTGCTGGGCCCTACTCGTAGCGTTTCTGATCGGTAGGTCTGAACAGGACTTGAGAATTTGCCTTTCTAACAAGTTCTCAGGTGCTGCCGAAGCTGCCGGTCCACACATTTTGAAAATCACTGTCCTAGAATACATCTCATCAAAGTACCCTAAGGGCCGACAATGGGAGTTCCAGGGAAATTCTCCCCCGCCCTCAACCAGACAGGCATTGGGGTTGCCACACACCACCTCCTAGCACCTGCCTTTAGTGGGAGGCAACCTAGAGAGCAGGGGAAAGGCACTGGTACCTACAGGGTACCTCCACATCTTTGCACATCCATGGAGGGGTGGGTCCCAGCCTCTTACCAGGTGTGCCCGATTGCCTTTGATCACCTCCCAGAATCTGGAGAAGGACAGATTCTTGGGAGACCTTAATATTCTCTGCTCTGCTACTCCAAGCCTGTTTCCTTGGCTGAAAAGACAGGGCAGTGATACCAACTTCGCAGGCAGTTGGAGCAGGTACTGGGGCCCTTTCTATGCCAGAACGTGCTAAGCATGCTGGTTAATAATAATTCAACTCTCTAAGTATATAATGATGTTCTGAGTGTGTGAGGAAGGGCCTCACTGTTAGTGCCGCAGGTCTGGGGCCGAGGCCAACAACCAACACACTTCTCTGCCTCCAGCGGATTCTACCAGTGTGGCTTTAGGGAGTGCTTCTCAGACTTGGCACCACTGACGTTTTGGACTAGATAATTCTGTGCTGTGGGTGTCCTTCCTGTTCATAGCAGGATGTCTAACAGCATCCCTGGGCTCTTACCTACTAGATGCCAGTAGTGCACACACACCCTACCCCGGTCCAATTGTGACAATCAAAAGTATCTCCAGGGCTTCCCTGGTGGCTCAGTGGTTAAGAATCCGCCTGCCAATGCAGGGGACACAGGATCGAGCCCTGGTCCAGGAAGATCCCACATGCCGTGGAGCAACTAAGCCCGTGTGCCACAACTACTGAGCCTGCCCTCTGGAGCCCGCGAGCCACAACTGCTGAGGCCCGCATGCCTAGAGCCCGTGCTCCGCAACAAGAGAAGCCACTGCAATGAGAAGCCCGTGCACCGCAACGAAGAGCAGCCCCCGCTCACCGCAACTAGAGAAAGCCCATGCCCAGCAACGAAGACGCAACACAGTCAAAAATAAATAAAATTTACATGAAAAAAAACAGTATCTCCAGACACTTTACAAGGAGGAAATGGTTTCTCCATGCCTAACATCTGCATAGCAGGTGCTCAATAAACGGCTGCTTAGAATTACCTGAATGCAGGAAAATGTCTCCCAAGAAAAAGAATGCCCTGTCAGAGAGCCAGTCAGATCCCACCTCCTTTACTCTATTTTTCAAGGCCCTGTACAAATGCCCCTTCCTCCATGAAGACTTCTCTGACTGCCCCCACCCCTAGCTGTATATACTCTCCCATGCAACACTGACACCCATTTAACACTTGTCACTGTCCTAAGTATTTATACGTGTGTCTTATCTACTCTATTCACAAAGTACCAAGGTGGCTTTGGTAGAATTTTAACACTTTCTATCTCCTCTTCTCACTATCTTACCCATAAAGGTGATATTCTGTAGTACACATATTTGACATTTTCTAAAGCATATATAAAATACGAAAGAACTTTCACAGTTCGTATTCCTTTGCACTACACTACCTAAGTAAAATTTTATTTTAAAATGTATTAACAACTTAGTATTTATTGTGGACTTAACAGGATCCAGGTCCTGTCCAAGAAAACTTCACATAGATTAACTCATTTTATCCTTATAACAACCCTGTGAAGTAGAAACTTGTGTACCCCATTTTACAGATGAGGCACAGAGAGGTGCCCACTGGCCACACAGGTAGGAAGTGGGCAGAGGACATATTTAAATCAGGCAGTCAGTCTCCTGTCCGCAATCTCCTAACTGCTGTAACCTATACTGGCGGCCAAGCAGCTTCAGGACCCCACCCCAGTTCACAGCAAAACTGCAGCTCCCAAAGCCTTTTGTATAGAATTCATCAGCAGCGGGTCACTAAGCTGAAGTCTCCGAGGTCAGGGACCTTGGTTACGCATTACTATGCTGCCCAAGGGGTAAGCCCCTTGTTTTGCACGAAACAGGTTCTGTATCTATTTTTGTTAAATGCAGAAATAGAGCAACGCAGGGAAGCTCTTCAAGTCTAACTTCTGCTCGTTTCCCAAGCCTGCAGAAAAGGGAAGCTTGCGACTGCAGCTACAACCCGTGACCACCAGGTGGCGCCCGGCGTCCCCGGAGCAGGAGGCGGAGCGGCCGCAGATCGCGAGCAGCATGTGGACGCTTGGGCGCCGAGCGGCTGCCAGCCTCTTGCCCCGCTCGGCGCCCCCGGGCTCTGCCCAGGCCCGCGCCGGGGCCCAGCGGCCAACGAAGGACCCCCGGCTCTACGGCTGCCGGGGCCTGCGCACCGGGACCGCCGCGGCCAGCACACCCAGCCAACCCGTGAGTATCCGCACGGGAAGTCGCCCGGGCCGCACGCCGGCGTGGCGAGACCGCGCACGCCGGGGACGCGCTGGGCACGCGCACCCGCTCCAGCTCCCGCGGGGCCGCGCTCAGGCGGGGGAAGGGCGGCGGTGGCCGCCTTGCATTCCCCAGTCTCCGTTTCTCCCGCTTACAGTTGCTCTGGCTTCCGCTTTCTGGTGAGAAGACAGATTGTATCCTGCAGTGCAACTGCGGGAACCGCGCGGGCAAAGGCAGGGAAGGCGGGTGGGCATCGGCTCTTAGGGACCTGTAGTGGCTCTAAGCTTGTCACTTCTCTTTGCGAGAACTTTAATAATATATGCTAGGTACTATAATATACATGTATGTATATTATCTATAATATTAGCATGCTGTAAATATAGAACTACTTCAGTAAAATAGTATATATATATCAATGTAATATTGACAGTATATAAATATGAGTAGCAATACTGTCAGAGCGATGTTTTCAAGCATGGGCTTTTATGAACGAAACGCTTTCAGCGAGCGAGGTAAAGATGTCGAAGTTGTGGAGCACAGTAGCTAGAGCAGCAGGGCTTTTGGATCGGACCCGGGTTCCAAAGTCTGGCCCCTGGACTCGGCAGAGCTCGGGGACGTCGGGGGATCCCAGAACCTCTCTGAGGCCTGCCTTCTTTTTCTGTGAAGGGGTGAGTACCCATTTTGCCGAGCTGGCATGCAGTTTAATTAACATATGTAAAGTCTTCAGCACTTAATTGCACTTATCTTCCCTCGCGGGGATACAAAGAAATACCTGACCCGGTTACTCCAAGACTTGAAAGGAGGAAGCCCAAAGAAAGGCTGTGGGGTTGAGAAGGTTACACGGGAGGATGGAGGTGATTTTTAATCAGGGTCTGAAGACGGCAGGGGGCGGTGAGGGGCTCTCAGAGGAGAGAACGGCGTGGATAAAGGCCAGGAAAGTGGGCGACGATCAGCTCTGAGTGGCTGGTCCGCTGGATGGACTGTGGATGGTGAAGGAGGCAGGTGAAATCCAACCCAAATTGTTCACGGAGCTCCGGAATTTGGCCTTTAGGCCCACACCTCCCGCTGACGTGTGTTACCTGACCCTGTTTGAAGAAACACTGGGATTGGTTGTCAACACTCAACGCTGGAATCACGGATTTCCCCCTCTTCTCAGGAAAGCTGGGTAGTTACGGCCATGCCTGGTCCCATGATCCCCTTCTGCAGAACGCCCACGTTTATTACTCTGCTCCTTCTGTGCTGCGCTCACCTGGAGCTGCCCTGACACTCCTGCCTGTGTCCTTAGCAGTTTTTAATTCAGGAGAGCGACAAGATATGGCGTGGTCTTTTGGACGGTACCTAGTGGCCGTTAAGGGCACTTGATTCAGAGGCGCACCCGGGAGGTGGGCACTTGGCACATACTGGGATTTGGGCCACTGGAAGGTTGCTAGGTGGTTAACCACCTAAGCTACCCATTGGGCCCCTTTTTCCATAGTTAATCAGGTTGGTTTAACCTGTCTATTCCGCAGTTCCCTTGCACATCTTCAGTACTGTGGAGTTGGATGACAGTGGCACCTGGGATCACGATCCTGTTTAATTCTTTTAAGGCCTTAACTGCCCTCAGGTTGATCCCTAAAGTCCCCTGGACTCCATGTGGGTCCTGATGACTTCTGACCCAAGATCGTTTGGGGAGTTCATTTGGGGACCCTTTCCTCCGGCTTTATTTTCTCTACCCACTGCTTCTACTTCCACAGCAGAATGGAAGCCACCTGTGCAATACGTTTTCTAGTAGTTACATTGGGAACGTAAAAAGAAACAGGTGAAATTAATTTCAACAATACATTTACATAACCTGGTATAGCCAAAATGTTACCATGTCAACAGGTCATCAATACTGAAAGATCATTACTGAGATATTTCACATTCCCTCTTTGTACTTATTCTTCTAAATCCAGTATGGATTTCACACTTCCATCCCTTGTCCATCAGATGTTAAACTGAGTTTACTGTGGAAATACTTGATGTATATTTAGATTTTATAAAATTCACAACTGAAAAAGTAAATTCACACACTTGAGTTGTCCCAACCATATTTTAAATTTTCCAGTAACCTTATTATCATTTTTTAACTAAAATTAAGTGAAGTTTAAAAGCCAGTTCCTCGGTCACACCAGCCATGTTTCAAGTGCTCAGTGGCCACGTGTGTCTGGCGGCTACTGTGTGCACAGCTTTGGAGGTGAGCAGATTTAGCTTCTGATTGTCAGTTCTCAGTTCCAGCTGCTCCAGCAGAACCCAGAATCCACAGAAATGCCTTGTAAGCCTGCAGCTCACAGCCCTCCACTGCCTGCCTTATTCACCCCGAGGCTTGGAGAAGACCCTGCTTCCAGCAGGCAGCCTCCGACCCTACTAATAAGAGAGTGTGACAGTGACAAGGTCTCTAACCTTTCCCCTTTAACACTGGAGGCAGCTCCAAGGAGGAGATACCTAGGTGCCACTGCTCTTAAACAACTTCAGAAACTCCTGCTGCAGCCACTTCTGCATACCTCGGAAGGCATTTAGGCATCTATTAATTTTTCTAGAGGGACACGATCGTCACTTATGACCCCATGGGCTTTGCCTGGGTGGGTTATGCCCTACTTCACTCTAAATTCATTGTTATTGTCTTCCAGTCAGTATACATGACTCTATATGTAGAGTCTATACACAAAGTGTATTTAAAATATCCATGGGCTTCCCTGGTGGTGCAGTGGTTAAGAATCCGCCTGCCAATGCAGGGGACACGGGTTCGAGCCCTGGTCCGGGAAGATCCCACATGCCGCGGAGCAACCAAGCCTGTGCGCCACAACTACTGAGCCTGAGCTCTAGAGCCCGTGAGCCACAACTACTGAGCCCTCATGCCACAACTACTGAAGCCTGCACACCTAGAGCTCGTGCTCCACAGCAAGAGAAGCCACTGCAATGAGAAGCCCACGCACCACAACAAAGAGTAGCCCCTGCTCGCCGCAACTAGAGAAGCCTGCGCGCAGCAACGAAGACCCAATGCAGCCAAAAATAAATAATAATAAATAAAATAAATATTTTTTTTACATATCCATATTGTTTAAAGATTAATAACAAACTCCCATGTTCCCACCACTAGGTTAAGAAATTGAATATGGAGTGTTCCAGGGACTTCCCTGGTGGTCCAGTGGTTAAGAATCCACCTTCCAATGCAGGGGATGTGGGTTCGATCCCTGGTCGGGGAACTAAGATCCCACATGCCTCGGGGCAACTAAGCCTGCATGCTGCAACTACTGAGCCGGCGTGCCGCAACTACTGAATCTGCACATTCTGGAGCCCGCACACAACTAGAGAGAAGCCTCTGCGCTGCCACGAAGAGCCCGAGTGCTGCAATGAAAGATCCCACATGCCGCAATGAAGATCCCGCGAGACCCGACGCAGCCAAATAAATAAATAAATATTTTTTTAAAAAATACAATATTGAGAGTTTCATGAAGGCCTGGTGCTCTTTCCGTTACAGCCCGGTCCTCCCCGAGAGGAATCTGCTATCCTGAATTCTGTCAGGCGTCCCCTTCTCAGAGTTTCACGTCCTGTGTATGTCTCCCTAAAGCACACACCATTCATTTCGAAAAACCATTTTGCTGTATTTATTCTGTTGTGCGTTACTCCTTGTGATCAATGTTGTTGTGATCAGTGTTTGAGAGTCAGCGACACTGATGCACACAGTTGTCATTTATTTGCTTTGTCTGCTGGATAGCAGCCGTTGGGTGAGTACGTCACACCTTGTCCAGGCTCCTCCCGTGACATCCGGTTGAGTCCAGTGAGCTGCTCTTACAATGGCGCTGCACTGGGCGTGCCCGTGCGTGGACAGAACCTCCTCTTGGGTGAAGTCCTCAGACTGGCATTGCTGAGCGAGGGGCCAGCAGATATCCCACTCACTAGATGCGAAGAGTGGTCGTGCCAGTTTGTCCTCCCCAGCAGCGGATGAGAGCTGATTCTCTCTTCAGGTTTGTGGTTTGACAGGGCCCAGGAGACCGAGGGGACCCTGGGGTGAAGGCTGGCCTCCCTGCCGACCACCAGGCCAGGGCTTAGTTGAGTCATGTGGTTCCAGGGCCTGAACTTGAGCCTGTGGGCCCAAGAACTATCTAGTATTTCCTCCGATGTCTCCCAGGAGCCAGCCCTGTGCTGCGCTCACGGAGTCACTGAACCCTGGAGACTCGAGTAAGCAGACCCGCACAAGACACATAGTCCGATAGCTCCAGGTGATGTGGCCGCAGGAGTGGTGGCCCTGGGTGGCTCCCCACCGTGAAATCCCTCTGTCTCCCTTGGGCAAAGGCCGGATTTTGCCTCTCTGACCGTCTTCACACTTCCATTGACATGCTTCAAAATGGAAATTGACGGAACCCTCAGGCCCCGTGTTTGGGATATTGATGTCCTCTTGTTGGAGCCTCATAACCAGTCTACAAGGCCGGTACCATGATCCCTACCTTCAGAGGAGGAAGCAGAGCTTGGGAGGGTTAAGCAGTTACCCAGGGAACGTTAGATGGGGAAAGCAGGTGAGAGCCAAGGCAGGGAGTCTTTGGCAACTGTTCCTCTTGTGATTCAACACAGCTGAATGAAGTCTTCTACTCTGGCTGTGAATGAGTACCTTGCTTTTAGACCAGCCCTCCCACCAGACCATCAAAGATATAAAATTAAAAGACAAAAACAAAACAAAAACAGCTGTGTGAAGGCAGCAGAGAGACTGAGACAGCTAGGACCTGAGGGGCCAGGATCCCGGAGAGAAGGGAAATTGACTGAGGTGAGCCCTGCATTCTCAAGCACCTCCCCTCCGTGTCTGGAGTCCTGTATCATTCCCAGGATGTGATTCTTTCCTTTGGGGCCCAGACCTTGGGTCCAGACAGCATGGGTTCCAATCCCAGCTCCCCCACCTTGTGTGTTTGTGTGACTCTGGGCAAGTTACCCTTCCGTGCCTCAGTTTCCTCATCTGTAAAATACAGATACAGTCGATCCTCCTTATTCCTGCATCCTCTACTTGTGAATTCACCTACTCACTAAAATGTATTTCTATCCCCAAAATCGATACTCAGGGCACTTTTGTGGTCATTCTCGGACATGCACAGAGCAGCAAAAAATGTGAATCACCTCCGCTCACGTGTCCCTGGCTGAGGTCAGACAAAGTGCCACTCTGTCCACGTCTCAGCTCCCACACTGGAAACAAGGGTCCTGTTCACAGTCTATCTGGGGGCACGTTTTTCACATTTTAGTGACTTTCGTTTATAATTTCACTGTTTAAAGTGGCCCGCAAGCATCGTGCTGAAGTGCTGTCTAATGTTCCTCTGTGCAAGAAGGCTGTGATGGGCCTTAGGGAGAAAATACGTGGGTTGGATAAGCTCCGTCCAGAGCGTGAGTCCAAGCGCTGTTGGCTGTGAGTTCAGTGTCAAGGAATCAACAATATATATTAAACAAGGCACCTTTGAACAGAAACACATGTAAAACATGGTTATGCATTGATCATTTGGTGAACATGTGACCAGAGGCTCACAGGAACCTCTCCATATTTCCCTTAGTAACTTGCTAATCCAGTGTTTGTGGCAACTTTATAGGACATCACTCTCGTGAATAATGACTCTGAATAGTACTTCCCTCATTGGAATGTAATGAGGACTAACTGAGTCCCTCTGTCTAAAGTCTGAGGACACTGCCCCGCTGATGGTGAACACTCTAAAATGTGCTGTGGCGATACTGTGCTTATCACGGCCGCTCTCTCACTTCTCCCTTCTGAGCCAACGTTTTTATTTTTATTTATTTTATTTTTATTTTTTTTTTTGCGGTACGTGGGCCTCTCACTGTCGTGGCCTCTCCCGTCGCGGAGCACAGGCTCCGGAAGCGCAGGCCCAGCGGCCATGGCTCACGGTCCCAGCCGCTCCGCGGCATGCGGGATCTTCCCGGACCGGGGCACGAACCCGTGTCCCCTGCATCGGCAGGCGGACTCCCAACCACTGCGCCACCAGGGAAGCCCCTGAGCCAACGTTTTTAAACGGCCATCTGCGTTCTGCACCCCCATTTCCTCCACTCACTTCTCAGCCTTCTCCTTTCTCAGCTTGCCCAGGGTCCTGATGGCTCAAGAGAGTAACCACAGCCTCTGCCCCCTTCTCTTAGTGGCAACCACAGTGCCCTTTGGAGAAGGTGAACCTTGCCACCTACCTCAGGAAGCCCCTCGGTGCCTTCCTGGGATGAAGTCCAGCAGCCTGCCTCTCCATCACCCCCCTGCCGCCTCCGCTCGGCTGTATCGCTTCTCTCTCCGTCCAGACCTCCGTCCCCTCCACCATCTCTCTGGCTGGCCCGCCTCCCTGGCAGTCATCAGCTCAGACCCCAGTCCTCAGAGCTGGGCTCCAGGACGCTCAGCAGTTACGTATTGAAAGAAATCAGTGGGTCACGGTGTCCCCTGCAGATCGTGTTAGTAAGCTCTGTCACATAGCACTGGAGGCACAGCCTGTCTTCTGGACACCTGCTATGTGTTGTTGCTCACTTTAGTCACATTCTAAGAACTTTGCTGACACTTCCCACCGCCCCCCCCAGCCCCCCTCCATGCTAACTGCCCCATCCCAGTCCGGAGCAGTGCTGCCAAGATGGCCTCCCGTGCTGGTGGGTGTGTCCTATCTGTGCCACGAGCCACATGATGCTGCAGGACACCCGAAACATGGCCGATGGGACCGAGGAACTGACTTTTACATTTTTATATTATTCAATAAATTTACATTTAAATAGCTGCCTGTGGCTTGTGGCTACTGAGTTGGACAGCACAGGCTTAGAGAGCTCAGGAGAGGGCAGTTTGATGCACTAAAAGAAGGCAAAAAAACTTCCTGAGAAAGATATAGTCTGAAAAACTTTAACCTCGTTACTCCCGAATGTAGAAGTAGTGATATTCAGACTGTGCGTTAATGGACTGTATGTTGAAAAATGATAACGTTCTTCTTCACTTTGTCTTTTAGAGTCTGAGCCTCTGCTGCCTCAACCAGATCCTGAATGTCAAAAAGCGCTGGGTCTGTTGGATGCATTTGAGGACGACGGGAACTTTGGGTGACGCTGGGTGAGATAAAACACCTTCCACATCAGAGATCTCTTCCTCCCTCTCCCTCAATATACAATGTATGCACACATACACGTACTTCTTTTTTTTCCTTTTCTCTTAGTTTTTAACAACGACAACAACAACAAAAAAAATCAAAGAAAACCAAAACCCATCCCACAGAAACCCATCCCATCTGTTTTCTCCCTAAGCAGCAGCATTCATAAGCGTCTTTCCACATCACTACTTACCCACTGCGTTATTTTTAATGAAACAGTATTAAGTTTTATGGATGTACCATAATTCATTTAACCCATCCACTATTGCTGGACATTTAGGTTGTTTCCAGAGTTTTGTTATGATTCTCTTTGACATCTTAGTAGTTAGGGCAGGCCAAGCTTCTGTAACAGGTAGACCCAAAACTGCAATGGCTCCAACGAGGAGTGGTTCGTTTCCCCCCTCTCTGTTGGTGGGGGGTGGCCAGGCCTCTTTGAAATGATTCAGGGAGCCGGGCTCCTTCCACCTTCCTATCGCCTATCAGCAACTTACTGTCCACTGCAGGTCGAGGCCAGGTCACCCTGTCCAGCTTCCACTCCACAGAAAGGGACAAGAGCATGGAAGGTCTGGAGGTGACATCTGTCCCTCACTCACATTTTAGCAGGAAGGACTTAATCCGGGGGCCCCAGCTAACAGCTGGGGAGGCCAGGAAATGTAGCCTAGCGGGTTCCTGAAGGGAGGACGCAATGGGTTCTGGGGAAAAGCTGCCAGGCACCGCTGCAGCCCACTGCCCTGCACCTGTATCTGCAGGGACTCTCCTTCCACACACACCCCCAGGCTGCAACCACAGGACCATGCAGTCACTCATCCACCTCGAAGGCCGAGGTGTCCAGCAGCACTGGGACAGCCTCTGCCCTGGCTCTGGGGGACTTCCCTCTATGAAACCCTGGTTGGAGGCTCTTCCTTGTCCGTCACTCCGCATGGCCGCAGGTGAGGCAGGCGGTGGGACCTGTGACCTCCTTGGGCAGACTCTCTGCTACTGTCTCCCAGTCCCTCCAGGCAGTCCTCTGAGGTTGGGTGGGACCTTTGCAGGAAGCCCCAAGTCCAGCTTCCTTCTTCAGGGTCTACTTCTGGCCTCTGGGAAGCACACCTTTGTCCTTCCGTGCTAAGGACAGCCCACTTCTGCCATGGCCCCCCTGTCATTGACAGGTAGCACCTGTCAAGCTCTTGACTTTGGACTTTATGCCTGAGTCAGGGGTGCCTTTATGTTCCCCGACCTCCTTCAGGCACATGTCAACCTCTCCTGGTTCTCTCCAGATCCCCCTCCATCGGCTGTAGCCGAGGAGAGGGAGACGGAGACGTCCAGCACCGCCCCACCGCAGGCCCCCCACTCGCCATGTCCTGATCAGCCCTATAGCCTTCCCCACATTGTGCCCTTGAGGTGGGTGATGGGCTGGGTGGGGGAGGGGCCATACTGCAAACCTCTGTCTTGCACTGACAGACTGGCAGCCACTGGTGTCTTCCTGGGGCCACTTAGAAACTCTCAGATGATGGAGCTGTCCAAGACGCCTCCTGTAACCTACAGACATGTCCTCACCCGGGTGCAGAAGCTCATACAGGGAGGTTTATAGCAATTTTCTTTGTCATAATTTACATACCATAAATTTCACCATTTTAAAATGCACCATTCAGTGGTTGTTAGTGTCCTCAGAAGGTTGTGCAACTTTCACCACTGTCTAATTCCAGAACATTTTCATCACGCCAAAAAGAGACCCCATAACCATTAGTAATCACTCCCCATTCCTCCCTCCCCCAGCCCCTGGCAACCACTAATCTACTTTCTGTCTCTATGGATTTATAGCAATTTTTAAAAATTAAAAAATAGTATCTATACATGAATGTCTCCAAGTTATAAGTATACAGCTTGATAAATTTTCAAAAACTGAAGATACCATGTAACTCAAGAAATGCTTCGAGAAATAGAATGTTACCAGCCCCTTGAAAGCAAGCCTCTGCTCGCTTCTGGTTATTAACCCCTCCCTGCCCCAGAGTAGCACCATTCTGATTTCCAATAGCATGGATTAGTTTTGCCTGTTTTTTAACTTTATATAAATGATATCATCCAATATAAATATGTCTGTATGTGGCTTCTTTCAATCACCATCAAAAGAAGTGTTTCGTCCATATTGTTATATTTATAGACAATTCTGTTTTGCACTGTAGTATTCCATTTTATGAATATATCACAATTTATTTATCTATGGTATTTCCTATGGATACTTTGGCAGTCTCCAGTTTGGGCTGTTGGATAGTTCTGCTGTGAACGTTCTAGCATGGTGTATGTCTCTTGGTGAACTTGGGTGTGCATTTCTATTTTTTTTTTTTCGAGCAATTACAATATTTATTAAGTATCAAATTGTATTATACAATTCTATATTTCTGTCATCTGAATTATTTTTTTCAAATCGAAATTGGTTTTGGTCTTTTCACTGCTAAGGAAATTTATATTTGGGTATGCATTTCTGTTGCATAAATGCCCAAGAGTGGAATTGATGGGTCATAGGATATGAATATATTCAATTTTAGTAGAAGTATCAACAGTTTTCCAAAGTGATTGTCCAATTTACTTGCCCATCAGCAGTATCTGAAAGCTCTGGTTACTGCACTTCCTGGCCAACTCTTCATATTATCTGTCTCTTTCATTTTAACCATTCTGGTGGTATCTCAATGTGATTTTTTAATTTGCATTTTCCTGAAGATTAACAAAGTTGAGCCACTTTTCATATGTTCATTGGCCATTTGGATATCTTTTTTTTAATGAAATCTGTTCAAGTATTTTGCCCATTTTTCTATTGGATTTTCTTTTCTTATTGATTTCTAAGAGTTCTTTACATGTTCTAGATATGTCCTTTTTCAGATATATAGAATAAAGATATTTTCTCCCACTTTGTGGTTTGCCCAACAAATTTGAATAACAAAAGCAATGGAAGCAACCTCAGTGTCCTGCTGAAGGGGACAAACTGAATGAATAACATAAAATTCTATGAAAACTGTATGTGCTAATATGGAACAATTTCCAAGACATATGAAAGGAAAACTGCAAGGTTCTTCATTTATATATTTAAAAGAGATTGCTCATCATAGCTGACTCTGGGATGGGGGCTGCCTATTTGGGAAGAAAGGCTTACTTCTCTGTAAACCCTTTGATGCTGTTTCAATTTTTACTCGGTATATGTTAGATATTTTCCATCAATTTAAAAAATTTAAGTAAAAAATAAATGTGTCCATTGATGTTAATAAAACGGAGCGGTTTGGTGATTGCATGATCGGGGTTGTTTCTGTTCCCCTCACAGCCCTCTGGACGATACCACCTATGAAAGACTGGCCGAGGAGACGCTGGACTCCTTAGCAGAGTTTTTTGAAGACCTTGCAGACAAACCTTACACATTTGAAGACTATGATGTCTCCTTTGGGGTACCTATTTGCTTCTTTTCATTCTTCTGTATCCTCCCTAAGAATTTTAGCTCACTAAGATAAAGAATTCCTCTCCAGCAGTATGCGGTTATGGATGGGACCAAAAGACTGGGGTTCTGGTGTCAGCCCTGCATCACCTGGCTTGTGATCTTGGGCAAGTCACTCAGCCTCTCTGAGCCTCATGTTTGCCTAAAAATACAGATTCTCAAGCTTCACTCAATACCTGTGAAGATAAATCAGGGAGGGACCCAAGGCATGTGTTTGTGTAGCAAGACGCCTCTCATCATGCAGGCAGGCTACTTCCTAAGCGGGGTGAGAGATTGCCCAAGATGTATTCAGACTAGACATGGGCCCCACTCCTGGAAATTCTCATACATTGGTCAGGGTACAGTCCTAGGAAGCATGTTTTTGAAAAGCTCACCTGAGATTCTAATGAGCATTCCTGGGTCCCATCCCTAGGGATTTTTATTAATCAAATAAAAATCGGTCTAGGGTGTGGCCCAGGCCAGGCTTTGGGGTTTTTAAAGTTTTTAGAGTAACTCCTCAGAGGATTCTAATGCAGCTGGGCGAGAAGCCCAGGGCTGGATGAAACTTAAGCCCCAAATCCTAGAAGCCAGGGCAGTGCTGGTGTGTACCAACTGGCCACCAGGTGGCAGACTTGAGCAAGGGTCTGCCTTTGGGTTTAGAACTATTGCTTAGGCCTTAGGGAGCAGCTCTTTTTTGCCAGTGGGACCGCATCCCCTGCAGAGGTTAACCCTCTTGACAGCAATTAATTAACACCAGAAAATGTCATGAAGAGTGCATTCGCGATTAAATCATGGAATTATTTAGGACAGCCAGCTGTCAGGCTAAAGTGATAGAAATGGTATTGGATATTGCTGTTGGGGGCACTGGATAGAAAAGGACTCCATCAGATGGGCAGGTGTCAAGCCTAGTTGTAAGGACAGTAAGGGACTTGGTGGTAACGAGGCAAGAAATGCTTGAATGCCTTCCAGGTGGATTCGTTGGTCGCTGTCAGCAGCAGAAATGTCCCGGCGGGGCTGTAGACGTGCTTATGCAGGCAGCCTCAGAAGGCAGAGCTACTTGGGAACCATTACAAACTGGCCTCTGGAACTTGACCATCTGTGGGATGATTAGAGCTGGGGAAGTTACAGGTCTCCTCTACCCCAGCCTCCTCACCAGGCTCTGTAACTATGGGGAAACCAAGGCTCAGGCTAAACTCTGCCACACATGCAAACCTTTAGGAACATGCCACAGAAATAGTCACACCACCTGTTCTTACAGGATTAATGAAGCCCCTGCTTGACTCAGACACTTTGCATGAATGTTTCATTAGAAGCAAAGGTGCCAGTATTCTAGCGGCTGGATTCTGCTTACCTCACTAAGGCAGGCAACAAAAGCTTCTGCTCAATGGTGGGTCAGGGTCTTAACCTACCTTCAGAGTGTCTCTCTGAAGAGTGATTCAGCTGCTGCACTTTCCAGAGTCTAAAACCCATTCTTGCAAGGGAAGAGGCACCTGAGTTTTTCTAGCCAATCCATACACTGTACATTGAGTACCCTTCTACTCCCTAGGGAAGAAGTATTTCTAGCAAATCATTTGCCAAGTAGGAAAATCTCTAGTGTAGGTGTAGAAGGCTAATGGCATATAGTAGCTCCCTCTGTAGTTTGGACTTCTAAGTACTTTGAAATGCTGTCTACCCTCGGGTGTGAATTCCTGATTAGCGTCCTTCAGGTGCTAGCAAGCTTATGTATTTCACATATAAGATAAATCAGCTGAAATTACATTATAGACAGTAGAACACCTGTAACACCATTACTTGAGCTTGGTTGGAGTGCAGTTTTTCCGTGCCCTCAGGGTCCAGTTGGATGTCACCTCCTCTCTGCAGCACTCCTAGATCCAGGCAGACACCACCCTACCCTCCTTGCCCAGCACTCTGAGGATGACTGCACAGAGCACTGATCACCCTGTGTTGTAACTGTCTCTTGACACATCAGTTCCCATGGCTACACTGAGCTTGACAGCTGGGACACTGCCCATTCCTGGTCTCCCAATGCCTGGAACATTGCTAAGTACTTAGTGGGGACTTAACGAATGTCGATTCACTGTGTAAATGAAATGAGGCCCACCTGCTTTTCCAGAAGATGCTTTCATTGATGCCACTCAGCACTTAGTGCTGTTTTATCCACTTGCTACTGGCCAAATAGGCAAATGAAAGGAATACTCTAGATACACCCAGGACACGTTTCTTCAGTTTCCTCCTGTGGACTGGGAGACGTGAGCAGTTTCTTGGCTACTGTGTTGTCCATCAAGTGGGGCGGGTCATGGTGGATGTCAGTGTCTGGGTCCAGGCCTCACTCCTCTCTGGTAATGGTTATCAGAGGGAACTGCCTACCAGAGCCAAAGCCCCTCCCGTCACTAGGCAACCACGGAGTCTGCTACACTTGACGCTGGAGACCATGGGAAGCATCACACTATTTAGAGAGTTACCTCCGAACTGCCTTCGTTTTTTTTCCAGGTGGAACCCTGGCCTCTTCAATACTTTAATGAGAATTTGCTTGCTGCGATATCCTTCGTTCACTGAGTTGTCTGCATATTATCGCCATAGAGCAGAGGTTTCTTAACCATTTGGCGATCAGGACACCCTGTGAGAATCTGACTGCTCTCCCAAGAAAAACATCCCTGCATACCTATGAGTACATATCAGCTTCCAGAGCTATATGCAGACCCCTGAAGACCACCTCTGGGTCCTAGGTCACACACCCCTGCTCAGAGTTAGCACTTTATTGGATATGGTGACAGAGGGCCTGGCCTAGCATCCTGCATTTGTATTTTCTTTCCGAGAGCGTTTCAGTGAATTCTCTGTGAGGGCAGGTCCTTCGGCTGTAAAGGAGAGGCGACAGTAACCTCTACTTCCCCGGGTGTATCTTAGGATTCAGTGAAATGTAGGTAAAAGTGCTTTATATTCATTATTCTTATTCCTTACGGGGAAGTCAGCATCTGTTTTAGGAGTGTGGGAAGCCACATGCACATATGTGAAATCCCCTGACTCAACATGCCATTCCCATATGTGTCTGTTTCTGCAAATGAGCTGGTGACAACAGAGCCTGAGCCTTGCTATTTTTGCTTCCACTGATATTGCCTGTCGGGTATCAAGCCTCACCAGCTGTGGCCAGGGTCTATTCCAACTGGTCAGTGCCTGGGTCTCAGCGGCTGCTAAGTATTGCCTCTCTCTCCCGCACTGCCCTGCATTAAAGTCTACCCACTCTCTCAGAGTAGACACTCAGATTGCCCCTTGAGGAATAACACTAATGGACAAAAAACTCTCTTTATTTGGTCTACTTGAAGACAGTTGCAAAAGCTTTAAGAACTCCTGGGGAACCAGTAAGACAGCTAGTTTCCCTTCTCTTGCCACTTTCCTTTGGAAACAGCTTCTGGCTCTGTGGGGGAAAATGTCTAATCACACACCACGAACAAGAGGGGGCGTGGTTGAGTGTTGCCTTGCATAACCTTGCCCTTCATGTGGTATGTGCGTGTTATCACAGTGCCTGGTTATCAGCCACTCTGTTCACTCATCCACGATTTTTTTTTAATTCAGTGATATTTTGTACAAATACCGAAAATGCTAGGATGAAAAGACAGATCTGCTCTCAAGGTGCTTATAGTAGTGGAGCAAAGGGGCAGGTGACCAGCAAACAAGCTAAGCAGCTCAGACGCAGTGAGGAAAGCACAGAAGCTGTGGGGACATGCACGGGTCTTGGTCCCAGCTGAGGGGCGTCAGGGTAACCTTCCCAGAAGCACCTCAGCTCACCCATCAGCCCCTCACCCTCGCACTGTCTCTAAAGGAGGCAGAGCAGATATTGTCCCAAGGAGACGACACAGCTGTTGGGGCTTAACGCACATCCCTAGACCTGGCCCCCTGCCTTTTCCGCTGCATCACGCACCTCCCAGGTGTAGGGTCAATGCACATTGGAGCATTGAAGGGCCACAAATAGGTCAGATTAGCAGAAATTATGTCTTGATTCTCTGGGCCTCATATCATATGGAAAAATAAGCCATAAACTATATATGGAGGGGGGAAGGAGTGACCGCTGATAGGTACAGGGTTTCTTTTGGGGGTGACAGAAATAGTCGGGAATTAGACAGTGGGGACGTTTGCACACTTTATGAAAATACTTTGTGGAATGCTAAAAACTACTAAATTATACAGTTGTAAGAAATTTTTAAATAAATGAAAGGTAGTCCTAACAAAATAGTACACGTGGGTTTCAAGAAAAAGTGTTTTAAAAAGCAAACTTATGTATACTGTGATCCTAGCCCTGAATTTAAAAACTGGCAGCCGATACCTGAGAGTGAACAGCTCATGTCGCTGATTAATGGGATTGAGAGAGCGCTTCGTGTTATGGAAAGAACAGCATCTTATGGACCTGAGCAGACCTGAATATAAGACCAGCCCTGCCCGTTACTAAGTTTTCTTTATTACCCTGTCCTTCTGTTGGCCTCATCTACAAATTGGGATAATGATTCCTACCTCCTATGGTTATAGTCACGGAGGAAGCAGTTTTACACAAAGTGCAAAGCACAGTGCCTGGCACAGAGTAGGTACTGAAAAATAGTAGATGCTATTTTTATTGATGTTTGCATTTTATTTATACCACCTGTATTCCCAATGCCTCTATAATTTTGCTACGTTTCTTTTTTAATCAGAAAAAAAATTATTTTAAAAATAACCCAATAGTGTCCTCCCCATCCCATGCCTATCAGTTATATTATTATTGGCACTTTCTCCACCATGTTTTGTTTGTTTGTTGTTTATTTTTTTCCATACCGCTTGTGGGATCCTGGTTTCCCGACCGGCGAGCGATCGAATCCGGGCGACCTGCAGTGGAAGCACGGAGTCCTAACCACTGGACCACCAGGGAATTCCCTCCACCTTTTCAACAGCTCTTTGTGTTTGCAAACCAAACACAAAACTTTTTCTAAGAACCACTGGGGGGCCCCCTTGGTGGACAGGGGCTCTGAAAGGCACAGAGAAAGGCTGCCTGTCTGCCGGCCGTGCAGGGGATGGGCCCGCCCACCAGCTCAGCCGTGTAGCTGTTTCTTTAATATCCTGCACATTCTAGAGAGACCTCAGGCCTTGGGAGTAAAGAGCTCCTTTGTTGAAAGAGGGTTTTCAAATTTAAATGAGCATTTATTGGGCAGAGGTGGACCAGCCGGTCTTTTGACGAATTCAAGGTTCCCATAGAGGAAAATAAAGCTGGAGAGGAGTATCTGAGAAGCTTGTGAGCTTGGGAAGGGTCTGGGAATAAAAACCCTAGTCTGGAGTGTCAGCCTTCTGCCGGCAGAGCTCAGGCTACTGCTCTTCTGAGACCAGCAAAGCAGGTGGTTTGATTATTTCCTTCTCTCTTGCCTTTTTTCCTTTCTTCCGTCATGAGCTTGGCCTGCCCGATGTTTGTGCTGACTGGGACGTCAGTAGAGTTGGTGTCTCCATTTTTTAATGTCTCTAGTATGTTCTGGCCAGTATTTGAGGAACCAAGGCAGCAATAAGGATGCGGATCCTTTCGTATGCCAGCTGCAATACCTCTGACTAGTCACTTAACTAAGGATATTCTCACCTTGCCCACCTCATAGGAAATGAGGAAAAGCACACTGTGAGATTTTTAAGTGTCATTGTGATTAATCACAGTCTGATTCTGAGAGCAGTGCTCTTTCTGAGTTACCTCCTAATTCCAAACACTAAATTAAAGACAGTTCCTTATGGTGTATGTTGTGTACCTGTATAAATGCCAAGTGTTGAGATATAACAAAATAGGAGGCACTTATGACACAGTGATAACTTTGTCTTGTTTTACTTTCTTCATGCTTTTTCCGTCTGATGCACCAGAGTGGTGTTTTAACAATTAAACTGGGTGGAGATCTAGGAACGTACGTGATCAACAAGCAGACGCCAAACAAGCAAATCTGGTTGTCTTCACCATCCAGGTACGTTCAGAAGTCAAAATCTCTCATTGTTTAGCTTGTTCGAAACAAGACTTTGTGGACCATTTAAGAAGTGTCACCCTCATGTGTTAGCAGCTGTGTAAGTGAACCTTTTCTGATGTTTTACAGCATGTCTCATGCTCAGTAGGAAAGCTTACTGTGGTTCTATCACTTCTGTCTGGTGATCATGTGGCTCTAAAAGCAGATATTGGGACGTTAACAAGATGCAAAGTGAAAAATTTTCGGAGCCCACCTTGACAGTTTTTCTCCACTAAATGATTGCCGTGCCTTTGAAAAAGCCACTTTTGCTTTTACAGCATCTGAACAAGTTGCACCTTGTCTTCAAAGTTTGGCCTCTGGTTCATTTTGAGCATCTCAGTTAAAGGTCAGTTTAATTCCATTTGCAGAATAGGGCTGTGTACTCCGTGGAGGTGGGAAGGTGTTTTAAACAGCCCTTCTAGGGCTTTTCATCCCTCCTGCCTTTTCCATTGATGTGCTTTCAATCTAGCAGAATAAAAGATTGTATTGGAGACAGTCTGTACTGCATCTCAAGGCCTGAGAACATGCAGGGAGAGAAGGGTCCCTCATCCCTCTGGCTGCTGTTGAAGTGGCTGTAAGACAGTAAAAGAGACGCCCACAAAAAGCTCTCAGACCAGCCTTCCGGGTCACTCATTAGCACTTCCAAAGAGAACGCGCCGTGAATTGGGAAAGGCCCAGATATAACCAGCGTGGAAGTCTTTGAAAGCCTCACGGTTTTTGCATTTTAAAAAAAAGTATTTAAGTCTTCTCCTGCCCCAGTGTTGACATCACTTTTAGGCAGTTAATATTTTACTGTTTATGGTGCTGTAATGTGTCATTCTTCGTTCAAAATAAATAAAGCATTAGGCCTCCTTCACCCCAGCCTCGTCTAGGAAGTATGTTATAATTCAAGAAAAACAACTCCAAGGAATCACTGTCATTTCTAGCGAGGCCCTTATTCACAGATGGTCTTGCCTGTAGATCCAGGTAGTTTACTTGAAGTTTGGCAGGGGTTGGGGGGTTACCCTGGGAGGGCCAATTAGCCTGTTCTCTTTGGCCTCAAACAGTTGCCCTGACCCTAACTGTGGCCATGCACAAGGGCTGCAGTCTTGTCCTTCCATCTTCAGAGGAACCAGTACGAGAGAAACTGGCTGGATCAGCTCAAATCCAGCCATCAGCTTTGGGAATCAGTGGCTTTGTAAATAGCAGGCAGGGCACCAGAACCAGCTGTGATGGCTCCACTAACAGAATTCCCTCGTGTTGTATCTTGAGACAGAAAAAGTCCTTATAGCATTTGGACACACCTACCAGCAATAGGATCCTACCACAGGCATGTTTAGAAAAGTCTACTTCTGGATAATAAGAAATTCCGAGAAATTCCAAGTTTTGTTGTTTTTTTAAAATCTGTAATTCATGATGGGAATCTGGAAAGAAAATCTGCTGAGCAGCCATTTACTGTCATGGATACTATGTTCCTCAAAAAAAAAAAAAAAAATTTTATTTTCCTCTCAATTTTTCATGTTGGTCCAAAATAATCCTTCCTAGGGCTGCATTTCTGATATTTGGGGGGCTTTTTAATTGAAAGTGTTTCAGGTCAGAGGAAACAGTGGCCTTACCCCATCACCTTGCTTGAGGAGATGGTAGGGTGGAATCAAGGAGAGGTCTGGGTGGACAGCTGGACATGCGAGGCAGCGTGGAGGGGCCTGGAGGTTCTCACACTTGCCTGGCATCCCGGCAGCAAATCGGAGTCCAGAGCCAAGGGAACGTTCTCTGGATTTGGTCCAGGTTATTATGTCTTCAGCTATTTGTGCATATTAAACAAAAGTCCAGTGCTTTTGGTTTGTCCCTATTATCATTATCCCCATCGTTAAGTAAGTGTTCAAACCCCAGCCTTTGGTTGATAATACAGAAATCCTTGATGTTTTCCTAACCCCGTAAAGATGCTTCCCTTCTAAGCTTTCCTTGTCCCTGGCAAACCCGTCCCAGTCTTGGACTTCGGAAAAGCTCTCCTGAGTGTGCAGGTGGACTCAGGGGCCCCTTCCTTCCCGTGGGCTCTCAGCATCCTCTGCTCCTTTGTCCATCAAGGCGTCGTCATGTAGCACCATTAGCTGCTGGCACTGATCTCGGGTGGCCTCGGCCTGCAGCGGCATGAAGCAGGATTTCGGTTCCCGGCCAGAGATTGAGGTCAAGCAGTGGCAGTGAAAGTGCTGAATCCTAGGCACTAGACCACCAGGGACCAGTGGCTAATGACAAGGCCCTGGCCCATCAGCTGTGTAGAAATGAATTTCCACATAGAGACGGAAAGTAGTGAAGCAAGTAAAGTGTTTATTAGGAGGAAAAAGAGTACCGTACGTGTGGATAGACACGCTTGCGGGCTCAGAGAGAGAGTCGCGCCCTCGTGGTAGTTTGAATCACTTTTATGGAGCATTTCTTCCAGGTTTCCTTTAACCGATCATCTTGCTTTGCCTGGTTCTGAGTCCACATTTGGTATATCTCAGGGTCCTCCCCTGTGTACGTGTGCATCTCTTAGCCAAGATGGATTCTAGCGAAGAGGCCTATGGGTAGTTGACATCACTTACTATGGGGTGGCACCCCCTCCCTTTTGACTTGCAAGGAGCCTTTCTGTGCATGTGTAGTTGGGAAGGTCTCCTTGACTTTGAGAATGAGGGATATGCGGCCTTTTGTCTCTTATCTGGGCAGGGCTCAGCTCTTCTCCCGACTGTCCCGCTATTGATATTTTGGAGTTTCTGTCCACAGGGAACGAACTCCAGGTGCTTACCCTGAGGCCTATCTATCTCCTGCCTCAGCACGTTCCCCCCACCCCACCCCGCTCCACTAGGCCCAGAGGAGGTGGAATTAATGGGCACGCTCTGTGTCCGTCTGGAATAATAAGACACGGCGAAACCTAGCCACACCCGGGTCCACACAAACACAGCGTTCCCAGCATGAAGTGTACGTATGGCTTGTGTTCACTAGATGAGCTTGAGATGGATGAACTAGCCCATCAAACTCTCACCTTCATGGACTTAAAATTGAATTAAGAAAACTATTTTTTAAAATAATAATACAGATGGTTGCCAGGGGCTGGGGAGAGGAGTGAATAGGGAGTAACTGCTTAATGGATATGGAATTTCCTTTGGGTGATGAAAATGTTTTGAAACTAGATAGAGGTAGTGGTTGCCCAGTGTTATGAATGTACTAAAATGATAATAATAATGTAGGTAAGGGACAAATCATGTCAGTGGTACATGAATGGCCATCATCTAAAAGACACTGTTGTGATATTTCAGGTATCATATGTGTTAGGAAAAGCAAAAGATCAGAATGTGATACACGGAGACTCATCAATAGGGTTGAAATATTTTCAGGTCTTGAGAGGTGTTCTGTGAATTGCACCAGAGGATAATTGTGTAGCTGCTTTTTTCTTAATTGGAGTATAGTTGATTTACAATGTTTTGTTAGTTTCAGGTGTACAGCAAAGTGATTCAGTTATATTATTTTTTTTTTTTTTTTCGCGGTACGCGGGCCTCTCACTGTTGTGGCCTCTCCCTTTGCGGGGCACAGGCTCCGGACGCGCAGGCTCAGCGGCCATGGCACACGGGCCCAGCTGCTCTGTGGCATGTGGGATCTTCCCGGACCGGGGCACGAACCCGTGTGCCCTGCATCGGCAGGCGGATTCTCAACCACTGCGCCACCAGGGAAGCCCGATTCAGTTATATTAAATAGACTCTAAGAGGAGAAGTCAAATACATGGCTCGTTAAGTATTACTTTCTAGATCTGCACTGCAGTCAGTCAATTTCTTGGTGAGAGTTTCTTCTGAAGGGCTGTTCCCGTGGACTTACTCTGACTGTGTTTTGTCCTGCAGTGGCCCCAAGCGTTACGACTGGACTGGGAGAAACTGGGTGTACTCCCACGACGGTGTGTCCCTCCACGAGCTACTGGCCACAGAGCTGACTCAAGCCTTAAAAACCAAACTGGACTTATCTTCTCTGGCCTACTCTGGAAAAGGCACTTGCTGCCCAGCCTAATGCTAAAGACATTGAAAGCTCTAAAGCCAAGACCCCAGCTTCGTTCTGCAGCTGAATGGCTAGTCTTTTCCATTCCTGCTTTTGAGGACAGTTGCATTATGTGTAACGGCTCTGTGAAAAGACCGTGTCGCCTCCTGCCCTTCCCCTGAGTTCAGATTTTTAATTTCCATAGGTTTCTTTGGATTTATTGTCTGATTTCCTCCCTCACGTGATAGCCCTTATCTTTCGTAATGTCTGTATGCCCATACCTTTAATATATAACCTCACAACAAAGAAAAAGAAGAAAGACAGATTCCAGGAGGAGAAATGAATTGGCTTCACCATTCATTCTCTGAAAGACTTACTACAAAAACTGCATGAAGAGTGGCTGGCCAACCTTGCCATCCTATCTCAAAATGAGACTCATTAAAGGGAAGCCTAAAACATTCCTACTCCTCTTGACAGTGTAAACACTTCTAAGCCCTTTAGGATTGAAGCATCAGTGGCAACTCAGGAATTCTGAAACTGAAGACCATTTTCTGTTTGTGCTTTGTGACTGCCAGGGTGTGGCCCGCATGGGGTTAACACAGGGAGATGTGGTGCCGTGTCCTCCATATGTGCATATATATGTACACACACATTTACATGTGTGTGTACATACATATTTTTTTAATTTAAGGGTCAGTATAGAATAAGCTGTTGCAACACTGGTCTGAGGATGCAAAAAATCTCCCAAAAGCCACCTCTGTACGTTCATGGATATAGTATAATAAATGAGGCCATGGAGCTGACGAGGTGCTTGGTAAATTGTGAAAGGCCACGTAAATGAAAAGATGTTGGTGTTAATGAAAGGAACCCCGGTCTTACACTTGGCCCAGCCCAAAAGTAGCTGTCTGTCTGTGGGCAAGTTTCTCGAACTCCCTGGACCTCTGTTTCCCCGTGTTAACAGAAAGGGTTAAACTGGATAGAATATAGTCGATTCCCAATTTAAACGTTTAGTGGTCCTGTCAGGCAACTTAACAGGCCAGCTTTAATTCCCTCCAGTAGAGGAGATGACACTGAACAGTTTTTTTAAGTTATAGAGTAAGTATATGGTTTTGAGTTTTGTTCTACTTGAATTTCAGTTGAATTCATGTTCAAATAATCATCTTTTATTGTGCCATTACTGTGCTAAGCCTGGGCTGTAGGCTGAATGTTAAGGTGTTGATCCTAACCCCCAATCACAGCCCTCATAAATGAGATTAGTGCCCTTATAAGAGAGACCCCAGAGAGCTCCCTCATCCCTTTCACCATGTGAGGACACAGCGAGAAGACAGCTGTCTATGAACCAGGAAGCAGGCCTTCACCAGACGCCCAGTCTGCTGGGGCCTTGATCTTGGACTTCCCAGCCTCCAGAGCTATGAGAAATAAATTTCTGTTTATAAGCCATCCAGTCTCTGGTATTCTGTTAGAGCAGCCCTGATGGACTAAGGCAGCCTGCATATACCATAGGACCTCGTTTGAATTATTACTGACCTGCATTTTACACATGAAGAAACCAGGGCTCAGGAACATTAAAACTCACCCAAAGTTAGGCTCCTGTTCTGCTACTTCCTTACTAAAGCAAGATTTATTAGTGAGTAGTCTATGCAAATCTGTAACAAAAGCTTTTGCAGTAGGAAAACCAAAAACGCATTCCACTGTGGAAAGAAACTCTTAACAATAGAACAATAGAAACAAATGCTAAATGAGTATTTTAAATATAGTCCTTTTTCAAAAATAAATTACTTTTTAGTCCAGTGGAAATTTTTAAGTGGGGTAGGTCAGTACCAGTGAAAAAATAAATCGTGTGTGTATATGTATCTCTTGCTTCTAATGAAAGTTTCGTTGTCCCTCATTTACCTAGAACTCAGTTAAGTGGTGTGCTCTCCTATCTGGGACACAACGTAAAATTTAAAGAAGTATTTAATTGGGCTGTGGTAACATGAAAATGGAAATTAGGGACTATGCTCTTAATCTTTTCCTTGTGCAGCCTTTCAGGCCTGTTTACTTCTATTTATGTACAATTCTAACTGGTTTAATTATTTAGATTCTAAGACCCTGGGAGATTCCATTTAAGGCAGAAAAAAGACTGCAAACACAACAGCAGCTGGGGGAGGGATAAAAATCATGCTCTGACAAACTGGAAAAGCACCACGGTGTGCGGCCAGTGCACCCCATACCTCGGACCCTGGGAGCATCATCTCATCTCTGGTATCACCCGTATTAAGGATGAATTCTCAGGAAAACATTGTAAATTGTTCAGTATTATTTAGCATAATAATGTTAAGGGGGCAAGAAAATATATTACATAATTTTAGAAAGCTTTCTATTATGTTTCGCCTCCTGAGTGGATAGACCCTTCGCCACTAGAAAATAAAACTATCCAGAATGATTTATTTACCTCTTTGTGAAGATACAGAAAAGCACTGGGGTATGTAAAAGAGAGCCTGAGTTTTTTGGGGTTTTTTTCATCAGAGTTTTAAAAATTTGATCCAAACTCTGCCGCTTAACTTGTTTGTTGACACTAGCCTCAGTTTTCTTGTCTGTAAAATGGAGAACCTAACCTGTGGCACCTGGGCCATGTGCAAAGCAAACACATGACAAATACTATCACATATGCAGCATAATTTCGAATTCAGATTTAGGATTTTCCCCCAAAGTATGATTTATGACATCCTCTACTCAACCTCAAACTTAGTCAAAACACTTATTTTGGTTATATTGGTGATGGATTCTGATTCCCTGGAACAATTTTTCTTGCCCCTTACAGTACTTGTATTTTTCTCCATCTTCTGCATAGCTTCTAAAACTAATAAGCCAACCTTATGTTTGACAGTTTGTATTAAATAATAGGTTTATAATAGGTTTCTCAAGCTATACCTGACTCGATATTCTAATAAACCTCACTGCTACTTCTGAAGAAAGACCCCTGTTCATACATGTGAAGTCTGTGTGGATTGGCTATACACAGTTGCCAAGGAAAGCGGACTTCATACCTCCAAGGTACACACTAAGATTAAAGTAATTTTAGGTCATGTCCAGTTGAATTCTTGGCATGGATTTATCTTTTGCAAATGAAAACAGCTACATACCAGAAAAAGAAGGAGGGGCACAGGTATGAAATTTCATATAAATTTACCCTGTTGTTCAAAACTATGACTTCATGACTGTCTTTCTGTGTATACTACTATTAGAGTAAGAAATGGCTTCAGATCCTTGGCTTGACTTAATTAACCATGACATTTTAAAGATCCCAATTAGTGGCCCCTGGGAATTTATAAAACTGAGCTCACTTATATCCTGATGTTTGCTACAGAAACAATCTGAGCTCACCTGGTCCATTTTCTCTGGATGTATTATTTATGATAAAATGTTTCAGCTCTCAACAAACTGGGTATAGAGGGAATATACCTCAACATAACAAAGGCCATATAGGACAAGCCCATAGCTAACATATTCAAGAGTGAAACGCTAAGAGCTTTTTCTCTAAGATCAGGAGCAAGACAAGGATGCCCACTCTCTCCACTTTTATTCAACATAATATTAGAAGTCCTAGCCAGAGCAATTAGGCAAGAAAAAAAGAAAAGGCATCGGAATCAGAAAGGAACAAGTAAAGCTGTCACTATTTGCAGATGGCATGATATTATAGATACAAAACCCTAAAGACTCCACCAAAAAACTGTCAGAACTAATAAACCATTTCAGTAAAGCTGCAGGATACAAAATCAATATGAAAAAATCAGTTGTGTTTCTAAACACCAACAATGAACTATCAGAGAAATTAAGAAAGCAATCCCATTTACAATTGCATCAAAAAGAAATAAAATGCTTAGGAATAAACTGAATCAAGAAGGTGAATGATCTGTATACTGAAAACTTTTAGACATTGATGAAAGAAATTGAAGAAAATACACATACATGAAAAGGTATTTTATGTTCATGGATTGGATGAATTAATATTGTTAAAATGTCTACAGTACTCAAAGTGACCTACAGGTTCAATGCAATTCCTATAAAAAGTCCAATGGCGTTTTTCACAGAAATAGAATAAACAATCCCAAAATTTGTATGGAACTACAAAAGACCCTGAAGAGCCAAAGCAATCTTGAGAAAGAAGAACAAAGCAAGAGGCATAACACTTCCTAGTTTCAAACTGTACTACAAAGCAATCAAAACAGTATGGTATTGACGTAACAGAGACACATAGATCAATGGAACAGAATTGAGAGCCCAGAAATAAACCACCACATATTTGGCCAATTAATTTACAACAAAGGAGCCAAGAATATACAATAGGAAAAGGGTAGTCTCTTAAATAAATGGTATTGCAAAACCTGGACAGCCACATGCAGAAGAATGAAAGTGTACACCATACACCAAAAAAAGAATGAAAGTCTTACACCACACAAAAACAACTCAAAATGGATAAAATAACTGAACCTAAGACCTCAAACTATAAGACTCCTAGAAGAAAACATAGGCAGTAAGCTCCTTGACATTAGTCTTGGTGATGATATTTTTGGATTTGACACTAAAAGAAAAGGTAACAAAAGTAAAAAACAAATGGAACCACATCAAACTAAAAAGCTTCTACACAGCAAAGGAGAAGAAAATATTTGCAAACCACTTATCTGATAAGAGGTTCATATCCAAAATATATAAGGAACTCATACAACTCAATAGCAAAAAGTAAATAATGCAATTAAAAATTGGCAAAGGACTTAAGTAGACATTTTTCCAAAGAAGGTATGAAAATGACAACAAGATCCATGAAAAGGTGCTCAACATACTAATCATCATAAAAATGAATATTAAAACCACAATGAGATATCACATCACACCTGGTAGAAGGGCTCTCATCAGAAAGACAAGAGATAACAAATGCTGAGTATGTCAAGAAAAGGAATTCCTTGTACACTACTGGTGAGACTGTAAATTGGTACAGTCACCATGTAAAACAGTATGGAGGTGCCTTAAGAAATTAAAAATAGAATTACCACATGATCTAGCAATCCTACTTTTGGGGATATATCCAAAGGAAACAAAACTATTATCTCAAAGAAATATATTCCCTTTATACTCATTGCAGCATTATTTACGATAGCCAAGATACAGAAACAACCTCAGGGTCTGTTGATGGATGAATGGATAAAGAAAATGTGAGACATATCTAAACCTATATCTTTACTTAGATATAGATATAATGAAATATTTATCAGCCTTAAGAAAAGAAGAAAACCTTGTCATTTTCAACAATATGGATAAACCTGGAGAGCATTACACTAAGTAAAATAAGCCATACAGAGAAAGACAAATACTGCATGGTATCACTTATATGTGAAATCTAAAAATAAATAAATGAATAAATAAGTTTTTTTTTAAAAGTCAAACTCATAGAAACAGTAGAAAAGTGGTTGCCAGGGACTGTGGGGTAGGAGAAATGGCGTGATATTGGTAAAAGGGTACAAACTTTCAGCAATTAAAAAAAAATAGAATGTTTCTATTCCTATATAAGAGAGATAATAATCCAGAACCAGAGAGTTCAAGCCAATAAACCAGAACAGATTTTTTGAGCTGTCTACTGAAGACTTATTTAAACTGTTGAGGAAAACACCTGTACCCAACAGGAAAATTGGCTCACAAAGACTTTCTGCTGCTTTAAAAAGAAAAGTCAAGCCCACTGAGGCTCTATCCAGTTAGAAATATTAGTGCAAGACAAGCCTCTATTTCCACCTGTGTTTCTGTGATATGTGGGAGCATTGGTAATGCCATATCTTGACCCCGAAGTTTTTAGCTCCAATTTCTGCCATGTTAAGTGGAAAAGTAGTTAAATTATATAGAAAGATAAAAGAGTGCCACTGCCCAGTTACATTAACTTCCTATCCCTTCCTTCAATGCTGAGATTTTTCCAAAAGAAAGTGAATGAAATAAAACCAGAAGAGAAATAAAAGTTTAAAATCTCCAAGGTTCAAAAGTAATAGAAGTAAGTGAATTTAGGGTCAGGGTTGCTGTGTAAGGCTGCCCAGGCTGTGCACTGCACAACTCTCAGCATTACTATTTATGAAGATTACAACAACCACAATGTGATGCGAATGGCGCCACCTAGAGCCGTGCAAACTGTTCACAGCATATCCAACTGATCCTGCTGGAATTCATTTTGCCAGTTTATCAGCAATTCTCCTCAAATGCTTCACCAAACATTCCTAAAATCTGCCCTCCTACCCACCCCCAATTCAGGTCTACATCACTTCTTACCTGTATTATTGCAGAAGCTTTCTTGCTTCCACCTCCCTCCCTTTCTTTTAGCTCATCACCCATGCTGCCTCCAGAGTGAGCTTCCAAAAGTATAAATATGATCTTTACCTCTATAAAACCTTAGCAGGACCAGGTCAGACAAGACCAAGTATCATAGCATAAAAAGTGAACTTCTCTGACCTAACCCTGCACTGACACCACAGTATAATTAAGCTTTTCTCACCCTTCGCTCTCAACATTTGGCTACAAGTCCAAATCCCCAGCTCCCTAAAGACGCTACGCTGTTTCACATGGTTCTGAGACTTGGCCAGCATTGAATCCATTTTTGTCCTTATTACCCACTTTTCTGCCTGGGGCATTCATTTTACCTGAAAAATGTTCTCAGCACAACCTTGCTGACCCCTCCTGCACTCAGCCTCTTGATCTGGACACCCTTGATTGTTTCATAATCTCACAGCACCTCATGTTTCTCCTTCCCAGGACTGATGGCAATGGGAATTCACTGCTCTAGAATTTTTCACTTTTCCTGGACTATACACTCCAAGAGGACAGAGCTTCATCTCCCCCATTTACTGCTGTAGCTCCAGCATCTAGCACAGTTCCTTGCATACAATAAGAGCTCCATAAATGTCAAACAAATGTGTTGTAATTATCTGTTTACCAGTACAGCCCAAGTAAAGTTCAAAAAAACACAGCTCCTGAAGTGTTAACAAGAAATATAAATTTTACAGAAAAATGGTCGGGGGGGGTGTCAATTGAGGGTGTAGAGGAGGGGGAAAATCCTTTTCCTCTACCCATTTTATTTTATTTTTTTTTTTAATTTATTTAATTTATTTCTTTTGGCTGCATTGGGTCTTCATTGCTGCACGCGGGCTTTCCCTAGTTGCAGCGAGCGGGGGCTACTCTTCGTTGCGGTGCGCAGGCTTCTCATTGTGGTGGCCTCTCTTTGTCGCGGAGCATGGGCTCTAGGCACACGGGCTTCAGTAGTTGTGGCATGTGGGCTCAGTAGTTGTGGCGCACGGGCTTAGTTGCTCCGCGGCATGTGGGATCCTCCCGGACCAGGGCTCGAACCCATGTCCCCTGCATTGGCAGGCGGATTCTTAACCACTGCGCCACCAGGGAAGTCCCTACCCATTTTAGATTGCTCAGCTGGGGGGCTATAAATTAGACTGGCAAGAGACAAATTAAGCGGAGAAAAACAAACAGAAGTTTATTAACATGTGCATTGCACATGGATTCACAGGTATTGAGTACTCAGTATTGAGTAACTCAAATGGGTGGTTGGAATTTGGGCTTAATATACCAACTTAGGTTAAACAAAGGCAAAAGGGTTTTGGGTGGCTTTTGAACATGTCAGGGAAGTAATGGGAAAGTGACCAGGAGAAGTATGATAAACAAGGGTTGTTTAGTAATGTTTGTTATGCAGATTTAAGTTGCTGTCCTCTCCATTGGTAAGAACTGTTAAGAGTCCTCCTCTTCCTGGCAAAGAGGAGGGAGATAGCTCTACAAATGGAAATTTCCTTTATAAATGTAAATTTCTGAGGACGGCAGTCGGAGGACATGGAGCTCACCTCCTACACATCAAAAATACATCTACATACAGAGCATTCTCACTGAAAACAAACTGAAGATGGTCAGAAAGACTCTTGTACAACCAGGGCTATAAGAAAGATTCACACAGAATTGGGTAGGAAGGGAAGAGAAGTGATAAGGTCAGGACATGCACCCCTGGGAGGGGACACAGAGGAGGAGGGTGATTACACAGTCTTGGACATCCTCCCTAGGAAACAAGTAGCTCGAGCCACATATTGAGTGCCCCAGGCCTGGGGTCCAACACAGGGAAGACAAATCCCCGTAGCTGGTTTGAAAACCAATGGGAATAACAGGAGGGCTGTAAGAAACCTGGACTCTGCTCGTGAAGAGCACACACACATTTGCTCACTCCCAACACAAGGCAGAGGAAGCAGATTGAAACTACCAGGGACTCTGGCCGTTTTCCCATGACCACCCCAGCATGTGCACCAGCCTGAGCTGAGCACCCACTCCAGCCCCTATTGCTCCATAGCACAGCTCAACACTAGCCTGAGGGCAGCAGCCAAGGGGAGACATTGCTGGCATTACAGAGGTAGCAAATCAGGAGAGGTCCAGGGCACTGACTGGGGCTAGGACCACCACAGCCTGCCCCCCTACCCATGCCAAGTGCCCGCTCAAGCCCCACTTGCTCCAGCACTGCTCCCTTCTGGAGTGAGGGTGCCAGTACTGGGTAGTGCACATTAAGAGGGAATGGAACCAGCTCAGACCCAGCCCTCAGAGCTTTTGCTCCAGTAACTTGTGACACACCCCTGCCCCCAATAGGGTGGTGCTGACCACTGAGCAGAGTAGAAGCCCCACACACCTGGCTCCGGCTCCAGCCCCTCCATCTCCAGCCTCACTTCCTACCAAGATGAGAGTTGCCAGCACACTCTGTGGGGAAGACATGTCTCATTCTCACATCAGATCAAGATCTACCACCAAAGCCACTGGGCACTCACAGACTGTACAGGGACACTACCACACAAGAACATCCCTTCAAGACCTAAATAGGTAACTATTTCACCTGATTTCATAGAGAAATTAGGCAAAATGAGAAGACAGAGGAATTTTTTTCAAATGAAAGAACAAGAGAAAATCTCTGAAAGAACAACTAATGAAACAGAAATAAATAATTTACCAAATAAGAATTCAAAGCATTAGTAATAAGAATGCTAACTGTATTAGGGAAAAGAATAGATGAACACAGTGAGAATGCTAACAAGGAACTAGAAAATGAAAAAAAAAAGAACCAGTCAAAACTGAAGAATACAATAACTGAAATGAAAAACACACTAGAAGAAATTGATAGGCAGCTAGGTGATACAGAAGAATGTATAAGTGATCTGGAATATAGAATAATGGAAATAATCCAATCAGAACAAAAACAAAACACACAAATTTTAAAAAATGAGAATAGTTTAAGGGACCTCTGGGACAACATGAAGCATACCAACATTCACATTATAGGAATCACAGAAGAAGACGACCCAGAGAAAAGGATCGAAAATGTATTTGATGAAATTATGGCTGAAAACTTCCTGAACCTGAAGAAGATATCCATGTACAGGAAGCACAGCGGGTCCCAAACAAGGTGAACCCAAAGAGACCCACACAAAAACATATAATTAAAATCGTAAAAGTTGAGGATAAAGAGAAAAATTCTAAAGGCAACAAGAGAAAAACTAAAGACTCATATACAAGGAAACTCCCACAGGGCTATTAACTGATTTGTCTGCAGAAACTTTGCAGGCCAGAAGGGAGTGGCATGATTTATTTAAAGTGCTGTATGGCAGCAAGATAATTATTTAGAATTAAAGGAGAAATAAAGAACTTCTCAGACAAGCAAAAATGAAAAGATTTCATCAATACTAAACCTATCCTAAAGAAATGTTAAAAGGTCTTCTGTAAGTGGAAAAGAAAAGGCTGTAACAAGAGTGAGAGTCAATAGGAAAGGAAAAATCTCACTAGTAAAGGCACATATACAGTAAAGTCTTTAGATCAACCACTTAAATAAGCTATTACAAAGACTAAAAGACAAAAAAAAAATAGTAAAATCAACTCTAACTACAATAAACAGTGAAAGGATAATATGAAAAAATAAAATATGACAGCAAAAACACAAAATGTGGCAGAGGGGAGTAAAAAAAGGTAGATCTTTTGGGATGTGTTTGAACTTAAATGACTACCAGTTTAAAACAAGTAGACAAAGTTATAGGTCAACATATACAAAGCATATGGTAACCAATAATCAAAAACCTACAATAGATATACAAAAACTAGAGAGCATACCACTGCAGCAAATAATCAAGCCACAAGGGAAGAAACTAAATGAAGGACAGAAAAGAACTATAAAAAGAACCAGAAAACAAGTAACAAAATGGCAATAAGTAAATACCTATCAATAATCTCTTTAAATGTTAATGGACTAAATGCTCCAATCAAAAGACATAGAGTGGCTGATTGGATAAAAAAACATGACTTATCTATTTGCTGCTTACAAGAGATTCACTTCAGAGCTAAAGACACCAAGAGACCGAAAGTAAGAGGATGGAAAAAGATATTTCATGCAAATGAAAACGACAAGAAAGCATGGGTAGCAATACTCGTATCAGACAAAATAGACTTTAAAATAAAGTCTATAACAAGTAACAAAGAAAGGCATTATATAATGATAAAGGGATCCATACAAGAAGAGGATATAATGCTTGTTAAGATATGTGTACCTAATATAGGAGCACCTAAATATATAAAACAAGTATTAACAAACATAATAAAAGAGATTGACAATAATACAATAATAGTAGGGGATTTTAATACCCCATTTACATCAATGGACAAATAACCCAGACAGAAAACCAATAAAGAAACAGTAATCTTAAATGCCTCATTAGACCAGCTGAACTTAATAGATATCTTCCAAAAAACAGCAGAATACATTCTTTTCAAATGCACAAGGAACATTCTCCAGGATAGATCATATGCTACGTCACAAAACAAGTCTGAACAAATTTAAGAGGATAGAAATTATATCAAGAAATTTTTCTGACCACAATAGTATGAAACTAGAAACCAATTACAGGAAGAAAAGTGGGAAAAACACAAACACATGGAGACTAAACAACATGATCCTAAAAAAATCAATGAGTCAATGAAGAAATTAAAGAGGAAATCTGAAAATACCTTGAGACAAATGAAAATAAAAACACAACTTTCTAAAATCTATGGGACGCAGCAAAAGCAGTTCTAAGAGGGACATTTATAGCTATATAGGCCTACATCAAGAAACAAGAAAAATATCAAAAAGCAGCCTAACCTACTATCTAACGGAATTAGAAAGAGAAGAATAAATCTGAAAGTCAGCAGAAAGAAGGAAATAATAAAGATCAGAGAGAAAATCAATAAAATAGAGGTCAAAAAACATTAGAAAAGATCAATGGGGCCTCCCTGGTGGTGCAGTGGTTAAGAATCCGCTGGCCAATGCAGGGAACACGGGTTCAAGCCCTGGTCCAGAAAGATCCCACATGCTGTGGAGCATGGCCCATGACCCACAACTACTAAGCCTGCACTCTAGAGCCCGCGAGCCACAACTACTGAGCCCGCGTGCCACACCTACTAAAGCCCGTGCACCTAGAGCCCATGCTCTGCAATGAGAAGCCACCACAATAAGAAGCCCGCGCACCACAACGAAGAGCAGCCCCTGCTCACCACAACTAGAGAAAGCCCGTGTGCAGCAATGAAGACCCAACGCAACCAAAAATAAATGAATAAATAAATAAATTTATTTTTTAAAAAAGTCAATGAAACCAAGAGCTGGGTTTTTGAAAAGATAAACAAAATTGATAAGCCTTTAGCTATGCTTATCAAGAAAAAGACAGAAGACCCAAATAAAATAAGAAATTAAAGAGGAGAAATTTTTAAAAAGACAAGATATCACAGATATATAAAAAATCATAAGAGAATACTACAAATAGTTGTATGCCAATAAATTGGACAATCTAGAAGAAATGTACAAATATTTAGAAAAATACAGCCTTTGGGACTTCCCTGGTGGTCCAGTGGTAAAGAATATGCCTTACAATGCAGGGGATGTGGGTTCCATCCCTGGTCAGGGAACTAAGATCCCACATGTCATGGGGCAAATAAGCCTGCATGCCACAACTACTGAGCTCACGTGCCTCAACTAGAGCCCACGTGCTGCAAACTACAGAGCCCACGCGCCCTGGAGCCTGCGCGCCACAACTAGAGAGAGAAAATCCGCACGCCACAGCTAGAGAGAAGCCCATGCACCACAACAGAGCCCACACACTGCAATGAAAGATCCCACATGCCGCAACTAACACCCGACGCAGCCAAAGATAAGAAAAAATAAATTTTAAAAAATACAGCCTTGGGCTTCCCTGGTGGCGCAGTGGTTGAGAATCTGCCTGCTAATGCAGGGGACACGGGTTCGAGCCCTGGTCTCGGAAGATCCCACATGCCGCAGAGCAACTGGGCCCGTGAGCCACAACTACTGAGCCTGCGAGTCTGGAGCCTGTGCTCCACAACAAGAGAGGCTGCGATAGTGAGAGGCCGCGATAGTGAGAGGCCTGCGCACCGCAATGAAGAGTGGCCCTCGCTTGCCACAACTAGAGAAAGCCCTCGCACAGAAACGAAGACCCAACACAGCAAAAATAAATAAATAAACTAATGAACTCCTACCCTCAACATCTTCTTAAAAAAAAAAAAATACAGGGCTTCCCTGGTGGCGCAGTGGTTGCGCGTCCGCCTGCCGATGCAGGGGAACCGGGTTCGCGCCCCGGTCTTGGAGGATCCCACATGCCACGGAGCTGCTGGGCCCGTGAGCCATGGCCGCTGAGCCTGCGCTCCGGAGCCTGTGCTCTGCAACGGGAGAGGCCGCAGCAGAGGGAGCCCCGCATACCACAAAAAAAAAAAAAAAAAAAAAAAAAAAATACAGCCTTTAAGACTGAATCATGAAGTAATAGACAAGCTGAACAAAATGATCACTAGTAGTGAAATTGAATTTGTAAAAAAAAAAAAAAAAAAAAAAAAATCCCATCATACAAAAGTTCAGGACTTGATGGCTTCACAAGGAATTTACCAAACATATAAAGAAGAGCTAATGACTATCCTTCTCAAACCATTCCAAAAATTGAAGAGGAGGGGACACTCCCAAATTCATCCTACAAGGTCACCATTACCCTGATACCAAAACCAGAAAAAGACGCTAAAAAAAAAAAAAAAAGTAGGGTTTCCCTGGTAGCGCAGTGGTTGAGAGTCTGCCTGCTGATGCAGGGGACATGGGTTTGTGCCCCGGTCCAGGAAGATCTCACATGCCACGGAGTGGCTAGGCCCATGAGCCATGGCCGCTGAGCCTGCGCGTCCGGAGCCTGTGCTCCTCAATGGGAGAGGCCACAACAGTGAGAGGCCTGTGTACCGCAAAAAAAAAAAAAAAAAAAAAAAGTACAAGCCAATATCTCTGATAAATATAGATGCAAAAATACTCAACACAATATTAGCAAACAATACATAAAAAGGATCATACACCATGATCAAGTGAGATTTCCAGGGATGCAGGGTGGTTCAATATCCACAAATCAATCAATGTGATACACCACTTTAACAAAAGGAAGGATAAAAATCACATTATCATCTCAATAAATGCAGAAAAAGCATCTGACAAAATTCAACATCCATTCATGATAAAAACTCTCATCAAAGTTGGTATTGGGAACGTATCTCAACATGATAAAGGCCATTAATGACAAACCCACAGCTAACATCATACTCAGTGAAAAGCTGAAAGCATTTCCTCTAAAATCAGGAATAAGACAAGGATGCCCACTCTCACCACTTCTATTTAACATAGTATTGGAAGTCCTAGCCACAGTAATCAGATAAGAAAAAGTAAAAGGCATCCAAATTGCAAGAGAAGAAGTAAAACTGTCACTATGCAAATGACATGATACTATATATAAAACCCTAAAGTTGCCACCAAAAAAACTATTAGAACTAATAAACAACTTCAGTAAAGTCATAGGATACAAGATTAACATACAGAAATCTGTAGCTTTTCTATACACTGATAATGAACTGTCAGAAGGAGAATTCAAGAAAACAATCCCATTTACAATTGTTTTGAAAGGAATAAAATACCTAGGAATAAATTTAAACAAGGAGGTGAAAGATCTATACTCTGAAAACTGTAAAACACTGATGAGGGAAATTGAAGATGATACAAAGAAATGGCAAGATGTTCCATGTTCATGAATTGGAAGAATATTTTTTTAATGTACATACTACCCAAAGCAATCTACAGATTTAATGCACTCCCTATCAAAATACCCAAGACATTTTTCACAGAACTAGAACAAAAAATCTTAGAATTTATATGCAACCACAAAAGACCCCAAATAGCTAAAGCAATCTTGAGAAAAAAGAACAAAGGTTGGAGGTATCACACTCCCTGACTTCAGACTATACTATAAAACTATAGTAATCAAAATAGTACGGTACTGGCACAAAAACAGACTCATAGATCAATGAAACAGAATAGAGAGTCCAGAAATAAGCCCATGCTCCTATGGTCAATTAATCTATGACAATGGAGGCAAGAATATACAATGGAGAAAAAACAGTCAATCCCTGGTGGGGGAACTAAGATCCTGCAAGCTGCATGCTGCCAAAAAAAAAAAAAAAAAAAAAAAAAAAGGTGGGCAGGAGTGTTTGCATAAAACCTAAGCACATTCTCCTATATACTATAAATCATCTCTAGATTACTTATAATACCTAATACAATGTAAATGCTATGTAAATAGTTGCCAGCTCCCAGTAAATTCAAGTTTTGTTTCTTAGAAATTTCTGGAATTTGCGGGGGGAGGGATTTTTTCTTTTCTTGCCAAGCCATGCAGTATGAGGCATCTTAGTTCTCCAACCAGGGATTGAACCCATGCGCCGTGCAGTGGAAGCACAGAATCCTAACCACTAGACCGCCAGGGAATTCCCCAGAGAAGAATATTTTCTATTCACAGTTGGCTGAACACATGGATGCTGGACCCGTGGATGCAAACAGCTGAATATATAGTTATTTATCATAAACTGTGTCATTAACATTAATAGGTCATGAGCTTATTATTGTTATTTCTAAATTAATGAATAAATATTTTGAATATTAAATTAATAAGTACATAAAAATTTCTCAGTTTTAATTTTAAATATAGGGCTTCCCTGGTGGCACAGTGGTTAAGAATCTGCCTGCCAATGCAGGGAACACAGGTTCGAGCCCTGGTCCAGGAAGATCCCACATGCCGCAGAGCAACTGAGGCCGTATGCTACAACTGCTGAGCCTGCGCTCTAGAGCCCGAGAGCCACAACTACTCAAGCCTGTGCACCTGGAGCCCGTGCTTCGCAACGGGAGAGGCCACCGCAATGAGAAGCCCGCGCACCGCAACGAAGAGTAGCCCCCACTCACGGCAACTAAAGAAAGCCTGCGGCACAGCAACGAAGACCCAACGCAGCCAAAAATAAATAAATATATATATAAATTTTTTTAAAAAAATTTAAATATGGTAAAAATGAATAGATACAGTACACACAAACAAAAGCTCTTTGGAATCCTCGATAACTTTTTTTGTTAATAGACTAACCCGGGCCCCCTGCATTGGGAGCACAGAGTCTTATCACTGTGCCACCAGGGAAGTCCCTAGAGCAGTTTTAGTTTTACAGCCAAATTGACCAGAAAGTAGAGATTTCCCATAGGCCCCCTGACCTCACACATGCACAGCCTCCCCTATTATCAATATCCCCTGGTACATTTGCTGTAATTGATGAACCTACATTGACACATCAGAATCACCCAAAGTGCATAGTTTACATTAGTTCACTGTCTTGGTGGTTTACATTCTAGTTTTTTGGACAAAATGTATAACGACATGTATCAATTATTATATACTGAAGAAACTGAAGACATGACAACCTAAAATATGCTGCTTTGGCATACTGACTATTTTGAGCTGAAGGCACTTGGAAAAACAACAAATGCAGAGAGAGGCTTTTTCTGAACTCCCCTTATCTGTCACCTCCTTTGGAGGCAAAAGGAATTCACTTGTCATAAATCCCCTCCCAGGTAGTTTCACAGCCAAGGAAGATTGGATTTTATCACACTCAGACAAATTTTGTCACAAACTATTGCTAGGAAGGAAATTTTTTCCTTCTAGTTTCTTCTGGCTGCTCTAAGAATTAAATTGACAGGAGACAGGCTAACGGGAAAAATCAAACAAAAGTTTAATAACGTCTGCACATGGGAGACACCCAGGAAAACTGTGTAACTTGCCAAAATGGCCAAAACCCTCCCCTTAAAATACCATCTTCAGCTAAAGACACAAAGGATGTTGGTGGTAGTGTTTTGGGACTTCAAAGGGGAGGAAGACAATTCACATAGAGATGGAAAAGCCATTGTTTGGTAAACAAGTGTTTGCTGGGGGCCAAGCAGAGACAATGAGACAGAGGGGATTTTCAGCACCAACTGCTAAGTTCCTCTTTGTCTACCACGCCTGATTCATATAATACTATAGTTATCTGCGGTGATAGTTCCTTTCCTGGAACAGGCTCTCTGTATAAATTATTTTAGGCAGTTAGGGGGAAATGTCAAAGGTTCTTCCTGAGGTTTGGGGGCCATGTTTGTTTTCAGCTTGAAATAATTCCCATGCCAAAGAGACATATTTGGGGTGGCAAATTTTGCTCCCCTATATTTTCATATCTCCCATCTATTCTTCTAAGGGCCCATTCATCTTTTCTAAAAATTATTTACTTTTCTCTAAACAGCCTACATTCCCCCAATAAAGATGTTATAAAAACTCTCAAATAGCACTGCTTTTTGGGGTATTCTCTTTTCTTCCTGTGATGTCCCCGTGCATATGATATTAAAAATTAATACATTTGCTCTTCATTATCTTTGCCACTTTTCTCTTAGTCTGAAAATTTTCCAGAGAAAACAAAAAATATAGAACCAGAAATTGAACCCATAAAAAAAAAATTAATACATTTGTATACCTTTTCTCCTGTTAATCTGCCTGTTGTCAGTTTATTTCAAAGACCCAGCTCTTGAACATAGGATGATAGAAGGAAAGTCTTCCCCCCACCCCGTAACTGTACCATACAGAGTAGTGTCCTAAAAGTTCTCTGTGCTCTGTCTCTAGAACTTTTAAGAGTATAAGAGATCCTGAGATTTTTTAAGTTTGGGAATCACTTCACCATCCTATCCCACTAGAGATCCGCAGTCCCACCCAGGTTTCCTGAATTTCTGGAATTGCTGTGAGACTCCAATTTTAGACCCTCAAAGGCCTCTCACAACGTCTCCCAGCTGTTGTCCAAGAACCCTCTCCCCATTTGGGCTTCCTAATTTTTTTTTCCCCCTTTTAAAGGCCTTTTGTCCTTTCTTTCAATTTCGTGGTATGTCACCTGCAGGGTCCTGCTTTTTCCAGATCTGACAGCCAGTCCTTTGAAACCCCAAAGGACACATTTACAGGGCACAGGGGGATGGAGGAGGGGAGAAAGTGAAGAGCCTTTTCATTCATCTGCCGTCAGGGTGTGCTATCCACAAGATAATGGGACCTGACTCCTTTCTCCTAACTGAGATGTGCCCAACCCTGTGGGGAGGAAGCAGGAATCAGAAACATGAACCCTGCCTCCTGCTCTGGGTTGGAGCTCTCTGGATGGGTAGGGGGCTCTACCCTGCTACATGCCCTGACATTGCTTCCAGTGCGGACTTCCTGCCTCTGTAGGCTCATGGTGGGAAAAGCCAGAGCAACTCTGGTAGGTGGCGTCTTGCAGAGTTTTAGAACGATTTAGTAAGGGGAAAGTTGAAAGACTGCAGTATGCCATAAAAACATCACAGTAGACACCTTTCCAGACACTCACTGGAATGTAAATGGGGCTCAGCCTCCATCCCACCACAACTGACCTAGTCTCATCTTTGTGGTTCACGACACTATGTGATTCTGTAGAAGAACTCCAGCTCTGGTCTGGCTGTTCTTTTCCTCCCTCAGGATTTTTCACCAATGTTTACAAAACTTTTGCTCAAACTACCCCAAGCTCAAGATAAAAAGTGCAAGCCATACCAAAAGGTAAAATCATCTGACTCCCAGGGAGAGTTCTGTTCACTAAGCAAACTCCTGGACGAACTCCAGGGGCAGAGCAGAGATCTGCATCTCTGACCAACTCCCCAGGGGGATTCTTATGTAAACTGCAATCTGAGAGCAGGTGAGAAATTAAGGGCTTTAGAGATGCTAAGAACGGTTATTTGGAAAACCATAGAACAGGGTGGATTCTGAAAAGGAGGACAGACCTTTGTTTCTGCTCAGAGAAGCCTGAAAAGGGCAATTATTTCCTGGAGAAGTAGCCAACTCAGGTGGAAGGAAGTAGCCTGGGCTGGGAAGGGAGGGAGGAAGTTGGAAGCAGGGATTATTAACGTCCCCTGTCTCACCCCTCATGGCTTCCCTCGTGGCACAGTGGTTAAGAATCCGCCTGCCAACGCAGGGGACACGGGTTTGAGCCCTGGTCCGGGAAGATCCCACATGCCGTGGAGCTACTAAGCCCGTGCGCCACAACTACTGAGCCAGCGCTCTAGAGCCCGCGAGCCACAACTACTGAAGCCCGCACGCCTAGAGCCCATGCTCTGCAACAAAAGAGAAGCCACCGCAGTGAGAAGCCACCGCAGTGAGAAGCCTGCGCACCGCAACGAAGAGTAGCCCCCGTTCTCCGCAACTAGAGAAAGCCCGCGCACAGCAGCGAAGACCCAACGCAGACAAAAATAAATAAATAAAATAAATGTATATATTTTAAAAAAGAAAGCATTCAGAGCTGCGTTTGGCTGCAATCCTATAAATACATTCTTCTCTCAGATCGGACACACGACTATGGAAGACTGGCCATTAAAAAGATAAACAGTATTAATAATATTAATAATCATGAGTGCCAGTAGTGTTGAAATTTTCTAGAACCCTTTCCTGAGTTGCCTAATGCCCAGAGAAGGAAAATAACAGTGTTTAGTAGACATAAATTATAGGATCAGTGCACGTAGCTATCAGTGCACATAAATGATGAGCCAAGGCTTGTAAGTTGGTTTTGTTTTGGTCTAATTAGATGTCTGTGGTGTGTGTGTGTTTAATTTCACTTTTTTTTTTTGCCTCTGACTCTTCCTGATTAAAAAAAACAAACAAGAAACAGGTCTTCCCTGGTGGCGCAGTGGTCTGGGAGGATCCCACATGCCGCGGAGCAACTAAGCCCGTGCGCCACAACTACTGAGGCTGCGCATCTGGAGCCTGTGCTTCACAACGGGAGAGGCTGCGACAGTGAGAGGCCCGTGTGCGCGATGAAGAGTGGCCCCCGCTCACCGCAGCTGGAGAAAGCCCTCGCACAGCAACGAAGACCCAACACAGCCAAAGATAAATTAATCAATTAATTAAAAACAACAACAACAACAACTTTAAAATGGTAGGAAGTGACATACACCCTTGATGGATCTGTGTTTATGTTAAAATATTGGCTTAGTAAATTTAACGGAGAAGAGGAAACTGTTAAAGGCAGTTTTTCTGCCTTTATTTAATAATTCCTTTATTCAACTGACTTTTATTGATTGCTTATTTGATCCAAGCCACGTGCTAGGATACAAAGGTCAATGAAGGCATTCCCTCCTCTCAAGGAAGTCATGGTCTCCTGGAAGAAATAGAAAAGTAAACGAATAAAATGCATTGTGAAAAGACTGCGTACTATAGGCATACAGAGAGACCACCTTATATTTATCCAAGGATATGTAAGACTGCTTTTTAAAATTATAAAAGGAAAAAATATTAAAAATAAAATTATAAAAGATACTACATTGTACCAACAGTCCACACCTTGTTTTTTTTTCTTTGATTCTTTTAATTCAAGTAGTTGATTTTGGGTGTGTGTGTGTGTGTGTGTGTGTGCGCGCGCGCTTTGTTTTTCACTGTACAATATTCCCTGGAGATCGTTCTACTGTAAAGAAAAAAATGTTGCCTGCCATTACAGTTTTATCGGGATCAAGCCATTATCCACTGCAGTGCACCTTGTGGGAATTCAGAATAGAGAAAAACAGGAAGCATTCTGTGCTTTGGATATACCAGCCCCTAGATAGTTAAGATACATAACTAAGGAAATTTTTCAATGACCCCAGATTCTTTCATGTTTCCATACATAGAAAAGCACTAAAAAAGAATGAAATAATGCTATCTGCAGTAACATGGATGCAACTAGAGATTATCATACTAAGTGAAGTAAGCCAGAAACAGAAAGACAAATACCATATCACTTATATGTGGTATCTAAAATACGACACAAATTAACCTATCTACAAAACAGAAACAGACTCATGGACATAGAGAACAGACTTGTGGTTGCCAAGGAGGAGGGGATTTGGGAAGGGATGGAGTGAGAGGTTGGGGTGAGCACATATACGCTATTACACATAGAATGAATAAACAACAGGTCCTACGGTATAGCACAGAGAACTATAATCAATATCCTGTGATAAACCATAATGGAAAAGGATATTTTAAAAAAACCAGAATGTATATATGTGTATAACTGAATCAATTTGCTGTGTAGCAGAAATTAACACAACATTGTAAATCAACTATACTTCAACAGAAAGAAAGAAAGAAAGAACTTGAGATGTCTGTTCAACAATATTTTTCTGCTTGACTACATGTTTCTCTCAGCAAAAAAGTTCGTATATATCCTGGGTCTTCCCTTCCAGCTTCAGAACAGTTTCCCCAGGCTATATTCCTCAGTAAGACACTGAAAAATTCTTACAGCTCTTATGTAGTGTGTTTTTTTCAAGAGGATGCTACCGAGTAGCTGTGCATTATGAACAGATCCTCTGGCCCTAGGTGAATGGTGGGTAGGAGGAAATGGGACAGTGGATACTGAACCAGGGAGGAGAGTTAGCCACGGTGGGGCTGTTGCATTTTCATGGTTTGATGCCTGGTTGGGAGTGGAAGGCATCCGGGCTGATGCTCCATCTAACGGGCACTTCACTCACCCTCTTGCATCACTTTACGGTTTCTCTAGTGGAAGAGGAAAGTGGTGTAACTGCTAGGGTAAAACTGAAAAGCTATTCTATTTATGCTGCAGATATGGTGGGCTAAGTGCTGTGCTGGTGTTCAATAATTATTGTGGTAAATACAATTTACTGTAAGGCTTAAGATCTAGGTAAGTCCATAGGAGGATGTTAAGCATATGTAATTTTTTTTTGGGGGGGCAGCACTCCACGTGGCATATGGGATCTTAATTCCCCACCAGGGATCAAACCCATGTCCCCTGCAGTGGAAACGTGGAGTCTTAACCACTGGACCGTCAGGGAAGTCCTGGTCTCATCTTAATGTAACTACCTCTGCAATGACCCTACTTTCAAATAAGTTTACATTCTGAGGTACTAGGGGTTAGGGCTTCAATATATTTGGGGTGGGGGGAGACACACTTCAACCTATCACAACCCCTCCCCCAATATCTAAACAACCCTAATTAATAAATCTTCACTCAATGTTTCAGACATATAGGAGTTCTAAAACTTCAATCTGTTTTAAAGATTTTACCATATACATTTGTAATTGAAGCATTAAATAAATAAAAATTTGCCAATTGTAGAATCCTCTGGCTCAGTTTAAAAATGCTTTGTTAGAATTATTTCTGGGTGGTGAGAATTGGGGGTAAATTTTAATTTTCTTTACTTGTACTTTCCTGTATTGTATTGTTTTCAAATAGTCATATCATTTTTACATTTTTTTTTTTTTTTTTGCGGTATGCGGGCCTCTCACTGCTCTGGCCTCTCCCTTTGCGGAGCACAGGCTCCGGACGCGCAGGCTCAGCGGCCATGGCTCACGGGCCTTGCCGCTCCGCGGCATGTGGGATCTTCCCGGACCGGGGCACGAACACGTGTCCCCTGCATCGGCAGGCGGACTCTCAACCACTGCGCCACCAGGGAAGCCCCCCATTTTTACATTTTGACAATTAACGATGCATCTAGATTTTCAGAGAAATGAAGAAACCCATGTTACTCTGTTTGCACTGAAAGGATAATGGCTGGGAGATGAGCCGATGGAACAAAATGGGACTCGTGCAAAATAAGGTAGAACACGACCAGGGAAGTCAGTGAGGCCAGGCATGGGAGGGGCAAGTAAGCTTGGAAAGGAAACTTAGATATTCTCCATTCCAGCATCTACCCAAGTGAGTCCCAGGGGGTTATGGGAATAAAAGAATTCTGTGGCCAAGGAAATCTGGGACACCCAGCACTTCTCTCCCTCTTGAAAAGTTACAATGCATACATCTGAGAAGTCCCGCAGTGCAGAAACCTGTCCAGCCCAGAATTTCCCAGACATCTGGATTCAAAACCCTTCTGGGGAAAACCTATTAAATCTATTAGAACTGGCGTTTTCCTCTGCTCTAGTCCACCTCTCCCATTTTATACATTAGAAAATTGAGGCCCAGAGTGGTGAATCGAGGTCACACAACTAGTCAGAGGCAGAGCTGGGACAAAAATCCAGGATTTGTCCCCATACCCGCTGTTTCCTGAATTTCTTCCTGCTCAGGGTTGGTGAAGTTGTCAGGAATACTGGAGAAGAGAAAGATAAGTAGGACATCTTTGTGGGATTTAGGAAAGGAGGAGTCAAGCTGTAGCTAGAGAAATAGAAGTGTATTTGTTTGGAACGGTTGTTGAGTTTGTTTTTGTTTGTTCTGCTACCTATCATAATTCTCAAGTAACTTAAAATTTTAAAAAATGTTTCTCTTAGTTCATACTCCAGAAATCAGTCAAGTTTTGTGCATAAGTTTTGCAGCTTGCACATTGGTTCTCCAACTTAACTCCATCTAATCTTCCACTGGCCCCTGGGTGGACTCTCCCATGAGAGAGATGTCTGTGGTGACATGACCGGACCATGGGGTTTCCTGTAGGTCAACACGGATTTCTCCCTCCACGCCACCTCAAAGGTAAAGGCTGACAAAGCTCTGCTTTCCAAGGTTTCAGGATCCGCTTATCAGAAGCCCTTTTGTTCCTCTGATGAGATACAGTAAACATCTGCCCCGTGACTCCCTTGGAAACTCCACCAGGTCTAAGGGCTCAGTCAGGTGGACGCAGACAGGACTGTCTCTTCTCTCTGCTAGTGAAGTCTCTGTGTTCTGGCATCACCGTGCCCTGGCAGGACACAGCCACCAGCATCCATGTCTAAAGCTGACGGACAACAGCTTCATAGAGGGTCTAGCTGGGGAGAATTGTAATGTCCTGGAGGCACACGTGACTAGAAGCCAATTCTGACAGGCGCGCTTTGAGCACCTATTGTGTACACTGCCACCCTCCTCTCAAAAGTTTACAGTCTGGTCATGAAGAGAGGCAGAGACATACAGGACATTGATCGAAACCCAAAATAGTGCTTGATGACAGGCTTAACATACCAGATGAACTCAAGGAAGTCGGCAACTGCTTCTTGTCATGGTCCGAACGTGGGTTGGAAAAGAATTTCCAGACACAAGCCAAAATGTAAAGAAGACAGAACTTATTAGAGGGAAGGGTCACTGCCAGAACAGCGGGCTGACTTCCAAGTAGTCTGGCAGAGTTGAGCCCAAATAATGTGCTATTGATCAGTTTTTATAGCCAGAAAACAAAAGAATGGTCCGAGCTGAAAATTTTGTTTTCTGATTGGTGGAGGCACATATACCTTCCTTCTGTAGGGTGGGAGTGGGACAGGTCCCATGGCCCAGGTGGGCGTCGCCCAGGTGGGCTCAGGAATTTCGTAACCATCGCAACTTGGTAGGGAGTCCGGTAGGGGGGTAGGGGGTGTAACGCTGAAACCTTTTCAGGCAGGGTCGTCCTTTGTCCTTGAAGCATCATTGTCCTTGGAGCACCACACTTTTGATTGGGAGGAGAGGGTCTTGAAGGCTGAGCACAACTGTGTCAGGTGGAGAGGGGAAAGGGGTACAAAAGGGTCGGCTGGAGGGGGAAGTGGGGGCGTTCTGGATGCAGGGGAGGCTTGAACAGAAGGAAGCGGGGAAGAACACGGGTGTGATAAAGTGAGTAGAAAAGTATTCTCTTGCTGGGGTGTGGGGAGCACAGTGTGGGAGAGGAACAAATTCCTTCTAAGTTTTTCTGGCTGGTCTGAGAATTCAATTAACATGAGGCAGATTAACAAAAGAAAAACCAAACAAAAGTCTAATAACGTCTATACATGGCGTAAAGCCAGGAAAACTAACTCGCCAAAATAGCCAAAACCCTCACCTTAAATATCATCTTCAGCTAAAGACAAAAGAGGATATTGGGGGTAGTGGTTTGGGACGTAATGCACATGAAGATGGAAAAGCAAATGTTTGGTAAATGGATGTTTGCCGGCCGTGCAGAGACGATGGGACACAGAGTGGACTTTAATTGCTAGGCCCTGCCTCTCCACCACACCTAGCCCATCATCTTTGCAGATGTCTCTGGTGATAGCTGTATTCCAGGAACAGGCTTTTTTTTTTTTAATTTTTGATTTTATTTTTTTATACAGCAGGTTCTTATTAGCTATCCATTTTATACATATTTGTGTATATATGTCAATCCCAATCTCCCAATTCATACCACCAAAGTGGACCCCACCACTTTCCCCCCTTGGTGTCCATACGTTTGTTCTCTACATCTGTGTCTCTATTACTGCCCTGCAAACCGGTTCATCTGTACCATTTTTCTAGCAGGAACAGGCTTTTTATGAGAATTCATTTAGGCAGTTAAGGGGAAGGTAAGAAGAAGAACTTCCTGGGTTTTCCAGCCTAAATTAATCCCCGTGCCAAAGAGGTATTTGGGGTAGCAAATTTTGCTCCCCTACAATGGGGTGGAGAGGAGATGGAAAAAGACAGGTAGGGTCTAGATTGTAGAGGCCATGAATCTATCGATAAGGAGTTGGATTACGCTCCTGTATCCCTACTCCATGAAGTGATTTGGGGGAAGGAGATACATGCTTATAAATTTTACGGCTGTATTAATCATTGTACTGGGACTGTTACCTTCCAAGAAATTGAAATGTCATGCCATCTATTAAATTTGGACCTTCTACTACAGTTAGTAAAAAGCCACAGCTGGTTTGGGGAATTTTTTGTTGCTGTTATTCATGGTGTTGGTTTGCTTATGACCTAGTATCTTTGTTAACTCTTATATGAGACTTTGACAGGCAGAGAAACTAGGATCTTATTTCTCAGAGATGATCTAGATAACATTCTGTGGTTATCACTTGTTATTTATTCTTCTCCTTTTAGAAATAGTATTTGTTTTTCTTCTAAACATGCAGAATTTGAGAGCACAGGAATAGTAAGATCAGATCTATGATTTAAAAAGAAAACCCAGGTAATTCTAGGGTCAATGTCTAAGCTGGATTGGATTAGAAAGAGAGAAGCTAGAGATGGGAATACTAGTTTCAGACCTAGCTTACTAGCTTGCTTTTATTCACTCACTCAGAAAATCTTTAGGAGTATCTACAATGTGCCAGGCACTGTTCTGGGCAACACAAATAAAGGAGTGAATGGACTTCCCTGGCAGGCCAGTGTTTAAGACTTCGCGCTCCCAGTGCAGAGAGCATGGGTTCAATCCGCGGTCGGAGAACTAAGATCCCTCATGCTTCACATGGTGCGGCCAAAAAAAAGGAGTGAAGAAAACAAATGAAGCATCAACTCTCCTGGATCTTCCTCTCATCTGGGGGAGTATAGATAATACACATATGAATCTACAGTGTTGGGTACTGATGTGCTAAGAAGGAAAAAGAAACAGGTGAGAAGGATGAAGTGTGCAGGGTGGAGCTATTTTTCTTCCTTTTTGTCTTTTTTGTTTTCGCATTGTGGTAAAAATGTCCATAACATGAAATTTACCATGTTAACCATTTTAAAGTTACAATTCAGTGGCATTAAGTACACTCACATTGTTGTATAACTGAAACAGGAGGGAAGGGGGCAGGGCACAACCTTTAAAAGAATGACAGCTGTTGGGGATACAATATAAACTGGTTGCAACCAACTAGGTCCAAGATGGCAGAAGATTCAACTTCCAGTAGACCTTGAGCCTCATTATATGCTCATTGTAATACATCAACATGCTAAATGACACACCCACCAGCGCCATGACAGTTCCAAGGCTTACCATAAAGGGCCAAAAGTGGGCGGTGGCCCAATTGCTGGGAAATCCCCACCCCTTCCACAAAATAGTTGGAATAATCCTCCCACTTGTTAGCTTATGAAATTACCCAGCCCATAGAAACTAACCACCCCATATTTCGGGGCCACTCTTGCCTTTTGAGACAGACCACATTCTGTCTATGGAATGTGTATCTCTGTGAATAAATCCACTTCTTACCTATCACTTTGTCTCTCACTGAATTCCTTCTGCATTGAGACATAAAGAACCTGAGCTTCATTAAGTCCTGAGACTAGGTGTGCAAGATTTTAATTAAAAGACCGTGGGGGGCTTCCCTGGTGGCGCAGTGGTTAACAATTTGCCTGCCAATGCAGGAGACACGCGTTGGAGCCCTGGTCGGGGAAGATCCCACATGCCGCAGAGCAACTAAGCCCGTGCGCCACAACTACTGAGCCTGCGCTCTAGAGCCTTTGAGCCACAACTACTGAAGCCGGTGCACCTAGAGCCCGTGCTCCGCAACAAGAGAAGCTACCGCAGCGAGAAGCCCGTGCACCGCAATGAAGAGTAGCCCCTGCTCGCAGCAACTAGAGAAAGCCCGCGCACAGCAACGAAGACCCAATGCAGCCATAGATGAAAGAAAGAAAGAATGAATGAATGAATGACAGTGGGTTCAAGTCCCAGCCCGTGGGTTCACGTCCCAATCTGAGTTGTGAGGTTTCACAACTATAACCACCATCCATCTCCAGAACTGTCTTGGGTGGAGCTCTTTTTGCTAGAGTAGTTGAAGACTTCTCGAATACACTAGCATCTGAGTAGCAGCCTCAACGAAGTGAGAACGAGCTTTGTGCACAGCTTAGGTTAGTGTGTTCCACGCCCTGGAAACAGTTAAGATGACATCAATAGCCCAGGTGAGAGTTGATATAATAAGGTTTGGTGTAGCTAAAACCGCACCTCCAGAGCACAAAGAACAAGGGACTTGGGAGTCACTTTTCTCCTGGAAGTAATGCATTTAGCAGAGATGTCAACCCAGATCCATGAAGAGACAGACAATTCAGTGCTAAGCACAAGCTCTTCAATCATGAAGAGGATCTTCATATTTTTCCTGGGATCCTGCATCAAAGAGCATATGGTGGTCGTGAACACAATTTATGAGGCTGTGAAGTTTACTGAGTTTCCTTTTTGAGTTATAGAACTTTCTTCCATCAGATATGACTGAGTCATGAGTTTCCTTTGGAATGTCCTTTAGCTTGTTGGTACAAGTTTCCCCTGTGCAGGAGCAATTAATCATACATTATTGAGCACATTCCATTTTTCTAGGTACAGAGGAAAACAGGAACATGCCTATATCTCCTCTACTTGGTCACCAGAAATACCTTTAGACCTTAATCTGTTCAGCTAACCTAATAATTTGTCACCCTTGAAACCTTCATATGTTCTGCATTCTGCATCCAATTCTTCCTGTTCAATGAAAGATCCAAATCATGATTTCTGACTTAGCTGGATATTTGAAAGATTAACTTGCTGCGCTAATATCATACAGGAGTCACACCAAGCCTTGTGCCACAGTCACATAAAGAAAATTAAGGGATACACAAAAGAAATTGAACATGTTGTCCTCCTTTGAGCTGCCCTTCAAATTTGCTTTCTTTGGAAACTTGCATAGAAACTTAAATATGTTTGCCCAAGGTGGGTGCTTGTTTTCTTATTGATATGAAAAGCAGTAAGAGGAAATTGAGTTGTTTTGCCTGTAAGGAGGAGCAATCCTTGTAAACAGAGGCCGAGTCAGTGAAAATTCACAGTGTAAGAATTTGGGGATATGTAGGGACTTCCCTGGCGGTCCAGTGGTTAAGACTTCGCCTTCCAATGAAGGGGTGCAGTTTCGATCCCTGGTCAGGGAGCTAAGATTCCCACCTGTCTTGGGGCCAAGAAACCAAAACAGAAGCAACATTGTAACATATTCAATAAAGACTTTACAAATGGTCCACATCAAAAAAAAAAATAGAATTTGGGGGTGTGTATAATGAGTTTGCAAAATTTTCTACAGGGCTGACACAGCGTGCAATAGTTAGGGTTACATATATTGTGTGTTTGGGCATGGAAAGCAGAGACTACAGTTTATAAAGAAGCTGCAAGTACAATGTGATGTGTTGAATAACCCATCACTAACTACATATCTCCCTGGGGTTTAATTTTACAAGTTCATAATCCTTTATCTGAAACTCTTGGGCCATATGTTTTGGAATTCAGAATTTTTTTTCAGAAATGTGGTGCATATACTACATAGCATTATGTGATGCTTCCAGCAGAGTCTGGAATTATTTAAACCCATCAATATATTCCCAGTGAAATGTATGATTATTTGTACTAGGTAGAATAAATAAGGATCGTAAACAGACTTACATCAACAGTTCAGGTCAGATTCTGCTGCCAAATTAGTTTGAGCACCAAACCTTTGGTTTCAGAGACAAAACTCTGAAATTTCAGAATTGTGGCTAAGGGATTGTAGATTTATATACCCTTTCTCTGTGTAATCCTGAAAAGCAAGCTATTGCTTGAACCAATCTTAGGGGTAGCTAGGATGCTATGAATCAACAATCTGGGTCTGGGCAGGAAGGAATTACTCAACACCACATCCTTCTACACACTGCGGATGTGTCTGTAACAGGAGGTCTTTTGTTGGGGGGTATTTGGTATATATCAGTGGGACCTGAAAACACACAAGTAAGAACTAATAGACTTTTGCAGGGCACTTTTTTCTGGCTCACCAGAAGGCAGAAACCCAATGAATCATATCCCGCTAGGCAGGTGCAGGCAACAGACAACTGATATCTCCCAAGTGTGTTTGAAAGGATCTCATTACCTAAGATCCTAAGGGGGTTGTTGCCTTGTTGCCTTGGGAACCATAGGTAAGGATAATGAAGTCAGCTCATTTTAGTCACTCTTCAGTTCTCAATACACTTTCTCACAGACATGGCTGCCTAACAGTTGCCAGACCTGCACTCAGGACATATTTCTTCTCCTGGAAGGTTCACGTGGCGCCTGTGGCTGCTCCATCCCTGGGCGTGCTCGTGGACCATGCTCTCCAAACAGGCCACACGCTGGACAGCCTCTGGTTTCTGTCTCCTGGGTTTCCGATTAGCTAGCCCAACGCAAAGCAACCTGGACAATGTGGGTCGTAGGATGGCTTGGGAGCCAGGTGAGTAGCTTTTCATTTTTTCCTCACTGTGGGTATTTCCTAGTGAAGGAACATATAGAACTTTCTTGACAGGAGCCTTTACTCATATCAAGTCAAGAAATTAATATTTTACTTTTGACTTATTATTCAATAAGGAAATCATACCTTGATGAGGAGACTTTAATTTTTCAACTCAACACATTATTTTTTATTTTTGGCTGCATTGGGTCTTCGTTGCTGCATGCGGGCTTTCCCTAGTTGCGGCGAGCAGGGGCTCCTCTTCATTGTGGTGCGTGGGCTTCTCATTGCAGTGGCTTCTCTTGCTGTGGAGCACGGGCTCTAGGTGCGCGGGCTTCAGTAGTTGTGACTCGCGGGCTCTAGAGCACAGGCTCAGTAGTTGTGGCGCGTGGGCTCTAGAGCACAAGCTCAGTAGTTATGGCACACAGGCTTAGTGGATCCGCGTCATGTGGGATCTTCCTGGACCAGGGCTCAAACCCATGTCTGCTGCATTGGCAGGCAGATTCTTAACCACTGCGCCACCAGGAAAGTCCCTCAACACATTATTGAGCACATATTATGTGTCACTGTGCCAGGTGTAAGCGGTATCTGCAAAGAGTTGAGAGGCTAGAGTGTGTATGGGTATGTGTGACTGTGGAACTAGGAATAGCCTTAGGAGCTACGTTTGGCTTATGTAAGCACAAAAGCTTACAGGAAAGCTCATAGGCAGACTCAGCTGTTGCAGGCTTTTGCCTACCCTATACACTAGATGTCTGAAGGGGGAGGAACCGTCTTGGACCCATGAAGATCAAAACCACAGGCAGAGGGCTTCCCTGCTGGCACAGTGGTTGAGAATCCGCCTGCCAATGCAGCGGACATGGGTTCGAGCCCTGGTCCAGGAAGATCCCACATGCCGCGGAGCAACTAAGCCCGTGCGCCACAACTACTGAAGCCCACGCACCTAGAGCCCGTGCTCCACAACAAGAGAAGCCACCGCAATGAGAAGCCTGTGCACCCCAACGAAGAGTAGCCCCCGCTCCCTGCAGCTAGAGAAAGACCGCACACAGCAACGAAGACCCAATGCAGCCAAAAATAAATAAGTAAATAAATAAATTTATTTAAAAAAAAAAAACACAGGCAAAGATGGCAGAGCAGAAAGAATGGAAAAACCTTGTCCCCTGTGTTGTTGTTGGGTTTTTCTTGTCCCCTGCTTTAATCTTAGAATTGCTATACAAAAACAAGCAAACAAAAATACCCCAAACTGTTTACCTCCAGATATTTCATGATGTGAAACAAAATAAAGGCCTATCTTGTTTGGCCACTGTGGTTGAGATGCTGTTATCTATAGCCAATTATAATCCTGATACAATGTTCTTCTAGAGTTTTTCCTCTGTGTATGTAGATACATAAATTCTAACACTAACAACAATCTATGAAGCAGGTAATATTAGCCTTATTTTTAAAAGGGAAAACAGGTTCAGGTGAATCCAGTGAGCTTACCTCAGTCACTCAACTGGAAAGTCACTACACTGGGATGTATGCCCGGGTCTGGGGGACTCCAATACCCAGTGTTCTTTCTCCTGTACCGTGTGCCTCTCTCTAGAGTTCCTGGACTGGCAGAGGAAGATACCCCTCCAAGTCTCTTTCCATTTTATTTATTTATTTATTTTTTATTTCCGGTACGCGGGCCTCTCACTGTTGTGGCCCCTCCCGTTGCGGAGCACAGGCTCCGGACGCGCAGGCTCAGCGGCCATGGCTCACGGGCCCAGCTGCTCTGAGGCATGTGGGACCCTCCCGGACCGGGGAACGAACCCGCGTCCCCTGCATCGGCAGGCGGACTCTCAACCACTGCGCCACCAGGGAAGCCCCAAGTCTCTTTTTAAAGTACACATTGTAACAAGACTTGAAGCAACAGATTAACATGCACTTGTTAAAAAGAAAAATGCGTTAGCTCAGTTCCCACTGCTCTTCCTGATACGTTTCCTTTTTGCACAATTGTTTTCAATCCCTGTTCATCTGCATGCAGAGCTGCAGCTACTCTATCCATACTACTTATTATTCTGGGTTTTTTTTCAGCTAACAAAAGTAGCTCTTGATGTTTCTATATATCTCACAATATTCGAAATAAAAGGATACTCAATACAGTCTGTAAAATGATGAAGAGGGGGGAAAATCATCTGTGCCATTACTATCTCCCAAAACACCACAAAGTTTGTATTTTGGTTTATTTCGTTTCTGTCCTTTTGCCTATGCATTTCATTTTTGCGTTGGGGTACCCCTAGTATGTGAATTTTGTAGTCAGTCATTTACACTGAATATCTTATTCTAAGTGTTATCCACAAGCTCCATGAGGACACTTTCTCCATTTTTTTGTTCATCATTGTATCACTTGTGCTTAGCACAGTATAGTAAAGCTGGCTCAATAAATATTTGTTGGTTGAATAAATATTGCTACATACTCTTCATACTTAATATACATATACCCAGTGTTCCTTTTACTGGATATCCCTTAATTTACCCTACTTTCCCATAATTATTGGATATTTCTGTTTTTTCATTTTTTGCTCTTATGAATAATATGTTGATGAAAAGTTTTGTGCATATAGTTTTCTCTGCATTTGTACTATTGGCTTAAGATAGGGGTCCCAGTGTAAAATCACAGAGTCAATGATTTTTTTTTTTTTTTTTTTACAAATCTTTATGCATTTTCTGAAAATACTTTTTAAAACAGCTGGAGCGGATTACAAAGGTAATAGCAATGCAGCAGGGTCAACACACCCTCACCTGCCCCGGGTTTTTGTTGTGTTTTTAAATTGTGGCTATTGACTTGAGCAGAAGAATCCCTCAATCAATTAACATGCTCATATAACATCAGTTTAGTGTCACAGGCATTCTATGCCAAATAAATACTCATTAAAATGTGAGCCCATAATTTTGGTCATGTCCCTAATACCCCTGCTATTACCCGATGCATAATACGCACAGGTGCAATTCAACTGTATCTCAGCCTCTAACTTCTATGATTGATCTATACATGTAAATACCAGTTGTAATTATTACAAAACTATAAGTTTATTGTTTAGAGCTTTTTGCACATCATGAGAAAAATGATTTTTACACGAGACACTATAAATAATCACATCCTTGTTTTTCTACTTAGTTGTTCAATGAATTTATCCATATCTCTATATATTTCTATCTCCCTGGAAATTCCAGCACCAGGGAAAGTATGCTTTTCATGCATATTTAAAATTAATATTCACCAGAAGCTTAACTAAAACTACAGTGATCTTTGGACTAACAAGTAATCGAGACAAAGTACTATATTTTTATGAGCTGTTTGTCAAAGTCCAAATAATTAACATTGTTGAAGTCATAAAGCAGGCAGTGTGCCACTTACTTGAACTGATATTTTCTTAGAAAAACTTCCAAAGCTTTGGCCATAGGAACTATGAATCTAGAGGTACCTCCTGGCTCTAAACAGAGAATCATAAATTGGATGACTTAAGATGTCATGCCAAAGTAGAGTGACTACAAAGGGTGTTAAAGGAGATCAAAGTAAATCTTCAACCCAGTGATTGCCGAGCATGGCTCTTGACTTGCTTCTCAACACTGTGACCGGCAGCCACACATGGGGTGTTTCCCTGCCCCATTCCTGCCTTTGCCCAGGGAGAAGGTGGGGCTGCTGCCTGCTGTGGCCCCACGGAGGAGGGCCTTGGCCCAGGAGCAACCCTGCTCTCAGGTGTGTCTGGGGATAAGGCCAGGGTAAGGACTGTCGAAAGAGCGCTTAGCAGTCCTTTGACCCATGCGATCATGGCCTGTTTCTCGGAGCTGCAGCTGGCCTCATTCAATCTTCAGAGAGCACTAGAGCCCCATGACCACGACCTCCCACCAAGTCCCCCTCAAGACAGCTGTGCTCCATCCCCCTAGGATCACTGCAAGTGCCAGTCGGAAGATGGCTGGCAGGTCTTCTAGTCCGCCCCATGCATTCATTTTACTTTTGCTTTTAATTAAATTCAAAACAGTACCCCAAAAATGCAGGTCTGGCTTCACCACCATTCACCTCTCCCCCTGAATCACAGCTTCTCCCACTCACTTTTCCAGTTAACCACCATTGCCAAGATGCAGAGCATTCTTCCAGCCCTTTTTCTACTCATTTGCATATAGATGTGCATGTATTTATTGCATAAACAGGTTCATACCATATGTATTGTTCTGTGGCTTGCCCTTTTTTTTTTTTTTTTTTTTAGCAGCGTGTCTTGAAGAACTTCGCATATTGGTTCATATAGATTAGCTCACTGCTTTTAACTGATGGAGAGCACTCCTCAGGGTCGGTCAGCAGAAACAGCTTAAGAAGTTGTAACCCCCAAATCAGACAAAGCCAAGAAAGACATCAGAATTCAATTCAATCCCCCTCCCTCCATTTTTATACAGGAAAAAAATCAAACATACAAAATGGTGGAAAGACTAGTACAGGAAACACACACATACGCTCCACTAGATTCAACAACTGTTACCACTTTCATTGGCTGTCATTTTAATATCTGCTAGAGTTGTGTGGTTCTAAGTTGAGAGGTATATGGAAAGAAGCAGGATTCATTAAGTCCCAAGGTCTTAAGAATTAAGAAGAAAAGACATTTACAAATTGTAAGAGCCAAAGAAATGTAAAACCTTCTCAGGTGGGTGGAAGGTGCACATTTCTATGGGTAGAAGGAAGAATTAGTAATCTAGGGATGTGGGCTAGAAGGCTACCCCTTCTTGAAATTCTGGAGTGACTGGCATATAAGTATAAATGATGTTTAGTGAGTTCCACCCAGATGCATTTTTCTGGTAGCTATGCATCTCTGACATACTTAGGCAAAGTATGGCAATTATATATGTATTTATCCCCAAAGACAGGGGGTGATATATGTATTTCCTTGATGAGTGAAAAGAAGAATCACTCTTCTTGCCTGCAAATTCTGATGGTCTGAAATGGTCTGAAATCTTTTCCTTAAAGTTCACTAAGAAAGTAATCATCTGCCTAGAGGGTGGGCATCCTTTTATGCAAAGGAAAACTTAAAATCAAATATAGAAATGGAATATTATACAGGAATAAAATTGGATGAAATATAGCTATACTCAATTAGCTGAATAAATCTTAGAAATATAATTTACAGTGAAAAACAGCTGGTTGCAGAAGACTACATACAGTGTGATTCTATTCTTATAAAGCTCAAAAACTAGCAAATCCAAACAATGTATTGTTTAGGAAGATGTACCTGTCTTGGTAAAAAAAAATTTTTTCATGAATGCATAAATTAGGATACTGATTACCTTGAAATGGATGGGGGGGTGAGTAGGATTTGCAAGCATGTGGCATAATCAAAAGCACTGGTAATGTTCTATCTTTTTTAAAAAAATTTTTTGGCTGCGTTGGGTCTTTGTTGCTGCGCACGGGCTTTCTCTAGTTGTGTAGAGCAGGAGCTACTCTTTGTTGCAGTGTGCGGGCTTCTCATTGTGGTGGCTTCTCTTACGGAAGAGCACGGGCTCTAGGTGCACGGGTTTCAGTAGTTGTGGCACATGGGTTCAGTAGTTGTGGCTCATGGGCCCTAGAGCGCAGGCTCAGTAGTTGTGGCTCATGGGCTTAGTTGCTCCGTGGCATGTGGGATCTCCCCGGACCAGGGCTTGAACCCGTGTCCCCTGCATTGGCAGGCAGATTCTTAACCACTGTGCCACCAGGTAAGTCCAGGTAATGTTCTATTGATTAATAGTGTGGTGGATTCCTGTATTCATTTTATTATATGCTCCCAAGCTTACATAGATGGTACTTATATTATTTTGTATGTATCAAATATAACATAATAAAATTTTGTAGGTGAAAATAAAAGCTAGATTTACAGATAGAATAATAAAAATGTGTAAAATTAAAGCCTAAAGAAGAACTAGGGTTTGGGATCTTTTACTTTAACTAACTGAATACTCATTTTGGAACCAAAGCAAACCTCTGAATAGTTCATACAAAAAACTACCCTGAAAGGCACCAAAATACATTTAGCACATCATCCAGATGTACCATTGTTTATCTAGCCATTCTTTTAGTGGCATTTAATTTTAATTTTTTGCTATTCTAACACAGAGGAATAAGCATTCTTAAATATATTTCTTTCAATATGTGTGTAAATATTTGTGGGGGACGGGTAGATACCTACATAACTAGAAATGGAGCTGCCAGGTCAAAGAGTGAAAGACTGAAGTTGAGACGCAAGGAAATTAAATATAAATTTGTGGCCTGGTTGGTGGGGCATTGCAGAGGGAATTGGAGGAAGATTGCCAAAAGGTAAACTTCCAGTTACATTATTATAAGATATTATAAGATAAATATTATAGCATAAATAAATACTAGGGATGTAATGTACAACATGCTAACTATAGCTAACACTGCTGTATGATATACAGAAAAGTTGTTAAAAGGGTAAATCCTAAGAGTTCTCATCACAAGGAGAACACTTGTTTCCCCTTTTCCTTTTATTGTATCAATATTCACGATGGATATCAATATCCATGATGATGGATATCAATATCCATGATGATGGATTTTAGCTGAACCTATTATGGTAATCATTTCCCAATATGTGTAAATGAAACCGTCATGCTGTATGCCTTAAACTTATACAGTCATGTATGATGATTATTCCTCAATAAAACTGGAAAAAAATGCAAAACTCGGTATCATACAGGCAGCAAGTAGCAAAGTCAAAACTAGAAACAAGGCTCTTTCTGGGGCTCGATAATGCACCTATTGCCCATAAACAAAACACCTATCTCACCAAGGCAAGTGCCCCACTTTAGACTGTGATTTGACCCTTTCCCCATCCTGTCTGTCCAGTCTGCAGGTGAAGCACAGTATTGATTTCAGAACCTCAGGACACAGAATACAAGAGCTCCCTGTCACGAGAGGCAGCAGAATAGGGCTTTGTCTCCCGGGAAGGCAAGACGGTTTCTATGGGACTGACTTGGTGTCAGTGGTGGGAAGGGAACCTCTGCTGAGCTCTGAGTCAGAACCCAGAGTTCTTGTCCCATTTTTCAGAGTACTGTCCCTGTGGTCCATGGAAGTGTCTCTTTTTATTTCTAAGAGCAGATTTTGCAATGTTTAGTCTTCAGAGTAGAAAGATTTATTACTGAATATGCTGAAAATGCTGTTTTGCTGATTACAGGAAAGCACAGACAAAGGCATACATACAGCCCATAACCAGAACGAAAAGAGTGGGTAGGAAAGACAAAGAGAATGTCAGTTACCAGCTGTGCCAGCCAGAGTCCCTTTCTTCCTACCTGAACACATTCAAAGAAAATCCAGAATCCAAGTCTTCTCTGAAATGTTCATTTCATTTCAGATACAGAAAGAAATTAAACAGGTGTTTTATTTTGTGTGTGTGTGTGTGTGTGTGTGTGTGTGTGTATGGCACCCAAACACATGTAGTAGCAACACCAACTCCATACAGTAGATTAAATCAGTGGCATGTGATTAAAATATTTAAAAATTTTCCCTAAAATTTTACTAACTTAGGGACTATCAAGTTTCCCCAAATATCTCACCATTTTGAATCAGGACCCAAACAAGAAATACATGTTGTATTTTATTGGTATGACTTAAGTCTTTTAATCTATATGTTTCTTCCCCCATCATTTTTAATGCCTTGCTACTTTTTGAGGAAACTGGGTCATTTGTCTTTTTGAGGTTCTCACATTCTGGATTTTGTTGATCATGCCCCCTAGTAGTGTTAACACTTTCCTCTATTCCAGTAGTTCCTCTAAACTGGTAGTTGGATCTAGAAGCTTGATCAGATTCAGGTTTGCTCTTTTTTGGCAACAATGTGTCATTTGCAGTGTTGCGTATTTCTATCATATTGCACATAATGTCTGGTGATCTTTTCTGTGAGATTAGTGGCCATTGATGACCATTGCCTTGATCCATCATTTTATAGGGTTTTGGAAAATGCTGATATTCTTATTTATTTGCTAGAATAATTTCCTCATCAACTATTTAGTTACCCTGAGATACAGTTTGTACAGGTCTTATCTTGGGTTTCCCAGGAAGCAGAGTTCTTGAGACATGGGCTTTATTGGAAGCATGGTCCTAGGGAAAGAAGTGAGGGGTGGGGGAAGCTGAGAGAGCCAATTCAAGCCCAGTAGGCTGCGGCTTCAAGCACCTGATTGGTAGATTCTTTGTGACTTGATTTCTGAGAAGTGATATAGACTGAGTTTCAGGACAGTTCGTCCTGGGAGAAAAGTAAGGAATATTTATTTATCGGCTTCTATCCCCCACTGGTCTTAGGTTAGACCAAAAACATTAACTCACCCACCCTTCAGGGTGGTGTATGCATAGGCACCTAGATAGTTTCCATGGATCCCCACACTGGCATTAACAGGGAAGTGCTGGGGTGGAAGGTAGGAGATGAGGTTATTTGGGTTGTTCCTGTATGAAGGTGGAAAGAGCCCACATAGAACTTACTGCTGCAGCAGTGGCTGCAATAAGAGACAGGTGAGGCAAAGATTTGTAGTGGTACGTATGAAGTGTTAGATACAGTCCAGAAGAGGCAGGTAAAATGTGTAATTCTCTCTTGCAATTTACCAGCTTTCAAAATAATGAATTAGTTCTACTGCATCTGCAAAGGTAACCAATCAGGTTTTTTTACCCCATTTTTAAGTATCCTTGTGAATCATGGAGACATACATATTTGCTATGTCTCAATTCATTGCAGTTATTTTCCTTACTGATGCTCAAATTTATCCCACTTTAGCCAGTGGGTGCTTCTACAGGTTGGCTTCCACTTCCATTTCATGTGAACCTATTAGTTTTTGATAGCTTCCTTGCTTTCTGAATTGACAAGATGCTCCAGTCTTATTTTGGGTACTTCTTACCTTTAACCTAAAATAAATCACTTCTCCAAGTAGGTCTAGTTCCTTTTAGGGAAAAATGCTATTTAGAGACTACAATCCGGGATCTAAGAGAGCTTATTCCTACTAGGTTGGTCACTGTTTGGTGGACATTTTGGTCTTTCCAAAAGACCTTGGAAAAACATTTTTAAAGTAAAGTATATCATGAGTTCTAAATGATAATTCCAATTCAAATTTAATATTGCTTAACTTTGATTTTGTATTTATCTCTTTCATTCTGAAAAACATTGGTTCTTAAGAACACCAACATAAATTACTAATAACATTGTGATTACTGAAAAGCAGTTTCTGTTTTGTTTTTTAGCATTCTCTTCATCCTTAGGGTATATTCCTAAGGGATGCAGAGTCAAATAATTGTGTTTTAAAGTCACCTCACATAATTTCCCTTTATGTGGCTAAGCCACCAACTTGATACCTGCATTCATTAAATGCATTTTGCTTTTTAAATTTTTGATTTAATTTTTCATAATTATGTAACATTTACATTATTCCAAAGTCAAATCTACAAAATAAGATATAGTCAGAGAAGTCTAGCCTCTATCCTTGTACCTTCCATCTTGTTCCATCTCTCCCAAATAAGTAACCACTTTATTTAATAATTTATCTTTCCATTTAAAAAATACATAAGCAAATGTATGTATGTGTTCCTGCTTTCTTAGATAAACAGTAAGACACTATTTACACCTTTGTCTCGCCAGCACTATGTTTCTGACAAACTACTGTTCATCTTTTTAAAAACTGTACTGTCCTCTAGGCTCAATCTACTCACTTCTTGGAATAACTTGTTGATATGTACCCCCCCCAAAGTCTAAACTAAATGAACTTTAGTTTTACTTACTCCATTACTTCTGGCAAACGTTTGTGTAAGGGAAGACGGAAGGGGGGCTTGGCAATCGTAAGCAAAGCTGTCTTGAATGAATGAGGGTATGATCTTCCCAGGATTTTTTTTTGGTAGTAAAATACACAACATAAAATTGACCATTCAAACCATTTTTAAGCACACAATTCAGGGGCATTAAGTACATTCACATAGTTGTGCAACCAACACCACCATCCATCTCTACAACTTTTTCATCATCCCAAGTGGAAACTCTGCACCCATTAAACAATAAGTCCCCATAACCTTCCCAGGATTTTTAACAAGACTAAATGGAAGCGGCACCTGCTTGCCAGTTGCACGCTTGGGCACTAGGAGGATTCTGCCCTCCCAGCGAAGCAGAGATTACCGTGGTGACTAAGCCAGCCCAAGGGTTAACGCTCCCGCCCTCACCTATTGTCCCAGCGGGAGGAACCGGTATTTCCGGATTGGGGCCTCAGACCCTGTGATCCGGCTAAGGGTGAGGTGGGTGGAGGAGGGGAACGGAAGCTGATCATATAAGTTAACTTTCCACCAAAATAATTAACCTGCCTTCCCATACCACCCCCACCCCCCCACCCCCCGCCAATACCACCAATCAAACACCCACAATGGTCCACAACGATCCTCCCGTAGTTTTTGAAAGGGGAGCGACGCTCACCCCTTCCTTGTTCACACCCCTAGAAGGGATCGAAAAGCCGACCAGGTCACGAAGAAAAAAGGCAGCACAGAGAATTCCGCTCGCCCTTCGGGGGGAAGAAAGCTCAGCGGCAGTTTTGCAGAGAAGGAAAGAGGCAGGGGAGTGGGCGCGCGGGCTGGAGTGACCAAGCGGTCCCTGCGGCCGCAGCCCCTACCCCAACGCTGGGTGGCGTGTATGAGCCACCCGCCGTCCTTCCCAGTACCCCAAAGTAGCGCTGCAATAAACTGCATTTCTCCCCCGGCTCGCGCGCTAGGCACCCTCGGGGGCTCGAAGGAAGCAGGTGACAGCGCTGCCCACCCTCGTCCCCTCCAGGCCGCCGCTCTCTGGCTCCCCACCGCCCCGATGCCCCTGCCCCCATCCTAGATTTTTTTTTCCTTTCTTTCTCCCAAACCTCCAAACAGGAAATAGCTTGAGTCACAATAATACACAGGAGCAGCGGCCGAGGCCACTCGCGCCCGCCCATTCGCTGGGCCGCCTCCAGCACTCCGGCTCCGCGAGGCGCCGCCGGCGACGCGCGCGGGGAGCGCAGTGGACACCGGCCCAGCAGCCGGCGCCGCGTCGGAGGCTCCCAGGCGCCCGTCAGAGCCGCCTTCGCCCTGCCCCCAACTCCGCCGACTGCCGCCGCCACCCGCCTCCAGGCCAGTACCCTCCTCCCGGTCCCTCGCTCGCCACTGAGCGCCCGCGGGCGTCCCGGCGCTGCCCTCCGCGAGGCCGGAGAAGAGCCGCCCCGGGCGCAGCCTCCGCGCTCCGGCAGCGCCCGGGATATCTCCCTCCGGTCCCGACTCTGGCGGGGGAGGGCTTTGCGGGCTGCGGCGGGGCGCTTGCGCCCTGGATCCTTCATGGGGGCGGAGGTGGGGGGCAGCGTGAGTAAATGCTCTGTCACCCCATGCCCCTGTGGATTCGGGCTGGACTCTATTGGGCGTTGATGATTTTCCCTTTCTGGGGATGCTTCCCTGACTTTTGCCTCCCCATATCCCCCTCTGGGATGACAGTCACGGGGTTTCTCTTGGGGACTCATCTGGAAGTGGCTTTGGGCGCGCAACTGGGGCAGCTACAGGTGACTGGGAGCCACCTTCTTTTTCCTACCTGGCCTGGAGCCTTCTCCCCCAAGGGATGGGAGCTGTTTCACTTTCTGTTGAGCTTCTCTTGAACCAGATTAAAAGGGCCTCTGAGTTTCTGTTGGCGCAGTCAGCGTTTGCAGTATTTGGAGCGGGCAGGATCTGGTGCCTTGGATTTATGCGGGCCGAGGGAGGCGCTGGCCAGTTGAGAGCAGGTGGGCGCTGCCTGGGCTGCCGGCGGAGTCTCAGCCGCGGAGCCTGAAAAGTGCGCACACCTGAGGGCCCCGGAGATGCTTGTCAGCCCACGCAGCCCGGGAGCCGAGATCTGAGCTCCCAGCTCGGCAGAGTTTGGGAGAACTTTTTTTTTTTTTTTTTTTGCACTTTCTGACCCATTTGTAAGGGAGGGGCCGAGCTTGTCAACATGCTGCGTGTTGTCAGTCTTCAAGGGCTACATTGTGAGGTTCTTCTATAGGGAACTCAGTCAAAACTGAGTTGGACACCTTTATGTTGGATAAAGGCCACTGAATTCCAGGCATTCTTCGAGCTTGAGAAGGGTGTTTTCAAGACTGTTTTGAAGTCGGCTTGAGGACTTTCTGCGAAACTGCCACTGTCAATTATCCTTATCAGCTGCGGCTGCTTGCTAGTCCCGGAGGTGAGTGGGTTCTCTTAGAAGGCTCCATTCAGTCATGCCTTCTATCCAAGTTTCTCAGCGCACTTTTACAAACTGTGGTTGGTAGGTAAGTTAAGTCCTTAGCCAATTCTTCTGAAACACATGATCAACCCTCCGCGTTTCCCGGTGAGGGGACCGTGGTTCTAAAGGGTTAGATTGATAGGGTGACTGTCTTTACGTCAAGCGCGCTGGGGCCTTGCGGCTTTGAGTGAGGTTCACGGTCCGGCAACAGCGGTATCACCTGGGGGCCTGTTAAAAATACAGGACTTTAGACCTACCCGGAACTGCTCAATCAAGGTCCCCAGGGACCGTTTGCATATTGTGGCTTGAGAAGCACTGGCAGAGGGTTATGTTGGGGTGAAGTTTTTTGGCCAGTTTAAAGAAGTGATTGGGGCTTCCCTGGTGGCGCAGTGGTTGAAAGTCCGCCTGCCGATGCAGGGAACGCGGGTTCGTGCCCCGGTCCGGGAGGATCCCACATGCCGCGGAGCGGCTGGGCCCGTGAGCCATGGCCGCTGGGCCTGCGCGTCCGGTGCCTGTGCTCCGCAACGGGGGAGGCCACAACAGTGAGAGGCCCGCGTACCGCAAAAAAATAAATAAATAAATAAATAAATAAGTGATTTACATTTCCCTACATTTGAACCTTTGTTTCAGTCCTACATTTGAACCTTTGTTTTGCCAGACCAGGACAAACACACTACAGCTTTATGGGTCACAGCACCTGCACCCCAGGTGGCAGGCTCCTTAGGCCTGTGGGTTTTTTGTTTCTAGGTACTTTTAATTCTTTCATCGTTATTATTGTGATAAAATACACACAACATAAAATTTGTCATTTTAACCATTTTTTTTCTTTTTTTCCTGCCCCTCTAGGCATCTTGTGGGATCTTATTTCCCCCACCAGGGACTGAACCCAGGCCCTCAGTAATAAAAGAGCAGAGTCCTAACCACCATTTTATTTTTATTTTATTATTATTTTTTTTTTGCGGTACGCGGGCCTCTCACTGGCATCGGCAGGCGGACTCTCAACCACTGCGCCACCAGGGAAGCCCCTAACCCCCATTTTTAAGAGTACAATTCAGTGGCGTTAAGTACGGTCACAGTGTTGTGCAACCATCACCACTATCCTTTTCCAGAACTTTTTCATCGTCCCAAACAGAAACTCTGTACCCATTAAAGAATACCCTATTCCCCCCTCTTCCCAGCCCCTGAGCTTCCAGATACTGTTAATGACATTTTCTGTAGAGTACAGAAAAGGTTGAACAGGAATGTAAAGTAAAAGTAAAATCATCTTCTCAGAATATGAATAAACGTTTGGAAATTCCTGGGTCACTGGCCTGGTGGACTTGGCATTTTAACTCCAGATTCTTAAAGTGCATGTGCTTTCTTTTAATGGAGACAGCCTGAAACTATGAGGGCTTCCTTTTTGGTTTGGTTGGAAAGGAATGGAACTACCCAGGGCTCAAACTGCACTAATTAACTAGGTGCAGATGACTGGTAAAATCTCTGTGCTTCTTTTAACTGGCTTTATTTTAGGGGTCGTGTTTACATTGAGTTTAGCATTTTGTTTTTGTTTTTTAATACTGATCCAAACTCATTGTAGTTGAAAGAAAGCTTAAGAAAAAGTGTTGTTGCTTGCGTAGATATAGGAGGAAGTCAGAAAGATTTGAAATAATTTTCTAAAAGACCCCAAACTAATTTGTTACTGCTTTAATGTTAAGTGAGTCTAATGGTCCAAGAACATTATTTCTGGTTGTAAAAATATTTGTCTAATTTAGAAAATCTTTGTTGTTGTTGTTTCAATTGAAGTATAGTTGATTTACAATGCATTAATTTCAGGTGTACAGCAAAGTGATTCACTTACGCACATATGTATATTCTTAAGATTCTTTCCCATTAGAGGTTATTACAAGACATTGAATACAGTTCACTGTGCCATACAGTAGGTCTTTGTTGTTTATTTATTTTGTAGATAGTAGTGTGTAGAAGTATAGTTGATTTACAATGTTGTGTTTGTTTCAGGTATACAGCAAAGTGATTCGGCTATATATATATATATGCTTTTTCAGATTCTTTTTCATTATAGGTTATTACAAAATATTGTTCTCTATGCTATACAGCAGGTCCTTGTTGTGTATTTATTTTGTAGATAGTAGTGTGTATCTGTTAATCCCAAACTCCTAATTTATAGAAAGCTTTGTAATACTGAAAGTAATCTGCTTGCATCTGCTCAAAATTATCCAGGTTGTGGCTTGAGGACATGCTTTTCAGTGAGGACAGAAATGTGAATTGGCAAGCTAATAAAAATGGTTTCATTCATGATCTAACAAAGGCATTGTTATAGATCAAGAATGTGGTTCAGAATACATAAGTGATCAGAGATATTGGGAAGATTTAATAAGTATCTGAATAGTGGCAGATCCTTAAAATTCTTCCCAAATTCTTTTTTCTCTAAGACGTTTGACTTTTCTTGTCTTATGACTTTCATTAGAATGAGGTTATCACCTTGTAGGAAGGAACTTAGAGCTCTCTTTGATTGAAAAGTCCCTTTGAAATGATGAATGAAGATAATTCAGATAGGCAAGATTTGGCAGAAAATTCTCCTTTTTCAAGAGGTTCTTGCATTCACAGAATTTCAGAATGTTATTACTATTATTTTTTAATTATGGTAAGGCAAAGAGAAAATGTTTCCCCTCCTCCACTATGTTCTCTTCCGAAATAGCAATGTAGTTCAGTGTTTTATTTGGTGAACAAATGCTATTTTGTAGTCCACACAGGAGAAAAAATTCCTAGAAAGTGTTCAGTGAATGGATTTATCAGTAATTCAGTGATGCCTGGAGAATCACTTGGGGAGTTTAGTAAAAATGGAACCTCTCCAACTACTCCAGACCTTCTCTGAGTGAGACTCCCTGCATTGGAATCTGTAGGTTTAATAACACCTTGGGTGATTCCGATATATAATCAGGTTTGGGAGTCACACACACACATGCAAACTAAGATATTGAGAAATTAATCTGAAAGTACAAGAGAACACAATTTTATATTAAACATGAAATAAAATTAATGATGAATTCTTTCTTAAAATTAGGTAGTCATTGTTTCAGTTTGACAAATCGAATAAACACTTTTTGATGTTGGTCTTCATTCTTGAGATCTGAGGTTCAGAATCCTGAATGTCCAGAAAAGCCCACTGGTCTCCCTAAGGTATCAGGGTATTAGACTATTTGATCCAGCATCAATGAACTTTTGTCGAGTGGCCATTTTGAATTGGGCATTTTCATATATATTCTCAATAAATCTTTACAATGACTTTGAGAGAGGTGTTTCTTTTTTTATAATATTACAGATGAGAAGACTGAAGCCAACCTGGGTCTTCCTACTCTAGAATATGGTCCTTTCCATGGTCCTTCCATGTAGAATAATAAATCCCTGCCTACTAACTCCCTTTCACCTCCAAGAAACTATGTATTCATTAATTCTTTTTTTAAAAAATAAATTTATTTATTTATTTATGGCTGTGTTGGGTCCTTAGTGTTGTGTGCAGGCTTTCTCTAGTTACGGTGAGCGGGGTCTACATTGCGGTGCACGGGCTTCTCATTGTCATGGCTTCTCTTGTTGCGGAGCCCTGGGCTCTAGGCGCACAGGCTTCAGTAGTTGTGGCACGGTGGGCTTAGTAGTTGTGGCTTGCGGGCTCTAGAGCACAGGCTCAGTGGTTGTGGTACATGGGCTTAATTGCTCCGTGGCATGTGGGAATCTTCCCGGACTGGGGATTGAACCCATGTCACCTGCTTTGACATGAGGATTCTTAGCCACTGTGCCACCACGGAAGCCCTCATTAATTCTTCATTCAGATCTTTTGGAACATCAGGTACTAGCTGCTCTAGGCTTTGAAGCAAATAAAAAATGAGCCCAAACTGAAATAAATTCCAAAAGAGCAAAGGAGTCAACACCAAAGTGTTCTTTCCATGGTACCACAAGACCTCTGAGGAGTGATCAGTTAGACTATACGTGGCTTGAATGTAGCATTAGCATAGCTAGTCCAGCTCCCAGAAAAAGCAAGTCATGGACATTCTCCTTACTGAGACCGGTCAGCAGTACCATCTCTGCATATCAACCTGATGGTATTTATGAGGCACCCCAAGATGCTACACAGTGTGGAAGAAAGGGCACAGAATTCAGGTGCAAAAGAACTGATATTTACCCTGACCGGCTGACTGAGCGGGAATAAACCTCATAAACTCGGAGCCACCACGTCCCTTAATGTAAAATTAGGGAAATAATTATCTCCCTCTAAGATTATAGTAAGGACTCAAAAAGACCTTTTTTATAAAAATGCTTGTAAACTGTAAAATGATAATAAAAATGTCTTACCTTCATTTGGGAGAAATTTACAATGCAAAGGAGACAGAAGAAGCCACACATCTGAGGTACCTCACACATTTTACTTAACTGAGTTTGTAATTCTCTTCTAGCTTCTAGGTCATTCTTTAAAACACAGTTTTATTGAGATGTAATTCACGTGCCATACAATTCACCTATAAAGTGTGCAATTCATTGATTTTGAGTATATTCACAGAGTTGTGCAACCATCACCAGAATCAATTTCAGGACCTTTTTGTTGCCCTAAAAAGAACACCACCCCTTCGTGAAGCCCTTCCACCCCTTAGCTGGCACCTTCTAATCCCCTACTTCCCCCACCTTAAGCAACCACTAATCTACTTTCTGTCTATAGTTTTGCCTATTCTGGATGTTTGATATAAATGGAATTATACAATATGTGGTCCTGTATTTCTGGCTTCTTTCATTTAGCATAATGTTTTCAAGGTTTATCTACATTGCAGCATGTATCAGAGCTTTCTTCTTTTTATTGCCAAATAATGTTCGATTGTGTTTATCACATTTTGTTTATCCATTCATCTGTTGATGGACATTTGGGTTGTTTCTACTTTTTGCCTGTTATGAATAATACTGCTGTGAACATCATGTTTTTACGTGAACATATGTTTTCATTTCTTTGGGGTACATACCTACAAGTGCAAAACATATCTAACTCTATATTTAACATTTTCAGGAACTGCCAGACTTTTCCAGAGTAGGTGCACCGGTTTACTATCTCAGCAGCAATGTGTGAGAGTTTCAATTTCTCCACATCCTCATCAGTCTTTTATTTTAGCCATCCTAGTTGGTGTGAAGTAGTTTTAATTCACACTCCTCTGATGCCTTATGATGTTAAACATTTTTTCATGAGCTTATTTATTAAGCCATTCTTTCCTGACCTTTTTTAAAATCCTCTTCTAGGGGAACACTAGATAGAGGAAGAGGAAAATCAATTTTGAATAAATTCCCTAGCTTCAGTGGTTTAGAAGAATACTAAAAATGTAAATTGAGCCCTTTGCTCTTTTAAAATTTATTTTGGTTTTGGCTCATATTTTCATTTGCCTTGGGGCCCAGTACATGTAGTGCCTGATGTTCCAAAGGATTTGAGTGAAGAATTAATACATAGATTCTTGGAGGTGAAGGGGAGTAAGTAGGCAGGGACTTACTATTCCATATGCTGATTTAATGCCCACTAAAAACTCATGCACCTCTCAAATGTTAATACACCAAAAAATATGCTTATGCTGATGGTGGACATTTTATTATTTATTTGTTTGTTTGACTGCACAGGGTCTTAGTTGCAGCACGCGGGATCTTCATTGCTCTGTGCAGGATCTTTTAGTTGAGGCATGTGAACACTTAGTTGCGGCATGTGGGACCTAGGTCCCTGACCAGGGATCGAACCCGGGTCCCCTGCATTGGGAGCGCAGAGACTTAGCCACCTGACCACCAGGGAAGTCCCGATGGTGGATATTTTAAACACTTGAACGAAAATATTGTTTGATATTTTGCTGGTTAACATCTGTCCATTCAACTTATTAAAATATGTAAGAATATACTTTACAAATCATATTAATAAATTGTTGATATCTTTTATTAGGGTACTCTTGATTTTATTTTCAAGTACTCCCAACAGGAGCGTAGGCTGATGGACATTTTGGTGTGAGTTTGTACATTTTTGTTCTGTCCCAAGCTGCGTGGCAGTGTTTTTTCTCTATAGCCGTATGGAGAATCATCTTCATGTTCTACAGTTACAAATCAATCCTGAATTTTTTTAAATACCCGTTGGCATTTTAGAGGCCCACTCTATTGAATGTGGGTTATGCTGTTTGGATCTTGTATTACTGGCAAATGTAGGGAGCAGTAAGAGAAACAGGGAAATCATCTGGATTTAGAAAACGTAAATTACTTCCATGTGAAAATTGGCAGCCTTAGAATAAGCAAATGGAAGTGTGTGGTTCAGTGGTCCTAACACATTGGGCTGTATCTGAATCACCTAGAAGCTTGTTAAGACACACATTACCGACCCCCTGAGTTTGGTTTCTGAGTCAGTCAGGGATGGGGGCCCGAGAATCTGCATCTCTTAACAGGTACCCAGGTGGTGCTGATGCTGCTGGTCTGGGGGCCTCACTTAGAGAACCAGTGGATTGGAGGCATTTGGAAGTGTAGGACCGGAGCAAGAGTGAGCGAGGGGACGAGGCTAGAGGGGAGCTCACGCATCCTGTGTATACAGGAGCTTAGTAGAGCTGAGGAAGTAGATATGACCCAGGCTGGGCTGGGAACTGGGACATAGGGATTCTGTGGGGAGGGGTGGCTGGAAGAGAAGCCTCTGAGATGGGGGAGAGATGGGGAGAGAGTTCTGAGGGGACAAAGGCCAGTGAGACCCCCCCAGCTCCATGTAAACAGGGGACTGAGGCCACACCTTTTCACCACTTCTAGGAAGGCCAGCGTTACCAGGTAGTGGGATGGGCTGCCTGGGGACAGGGCCAAGTGTGGACTTGCCTTCATAAGATAAGGGGTCCCTTTAGTCCTTCAGGCCACAGTCCTGGAGTCGTGACTGGCCCTCTCCCTCTTGCCTGTTACCATGAATCATAGTCAACCTAGAAGCCGAGGAGCTTTTTTTTTTTTTTTTTTTTTTTGCGGTATGCGGGCCTCTCACTGTTGTGGCCTCTCCCGCTGCGGAGCGCAGGCTCAGCGGCCATGGCTCACGGGCCCAGCCGCTCCACGGCATGTGGGATCCTCCCGGACCGGGGCACGAACCCGTGTCCCCTGCATCGGCAGGCGGACTCTCAACCACTGCGGCACCAGGGAAGCCCCCGAGGAGCTTTGTAAGCCAGAGCAGGAGTCCTTTGTGCAAGTAGCGGCCATCGAGCTTTAGTTTTCTTCCTTTCACACCTTTGCCTGCTCAGTTTACTGGCTTAAAAACTCTGTGCTACCAGGTGTCTAGTCTCCTTAGCGTAACTTGGCATAAGCCTGTTCTGAGGGTGGGTGCTGACAGTCCATGCTGTGAAGGCCAGAAGGTTTGCTACAGAAAAGAAATCCAGGAAGGGCAGCGGCCCACTGCTATTGGGTCCTGTGAAGTTGAGCTGTGTCCCACCCTCCCTGCAGTTTCACAGACGTGAGACAAACATCTCCTAATTTTATTTGATATTTTTCTGAAAGGAATCCTCATTGTACCTGAGGATATAAAGCACTTCTCTTGGGCTTTGGAACAAGGCCAAAACCTGCCCCGCAGTGTTCTGTGTTACCATCTGGGGGCACCTGCCGTCAGCAGAGAGAGAGGGTTGAGTATCAGTGGGTGTTATTCCTGCCCAGCTCTGCCTGTGACTTGCTGCTGAGCTCAGGAGCTGAGTAGCCACCGCCCACTTTAGACTCACCTTTGTGTCCTCCATCCCTCTCAGCCAGTTGCACAATTTTACATTCCTGTGGGCCCAGGGTGTGCAATTCCTCTGGTAATGGTCAGAACTGGACAGGAAGTATTTCTCAGTCCTGCTTCTGGGAGAGATTGTGTCTCGGGATACTTAAGGTCACCTCCAGTTTCAGTGATTCACTAGGAAGACTCACAGGCTTAGCATAGCGTCATAGTCACCTCTATGATTATTACAGTGAAAGAGCACAAAGCAAAATCAGCAAATGGAAAAAGTACACGATCAGAATCTGAGAAAACCAGGCGCAAGCTTCCAAGTATCTTCGCCCAGTAGAGTTACGCAGGACAGGCTTAATTCCAATAGACCACGTGTGTGAAATGTTGCCAGCCAGGGAAGTTCATTAAAGACTCAGTACCCAGGGTATTTTTTCTGGGGACTTACTATGTTGGCATCCTCTGCAGAGCATGTACCGAAAGTTCAGACTCCCGGAAGGAAAGCATATGTTTAGCCTAACCCGTATTATTTGTGTAAAGAGTTTAGGGGCAGTGAGCAACTCTGATCAGTCCTGAGAATGGTGGAAGATTCCTGCAAACCAAGTTCCCTGACACCATTCAAGGGCCAGTCTTGTAAGCAGGCCTCTCAAAGGATGTTAACGCTTTTGTGCACAGATGGGGACGGGGATGGAAAGCAAGGACGGTGGCAGAAGCCCTTGCACTTGGAGGAGGGGTCCGTCCATGCAGCTTCAGAGGCTGGTTCTGTAGGAGTTTTTCTCCCTTTGACCAAAGCGGCAGAGGGTGGAAGTAAACTTGGGTTTTTGCACTCAGATCTTGGCTTTAGGATATGATAATAGAGACTCCTTCACTTCAGGGACAGAGAAGGTTGAGAGGGCACATTGGCAAAGAGTCCAAAGCCCTGTTCATTCATGTGTTCATTCATTCTCAGCATGCCCTATTGATGCCATACTCTGCCAGGCCCTGTGGCAGCTGCTAGGGGTACAGTGGTCAACAGAGCACAGTCTCTGCTGTCATGGGATCCTAGAGGGAGACAAATCAGTAAAGAGGAAATTCCATTTCATTATGATGGGGACATACCAAGGGCCCCAGGGCACCTACCCAGGCCTAGTGGGTGTCAGAAAGTATGAATTTTGTAATCAGACCAACCTGGGTAGGAATCCCACCTCCACTACTTCTTACCAGTGTGGCCCCGGGAAAGTTAACCTAGCCATTTGGTGCCTGAGTTTCTTCATCTGAAAACAGGGAGAATTTTCATCCACCTCTTAAGGTCCTTGTGAGAATTAAACAAGGTAATGCCTGTGGGGAGCACTTATCTCGGTGGCTGGCACAGAGGACATGTTCACTATGTAATGGTTCAGCCACATCTAGGCAAGGGGAAGGGTGTGTTAGCAGGAGGGGGTGGCATCTGCCATACCTGCTGTGTGCAGAGCCTAAGGTCAGAAGGCGTCTCTAGCCCTGAGCTCATAGGTGCACCACAGGCTTCCTTCCTGCCAGCTCATCCTACTAACCGATCTGAGAACATTCTTCGCTGTTTTGCTTTTCTGGCTCTTGGGGATATTTTTCCCTCTGCCTGGGATGCCTCAGCTCCTTTTGTCCGCCCCAGGAATGCCTACTCATATTATTAAGACCTAACTCAAGTACATTTTCTGTGAAGACTTTCCCAAGCCAAGCCCCTTGAACAGGATTGTCCCCTCTCTCCTTTGTCCCATCCCTGTTCCATGGTCACTCGCCTCCCTACTGCAGCGTGCTGGGTTGCAGTTGCTTGTTGCTCCATTCGACTGGATGGCTCTGGAGGGTGGGGACAGTTTCGTATTATTTGTACGTACAACATCCATCAGAGTGTTGGATAGGGAGCAGCTCAGTGGTTGTCCCAGGAGTGAATGAATGAATGGAGTATCGGGTTGGACTTAGAAAACCCAACAGGAAATGGATACAATGTCAGCCAAATAGGTATCTGCCTTCAGAGCAGAGCTTACAGTCTAGTGGGGGAGATAGATAATACACAGGTATAATTAAAGAGAAGCGACACAAGGGAAACAGAGTCTGGCCCAGCAGCAGGTGCAAGGGGAGCGGGAACAGAGAGAAAGGGGTGGTCCAGATGTTGATGCCCTGGGCAGTGTGAGGTTATCTTCTGGATATCTTCTGGAGCATGGGTGGCGTTGGAGGCTGGAAGGACTGGTCAGCAGGGAGCCACCCCAGGAGAGCCAAGAGTCCTCCCGATGGGGATGGAGAGGTGGATCAAAGGATACCAGCGCCTCAGCTGCCAAAGGGCAGGAGATCTAAGTGGACACTTGGAAGGTTGAAGTGGTCCACTTGGGAGCATGGAAAACTGGGGCTTAAACAACAGACATTTATTTCTCACATTTCTGGTGGCTGGAAGTCTGAGATAGGGGTGCCAGCATGGTCCGGTTCTGGGTGAGGGTTGTCTTCCTAGCTTGAAAAAGGCAACCTTCTCACTGTGTGCTCACATGGCCTTTCTTAAGTGCATGAGTGTGGAGAGAGAGCCATCTCTCTCCATCTTCTTATGAGGGCACTTATCCCATCATGAGGATCCTACCTTCATGATGTAACCTAAACCTAATTTACCTCCCAACACCCCACCTCCGATTACCATCATGCTAGGGATTAGGGCTTCGATTGATGCATTTGGGGAGGACACAAACATTTAGTCTATAATAGCCTGGGCCAATAAATATTTGCTGAGTAAATAATAATCATGGCTAGCACTTAGATAGCACCTCAGATGGTTAAGGCCCTAAGTGTTTTGCATACACTTATTCAATTTAACTTTCACACAACTTTAATAGGTAGGTGCCATTTTTATCCCCTATATACAGATGAGGAAACTGAGGCCCTGGAGAGGTATAGAGGCTTGACCAGGTCACACAGCTAATTAAATGTGAAGCTGGGATTCAAACCCAGGCAGTCTGGTTCTAGAGAGCAGGGTTTTAACCATTATACCCTATTGCCTCTTAGGAAGTAAACCCTAATATTATTGGGTATCTATCATATGCTGATTCCTGAGAGAGGAGAGATGCTGCAGATACAAGGTTGAGTACGACATCATATCTACCTTCTAGGCCATCATAGAATGCTGAGAGAGACAGAGCTGTGATTTTTGAAGTCAACTGAAATATATTGAGGCCAACAAGGAACTTTGTTTCACCTTTCTTTTGTAACTGTAGTACATTGAACCATTGGCAGAGGCAAGTGTTTTGCTATTTCAGATGTATCTGGTGGCTGAAGTGCTCACAAAATTATATATATTGTTTAGGGAATAGTGGGCTGACTCATCAAATTAAAACTGACTATTTTTTTTTTTTTTGTGGTATGCGGGCCTCCCTCTGTTGTGGCCTCTCCCGCTGCGGAGCACAGGCTCCGGACGCGCAGGCTCAGTGGCCATGGGCCACGGGCCCAGCTGCTCCGCGGCATGTGGGATCCTCCCAGACCGGGGCGCAAACCCGGTTCCCCTGCATCGGCAGGCGGACGCGCAACCGCTGCGCCACCAGGGAAGCCCCTAAAACTGACTATTTTTACTAGAGTTTCTAAAATACTGATAATAATTAAATGATGGTAACACATATCCTAAAATTTATAATACTATCAAGATACAATTTGAGAAAAAGTAGAACCACTTATATGAAAAAGTTTTTTTTAACTAAAAATAAATATAGATAATTTAGAAATATTTTACAGGAAAATTTAAAACAAAATGACTTTAAAAACCTTGTGATGGGGCTTCCCTGGTGGCACAGTGGTTGGGAATCCGCTTGACGATGCAGGGGACACGGGTTCGTGCCCCGGTCTGGGAAGATCCCACATGCCGCGGAGCGGCTGGGCCCGTGAGCCATGGCCACTGAGCCTGCGCGTCTGGAGCCTGTGCTCCGCAATGGGAGAGGCCACAACAGTGAGAGGCCCGCGTACCGCAAAAAAAAAACAAACAAATCTTGTGGTGTTTCAGGATCTTGACCGTTAGGGAAGCTCATGTATATGTGGAAGCTCAGTAAACCCACGAGGTAACTCATTTTTATCGTCTGGATGGGGGTGTCCAGGGGAAAACCCAGCCCATGAGGAGGAGAAGGAGGACAGTGACCCCTAGGTGGGAAGCCAGCTTGGTGATGGTTGCGGAGGGGCAGAGCTTCCTGGAGAAGGAGAAGGAAGAGGATGTCTTCTTGCCACAAATTCCACATTTGGATCCACTGGAAATAGCAGATTTGGGAAAGAGGAGGTGAGGGAAGAGGAAAGCCTGCAGCCAAGAGGGGGTTAGAGGGTAGGGGTGAGATATCCTTCTGTCTCAGAGGAAGCAGCACTTCTGCTAGGGATCAGGAAGCAGATGTTCTGTCTGAATCCTCAGTTGCATGGAGGTCCACTCAAGAAGGCACTAGAACAGAGTAGGAAAGAGTCAGACGTGGGCTTGAATATTGGCTGTGCCACATAGGAGCCGTGTGATCTAGGGCAGGTTTCTCAACTCTAAGCCTCAGTTTTCTCTTTGTAAAAGGGAGTCAGTAATATTGCCTTCCCCCTGAATTGCTGTGGTTCAAGTTTCATTGCTCTTACGGTTACTTTTTATCTCAAGTCTGCACCCTTCTGTCTTGAGAGGAGGGGGTTTTGTCTAGCCTCCCACACTCAGACAATGATCATAAGCTCCTTTTGAAGGAAGAGAATTTGCCTTGAGAAGAACACGGGGTCATCGCAGCTTTTCTTCAAGGTCTCCAGCTCGTCACCGTCACAGCTCAGCCTGTTGTTTGCTTCAGACCTTTCCTTCTCTTGCTCTGCCTCAACAGGTAATATCCCAACAGGCTGCGTTTCTTTCTTGTGAAGGAGTCACATTATCTCATTTCCTCTCTCCTGAAGGTTTGGGGCTGCACTTTCACTCGAGGCTTGTTCAATCTGACATCACTAAGATGACCTGTTGAGTCTGCTTTTCTCTTTTCTTCTGCAACATTGGTGTAAATTGATTTTTCTCTCCATCTTGTGTGGTGAGATGCATGCTTGGTTTTGGAACATTAGTCAGTTTCCTCCTGGATCTTCATGCCCGGTCATCAACATTATTGCCATCCCCTGATTCCAATTTATTACCCTGTTCTCTTCTCCAAGAGAAGCTAATTTTTAAAAAAAAATTTTATTGAGATATAGTTGATTTACAATGTTGTGTTATTTATATATGCATGTATGTATGTATATATACTTTTAAAGAGTCTTTTCCATTATAGGTTATTATAAGATACTGAGTATAGTTCCCTGTGCTATACAGTAGGTCCTTGTTTTTTATCTACTTTATATACTTCATAGTAGTGTAAATATGTTAATCCCAAACTCCTAATTTATGCCTCTCCTCCCCCCACTCCCCCTTTGGTAACCATAAGTTTGTCTTCTGTGTCTGTGAGGGGAAGCTGATCTTGAGTCGCCAGTCCCATCAGACACTTGATCTAACTCCCCACGCAAGCCCTAGAGTGCCGTCTGGAGATCCCAAGTCTTTCTCAGTGGCTCGTAATAGTTTTATATGGGATTTGACTTCTTCCTCTTCTGTTTTATTGGATTCAGCTTCCAGAGGACAGATCCTTCTCACAGTATCAGACATTGGCTCTTCTTGAACATGACGCATTTTCTTTTCCCAGCTGATTTGCTATAAAGCATATATGCTGGATCAAATCACCCGCTGGACATGTCCAGGCAACTCGCTTCTTCTGGGCTTTTATCTTTTTCATCTCACTTGATGAGGGCTTTCCTTTTTTTTTTTCCAAGTTTAGATTAGCAGTATGGATTGAATTGTATCCCCCCCACCCAAAATCATATGTTGAAGTCCTAACCCCAGTACTTCAAAATGTGACCTTGTTTGGAGATAAGGTCTTAACAGAAGTAATCAAGTAAAATTGAGTTCATTAGGGTGGGCCCTAATCTAGTATCACTTGTGTCCTTATAAGAAGAGGAAATTTGGACACAGACACGTACAGAGTGAAGATGATGTAAAGACATAGGGAGAAGGTGGCCATCTATAAGCCAAGTAGAGAGCCCTGACTCATGGGCCTCAGAACTTTGATCTTGGACTTCCAGCCTCCAGAACTGTGAGACGATAGATTTCTGTTATTTATGGCACCAGTCTGTGGTACTTTGTTACGTCAGCCCTCGCAAACTAATACAGTCAGAATAAGAAATTCTGCCTGGAACCAAGAGAGATGTTAACACAGCAGCTGTCATGCACACGCCACCATCTCCCACTGATGTCCCAGGAGAGCGAGACAGGGGCTCACATCATCAGGTTCTTCTGCCTTGAACTCTGAAGTGTCTCCTGGGTTTGCCAAAAGTGCAACTTTGGGGCAGGATGAGGCTCCTCCAGGGGGGCCCTGCACTGAGGCTCTGTGGCCAGCTCGGCCACAACACTGTGATCACTAAACAGGCTCTGCCTGGAACCAAACCTGTGTCTGACACCCAGGCACACCACCGCTGGGGTGGACCGGGGTGGAAGCCAAACCCACCAACACTGCCCCAGACTCCTTCTTAACCTTTAATTAATCTTCTCCTTCCATGGCCCAGAGGACCCACCCTATCCTCTGCACATGCCTAAACACATAATTTAAATTCATTGTGGTTCCACTTTTTTTTTCTTTTTTTAAATTTATTTATTTATTTTTGGCTGCATTGGGTCTTCGTTGCTGCACACGGGCTTTCTCTAGTTGCAGCGAGTGGGGGTTACTCTTCATTGCGGTGCACGGGCTTCTCACTGCAGTGGCTGCAGAGCATGGGCTCTAGGCGTGCGGGCTTCAGTAGTTGTGGCTTGCAGGCTCTAGAGCGCAGCCTCAGTAGTTGTGGCGCACGGGCTTAGTTGCTCTGCGGCGGCATGTGGGATTTTCCCATACCAGGGCTCGAACCCGTGTCTCCTGCATTGGCAGGTGGATTTGTAACCACTGCGCCACCAGGGAAGCCCTGTGGTTCCACTGTTGAGAGATTAAACAAAGTATCTGAGAGAGAGCAGAAGTAACCTAGCCAAGTCTAGGTGGTTCAACCAAGAAGAGCTTTCTGGAAAAAATGAAGACGTAACTAATTAGCAAGGAAAAGAAAATAATACACACGACATATTTTATGCTGGACATTACATGTGCTAAGTGCTTTACAAGTAAAAACTGATTTAGTTTTTTTTTTGAATTTTCCCTGTTTATTTCTTTTTTTTCCCCTCCAGTTTTATTGAGATATAATTGACATACAGCACTGTGTAAGTTTAATGTATACAGCATAATGATCTGACTTACATACATCATGAAATGATTATCACAAGTTTAATGAACATCCGTCATTTCATATAGATACAAAATTAAAAAAATAGAAAAAAAAGCTCTTGTGATGAGTGCTTTTAGAATATGCTCTCGTAACAACTTTCATATGTAACATACAGCAGTGTTAATTATATTGATCATGTTGTACATTACATCCCTAGTACTTATTTATCTTATAACTGGAAGTTTGACCTTTTGACCACCTTCATCCATTTCCCCCTCCCTCTACCCCCGCCTCTGGTAACCACATATCTGATTTCTTTTCCTATGAGTTTGTTTGTTTGTTTGTTTTTGAAGTATAACTGACCTACAGTGCTATGCTAGCTCCTGGTATACAACGTAGTGATTTGGTATTTCTGTACATTTCAAAATGATCACCACAATATGTCTAATTATGATACGTCACCATACAAAGATATTACACAGTTATTAACTATATTCCCCATACTGTACATTTCATACCCATGACTCATTTATTTTGCAACCTAAAGTGTGTGCCTCTGATTTAGTTTTTAAAACAGCCCTATGAGGTCAGTGTTATTATTAGCCCCACTTTACAGATGATGAAATTGAGGCAAAGAAACATTAAGTGACTTGTCCAAGGTCACACAGCTAGTTAGTGGTGGAGCTGGACTTCAGTCCTGGGCAGTGTCGTGCCACAGTTCATGCTAAGGAGGTTGGGGGTGGGTGTCGGCAGGTGGGATGTGGGAGTATGTGAACTACTTCTCTCTAGCCACTGGCCACAGACTGCTGGATCTCAACACTTCACACCTTGTGTAGTCCCTACCAAGTTCCAGAGACTCTGTCCCTTTCCAAAAGTTGCAGAGCAGAGGTGACTGGTATCCCCTAACCCAGTGAATGGCCAAGCCCTTCGTGACTTAAACCAGCTCCTGTCAGTGTTCTAAATTCTGTGCAATACCACTACTCATCTGCTCCCAGGCAAGAGACCTGCCAGAATCCTACAACTCTAGGTTCAGAGTAGAAATGTAACATGAACACAGTTTCTACCAACAGTAATAAGGAGTGAATTTCCCTCACATAAGGAGTTGAAAGTTTTTTATTTCTTAGGAATGAGGGTACTTATAGAATTACTATGTATTCAAGTTATTTGGGAGGTACAGTCAAGTGCTTTTAATTTTGGCTTTTAATTATTCAGTAGCAGAGATTAAACATTTGTGAAATACGGTAAGGGAGAACTTCCCCAGTTGGTGAGTACCACCTGACCTGGGCCCCTTACCTCTGCTCCCCGTAGCAGGCCCGGAGACCCTACTTTCTCTTTTTAATGGTTTCCATCATTCACTTCAGCCCCCAGGTTCCTGTACCCTTCAGTCAGTCTCCCTATTTTCCCCACAAAATCACTCATCCTTGGGCTTTTCTGCAGCTGCAGCAGAAGTTTGTAAGTACTCCTTGTGCTTGCCTGCAAAGAAATGAGGATTAAGGAAGGTTTCTGACAGAGGTATTAAGAATGGAAAAAGAAGGACAGATAGGAGAGATGGAAGAAAGGGAGGGAGATGATATCCACTGACTACAAATACATCATCTCATTTATTATTTAAAGCCACCTCTGCACTGTGGTCTTCTTGCAGCTTTACAGATAAAGAAATAGGTTCAGAAGGGTCAAGTAACTTGTTCAAGGTCACATGGTATTAAACAGCAGAGGTGGGATTCGAATCAAGTCTTCCCATTTAAACTCAGCTCTCTTTCCGTGTGTCATGGGTTTGGTATGACTGGGCACCCCAGGAATGGGTGAGGATGGCTTCAAGGTCTCATGCCAGGAGAGCCAGGAGGAGGATGCTAGAAACAGGAAAAGGCAAGAAGCAACTGCTGCTGGGGGCTGGGCAGTGGGTTCCTTCAGGTAGATATTGGGTTGGGTGGGAGGACAGGGTTGAAAGGACAGATATGGTGACATCCAGTTGAAGGTAATAGTATAAACCCAGTAGTGAGTGCATTTTGAGGCTGGCTATGAAGAGAGAAGACTAGTATGAGGTGACCGGGGGTTGGAGGGGGGGAGAAATGGGGGGGGGTGTTAAATCTAGGAGATCTACAACTAATCTTGAACTCTTTGTAATTCTCTTACACCATGTAGTCTGTTTTTCTTACAGTGTTCTAGTGGCTCATCTGAGTAGCAAACATGTAAAGATGTATTCTATATGAAGCTACTGGGGGTGGGGTGTGGGGATGAAATTATGCCTAAAGTCATATGATTTATCTTATGTGCAGTGGAGTTAAAAAAAATAAATAAATAAAAAGGACTGTTTCCCCGACTCTTCTACTTTTAGTTAAGGCTTTTTTCAGCTCCCTGAAAAGCAGACCACACCCTGTATAACAGCCTGTTTGGGGCATTAGTTCATTTCCATTTTTATACTTCTAAAGCACAGGAACAGTTAGAATACCCTGTGAAGAAGGATGTCCACTGTTTTCCTCCCGCAGAAATAAGTAGAAATAATCAGTTCAAAGGGAAGGTCGGTCTTATCTGTGAATTTTTATATTCCATTTTGATTATTCAGAAAGAAAACTTGAGCATCCTGACTTAAAAGGTTTTTGGATCATGTATATTTAACAATTTCAAAAAAATAAATGTGATTTTTAAATCAGATAGTTGTAATTATAAAGAATTTATAGAACTCTAGAAATTGGAATTAACCAAGTAAATGAATATTTCCGAAGATGTTATAGAATTACAAAGAAAATAGCCTTATAATTACATATCTGGATGGAGTGTTTTGGCTAGATTTATTTTCTCCTGTGTTATTGTCCTCATGTACTATTATGAGGGAGCTCATACAAAGATGACAGTTTTTAAAAATGAATAAATAAATTAGAAAACTGAACAATCTTATTTGTGGAAGAAAAGCAAATTCTCCCTAATTACTTGCTAAAGCAGAATTTTTTTCCTAGTGAAAGACCCAATTTTAATCTTGTATGACATCATCATAGATAAGAATCACTTTGTAAGAGTTATTACGTTAAATGCATCAGAAATACCTACAGAAAATGAAACTCTAATACATGCCGTTTATAAAGTTTTGTCACTTCTACTGTAGTAAAACAGCTTCCAACGGATAACAAGTTTAGCTTGATTTTTGTTGTTGGTAACTCAGACTTCATTTCTTGTTTGAGAGGGTTGTGTAGTAATTTTTATCACGTGTCATTAGAAATACAATTTGTTAGAACAAAGACTGTTGTGTAAGTATAATTACATCGTCCTGTATGATTAAATGAGGGCTGTATTGGAGCTTTTTTTGGCAGTGGCAGCTGTAGCCAACCAAGTTCAGCCTATAAAAGAATTCCTGTGACTAACTGGTACTAATTGTTTGTAGAACAACCAGTGGGAGTAATATCATGAATACTATGGAAATGGAATATTCCAAGATCAAATGGTTTGTCCCTTGTTTTCACCACTTACTTGTGGTCAGATTATATTACAGTATCCATGGGACATTCATTCCAGGACCCCCAAGGATACCAAAACCCAGAGTTGCTCAAGTCCCTTATATAAAATGGCATAGTATTTGCTTACAACCTACACACATTCTCCTGTATACTTTAAATCATCTCTAAATTACTTATAATATCTAATATAGTGTAAATGCTACATAAATAGCTGTAAATACAATGTAGATGCTATGTAACTAGTTGTGAGTACTATGTAAATGCTATGTAAATAGTTGCCAGAGCTAGGCAAACTCAAGTTTTGCTTTTTGAAACTTTCTGGAATCCTCCCCCCCAAGGATGGTTTTATCTGTGGATAGTAATCCTCAAATGTGGAGGGCCGACTCTAATTATATAATCGGGCCAGGTGAAGCGGGGGCTTTTAGTCTGTTGCTGGTTTTGGAAGATAACTTGGTGTTCATCTGTTCAGGCCTCTAATAAAGAGGGAAATTGAGGCTTAGAGAGCAGTTGAAGTGTTAAGTTACCAACCTTGAAACTTTTTTTGCTCAAACACACACCCCATCAGATTTTTAAGCATACTCTATAATATATATGAGTATATTACTTTATAGATTATATACTTTTGGGACTTCGGGAACTAAGATCCTGCTTACCTCGAGGAGCAGCCAAAAAAAAAAAAAAAAGATATACTTTTATGTAATTTAAAATATACAGTAAGTTCCCTACATATGAACCTTCACATTGTGAACTTTCGAAGATGCAAATGTGCATTCTCATGCCCAATCATGTAAGTTCATTCCCATGTCTAGCGTACATTGTCACATGCAGCTTGCCCGCCTGTTGCTGACAATCCTCCAGCTCTACCATCCCCCACCTCCTCTCCCTCCTCCAGTCAGTAACTCTTCTTGCCTGTTCACTCGATGCCAGCTCCTGTATGCCAGCTGTTGTGCTGTACTACTGTACTTTTCAAGGTACTGTACTGTAAGATTAAAAATGTTTTCTGGGGGCTTCCCTGGTGGCACAGTGGTTGAGAATCCGCCTGCTGGTGCAGGGGACACCTGTGCACGCCAACGGGAGAGACCCCAACAGTGGGAGGCCCGCGTACCACAAAAAAAAAAAAAAAAAAAAGTTTTATTTTTTGTGTTTGTTTGTTTTTTATGTATTAGTTGTGTGAAAAGTATTATAAACCTATTACAGTACAGTACTATATAGCCAATTGTGTTAGTTGGGTACCTAGGCTAACTTTGTTGGACTTATGAAGAAATTGGACTTACAAATGCGCTCTTGGAACAGAACTCGTTCATATGTAGGGGACTTACTGTATTAGTTCCTAAAGTAAACATTACAAATATTTAATAACATAAATGCTTAAACTAAAATTTTAATAGACAAAAAAGAAATAGATGGTTTAATGTTTTCTTCCCACACCCCAAAGATTGTTGGTATATGTACCCTACTTTGGAGACCACTGATTTAGGTCCCTTAAGTTAAAAAAAAAAAAAAGAAAAGAAAAAAGAAACTTGCTGTTAAGGAAAGAGAGAGACTGTGGAAGAAGAGTTCAGGATTTGGGGGGATGTGGAAGGGTTTGGGACACTTATTCACTGCGAATATCTAGGTTAGTCAGAAGTATTACAGGACAACTCTCTGATTTTACTTCCCTTCTGTATATGAGCTTGTTTAGACAAGGAGTAGTACAACTCATACTGCAGTAAATAGAAAAGAAGAGAAAATAGCTTGAAGAAGTGGTCAGGGAGGCGCATAAATCAGAACTCTTTCAGAGTGACAAAAACTCAACTAAAACGAAATTTCACAAAAATCAATTTATTATCTTAATAAAAGTGTACCTAGGATCTCCAAGGATGACAGTTACCTTAGGCATAGCTGGATCGAGAAACTCAAATGATGTCATCACCTTTCTCCTGGTCCTGTTTCTCAGCAACTAGTGGGAGCCCTTTCCACCTGGTGGGGAACATGATTGCTAGCAGCCCTAACCTCCTATCAGCCCTGGTTACCAACTCCAGTGGAGAGAGGGCATTTCTCTCTGAATGTCTTATTTTCAGCCCAGGGAGGGCTGGTCTACCCAGGCTGGGTCATGTGGACTGTGACCCATTAGGTGGGCTATATGATGGACCATCCACCTTTACCCCATGAAAAGAGGGTAAGAAAAGTCCTTACAGCTGAGAGGAGACATTTATAAAAAAGGGAGAGGGGTTCGATTCTGAATATCTCCAAATAGTTATTATTTCCATGCTAGGAGAGCTCACCTCTGTTGGGTTTTAGAGGTATTTAAAAAAATATTAAAAAAAAAAAAGAATTGTTTCTCTATTAATTAATCTTTGCTTTGCAATTGACTCAAGCAAAAAGTTTATAGCATTTAGAAATGCATTGCCATAAATGACAACTGGAACTCCTTTTTCAGTGTCAAGCGCAGCCTTTTAGAGAGAGGTATTTATAGAAGGAGCAGATCTGCTTCTGATTTTAGTTCACCCAGAGGCATGCAGGCTCTTTGGACCAATTATTATTTTATTACGAGACCTTGAGATAAATCATGTCCTGTGCCGTTAGTACTTGAAGGATTAGTGGCCTCAAGGATTTATGTGTGGATTAATTGGGGATTGTACGTTAGATTGCCGTGTTTAAAACCACCGTCATCCTGCAAATCATTTTCATTAGTGCTTTATTCAAAATTCTCTAGCCTTATATAATACTGACGTTGCAGGGAAGTTTCTTTATTTATTCGTGGTTTGGCCTTGGCCTCGCCCCCATGCCTTACCCCCTACAGTGGAGTGTAATAGCTCTGCCTAGGGGTACGCTGAGCATCTAAAAGCAGAGCAGCTCCCGGTATTGCAAAGATTACTTCATCTGCTTCAGCGGAGCAGTGCCCAAAATTTACTTGACCTTGTACTGAAAGAGACAAGATGAGGTACAAGAAATATATGGCTATTCTGGAAGCAGCAGTTGGTATCACCCCACTTAACAAAAGAGAACTTCTACCTGAGAGCAGAAGACACGTGAACCTTTGGCAGCACCCCGGGTAAGCAGCGGAGACCAGAAGATGCTTTGTGTGTTTCTGGGGCCTAGATGGAAGAAAGTGTCATCCCTGTCATAAGGGTAATAGATGTTGAGTTCTTCGCTGAGAACTTGTTTCTTTCTTCGCTTTTCTTTTTGTGTAGTTAGCCTCCCATTTATTTGTTTAGTTCTTATCAGCATTTTAAATAACATTGCTCCCCAAAGCAATTTATACATTTTATCTCGTTTATCATATTCATTTTCTAAGCACACTACCTTTTTATGGCTAAAGTTAAATTCCATTTCAAGTTCCATCTGAGCTCAGATTCCAAATTTGTGTCATCTCAGCAAATGAGAACTTGTTTCTTCCTGGCAGATATGGCCTTCCCAGACTGAATTGAAATAGTCAGTAATGAAATTCATGGAAATAATACTCTAGGAAAATTCCTGGTCTAGCAGTCAAGAAGATGAAGCAATGGGTGTGTCTAGAGCCCATTTTTACATTCAGATATTTTAATTTCATGATTCTGAAATATTTTTCACATGGTCTATAAACGTAGCAGTTCTTAAAGATGAAGTAAATTGTGCCTTATTTTTTTTTTTCCTACAATGCAAGTATTTTTCTGACTGAAGTGTACATGCAGACCGTGTTTCAGGTAAACACTTCTCTTGAAACAGCAGTCTTTGCTTCACATCTCTTTCTACAGCCCCACTGATTTACCATGTTGAAGAAGGGTTTCTGAATGGTTAAGAGGCCTCAATCCTGACTTTATTCTCTGAAGTCCTTCATCTGTGTCTTTTATATGTTGAGAAGTTTAACTGAAGGTGTCTGTACGGTGCACAGTATTTTTAAAGACCAAATTCAATTTTTAAACTGAACAAGCCACACATTGGCACTGAAGGACCAACTTGAGGTATCTGTATAGCTAATGATATTTCTTTTTAAAAAATAGAAAGTCACTAGCTCGTTTTATCATATAAACAACAGATATTCAGAAAAATAAGGAGGAAAAAAATCATCCATAGTCCCATCTTCCTGAAAGGATTACTGTAATCATTTAGGTCAGTAGTTCTCAAGGGAGGGGGTGCAGTGGCAGGAATTGTCCCCTAAAGGATATTTGGCAATGTCTGGTCACAGTTCTGGTTGTTCCAGCCCTTGGGGGTTGGGCATGGAATTGGTATCCAGTGGGTAGAGGCCAGAGATGCTGCCCAACATCCTACAATGGACAGGACAGCCCCTGCCCCCCACAATAAAGAATTATCCAGTAAAAAATGTCCATGCTACTGCTGTTGAGACACTTGATTTAGGCAGATTCTCTTCGAATCTAAAAGGTAGTTTTTATTGGAAATAAATTAGGTATTTCTTTGGGAAGTTTCAGAGATGCTTTAGAATGGAATCCTGAGGCAGCGTGATGATGACAAGGATGATTTTGCGGTTGTCTTGAAAGTCAAAGGAAGTGAGGATATGTGTAGAGGGTGCAAGAGGTATAGAGTGACCCTAAGAGAGGCATTGTGGGTCAGTGTTTAGTGATAACTATGGAAAACATGTGGTAATGACCAAAATGTGATTCCTCGAGTAGCCCCTAGAGATCGGGCATACCTTAGCCCGGCCCTTTGTTCCAGAATGACAGAAATTTAGAGCTGGGAGGACCTTTTGTAAGGGATGGCAAACAAGTTTCATAAGTCAGGCCAAAGCCTGCTGATGGGTGGACGACTTAGAGGGTCAAGTCAGGGAGGATCCCCAGGCCAAGTATGGAATATTGTGAATAATGAGGGATGTTTGTTCTGGACATATAATTTGGAGAATTGGGAAGCTGCAATACACATGGCTTATATCTTTACCATTCCTTAATTCTAATTTGGTCTTCTAATTTTACAAGTGTGAAACAGCCTCATTTGAGTCATCATGATCAAGGGCTTGGCCCTCAGACAGCACCTGGATGTTCTTAGTTTCTGGCTCAGGACCATTCATTAAGGGATTAACCCTAAACAAACACACATGATTCAGATGTGTAAACTGATTGCCACATTCTTTATTTCTTTTTGGAGATAACCTTTTCCAGCCATCAGGATGAGTAAGTACCCTAGGTAGAACCACCTCTGGTTCTCCTCAATTCCCAAGTCTAGCCAAACAGAAGTCAAATTATTCATTCCAAAGTGATCCTTAATAAGGGAAGTTGAGTGTTCCTTTTTTTTTTGTGGTATGCGGGCCTCTCACTGTTGTGGCCTCTCCCGTCGCGGAGCACAGGCTCCAGACGCGCAGGCTCAGCGGCCATGGCTCACGGGCCCAGCCGCTCCGCGGCATGTGGGATCTTCCCGGACCAGGGCACGAACCCGTGTCCCCTGCATCGGCAGGCGGACTCTCAACCACTGTGCCACCAGGGAAGCCCCCTTTTTTTTTCTTAAGAGAACATTCCTTTAAGCCTGATGAAATAGCACTGCATCACAGGTCAAGATCTTCCTTATATCTGTAAAACTTTGAGTTCCTTGAATATACATGGACAAAACAGTATTTTGCTGATCCTTATTTTTTGTTTGCTCTCTTATCACCTCACACAGCCTTCCTGTGGACATATAAATATCCCTTGCTGACCTTGTAGTAAACTCTCCTTTCCTGGTATCCTAGGACGGATTATCTCCTACTGATTAATTTACTTAATGAGTTCTAAATCCTTCAGAGGCACCTTGATATCTTATTTCTCACCCTTTAATGTGCATATGAATCACTCTGTTAAATGCAGATTCTAATTCTGCAGATGTGTTGGGGCCTGAGAGTCTGCATTTTAATATGCTTCCAGGTGATACTGTTAGTTCAGGGGCTGCCCACCCAGTGGATGGTCCAGATGATGCTGATGCTTCAGTCATGATCCACACTTGGAGGAACAAGCATCTAGAGAGGCACTCTCCATGATATCCTACTTGTTCTCTCTTGACCTCAGAGTTCTCTGATCTTCCTGAAAACTTTTTGTCCCAATACCTTCCCTCCCTGCTGCTGTTAGACATCTCAGTGGTAAGAAGGTAGGTGGTTGGCTGTGCTTCTACAGAGGGAAATCTGCCCACCAGCATTCAGACTGGAGATTTCTATTGAGCTGGTTGACTGAAGAGTGAGGCCAGTATTTCTTCCAAGAATTCTATCCCTTTCATTCTTTTCAAGAAATATTCCAATTGCTGCAACTTACATATAATACTGCATAGTATTTAAGAGCAGCTCCTTTTGTGTTTTCAAACATAACTGGAAGTCAGGTCATGATTGAGTTTTCAAAACCTCAAGGAATTTTTTCACCACCAACCCCCTCCTCCTTTTAGTACTTTGTCTTGCTGTCTGCAAACAGGCGTGTGCTGGGGCTTCTACTCTGCAAATGTAATCACATGATAGGCCACAACTGGCTGAACCAACCAATTGACTGAATATTGCAAGTTTATTGAAGCACAGATTAGATGTCTTACACATGTGTATATTGACCCTAATGCCCGGCAAATGACAGGTGCACAGCAAATATTTTGCCAGTGCTTACTTGCTTTTAGCATAGCCACAAATGAAAAAAAAGAATTTTTTTAAAAGAATTGACATCCATTTACAAAAATACTGAGCCACTTATGGATTTCCCTTTTAAAATTTTGTAAAGTTTTCCAGCACTGACTCATGTTACCTGACAAAAAATTTGCATATTGAACACCAAGAGTATTATTTAGTTTTTTCTTCCAAGCTTATTATTGACAAGGTAGCCCTAGTCAATAATAGTGTATTTCAGAAATGGCTGATTGTTATTGGTGGTTCCTGTACATGTCAAAAACCTTAGGCAATATCATAAAAGAAAGTTAAAATCAGGATGTTATCAAAATTCAGAAAACTGATTTAATTCAAAAGCAAGCCATTTCAATAAAAGAAGCAAACTCTCTTTGGAACTGACACCTGTGGGAAAATTTCATATTAAGGCCAAAAGCATAACCAAGCCCATCTTGATCTGCTGGGCATTTATTTATCGTGGGAAGTAATAATAGAAACCATATATGGGCTGGGCTGTAATCCTGTTGCTTGCTTTGTAGGATATCCAGATGGCTCTGCTTTAGCCTGTGCCCCACATTTCCTGCTGATCCTTGGAGAAGGGAAATGTGTCCCCTGCCTGTACAAATAGAATGGACACTATCTCTTATTTCTGTTTCATTGTGTAGGGAGTGTTTTGCACAGATGCCACCATATCACTTTGTCTAGCAAACAGAAGAGTATGTCCAGAGCTGGTGAGAAGCCACATTCCTCCTCCCACTGTTAGCGTTCTCTGCAATGCCCGACATGAGGCTGCCGGGCCCAGGCCCAGCCCAGAAATGAACTTGCCTCCTTGTGCTGGGTGAAAGGCACATGCAGGATTCATAAAAATGTCCAGAAAGGGTTTTCTTGGGTTTCCCTGGGATGAGGGGTAAAAAGAAAAAAAGTATTTGCCATCTTTTCTGATTCGGGGCAACCCACACATAAGTATATAGAGACGAGCCAGTACTGTAATTATCTTTTGGTTGAAAATGTTTTTTCTATTGTATATTTTAAAATGGTAAATTTTATATTAAGTGTATTTTACCACAATTTAAAAAAAGTTTTCTCTAGATGTCTTCTCACCTGCTGAGTATTTTTTTTTTTAACCTGAAAAGTGAATTCTTATAAGAGCTTTGATCCTCAGCATGGTCCTCAGGTGCATTCATGGTGCCAAACTTCACATGATTCCTCATTTTTTTCCATTTTTTGAAGACTGGGAACATTAGGGGCAGCAATTTCACTCAGAGATATATTTCCAAGAGAAATGAAAACTAGGTCCATATACACATTTGTGCATAATAGCTAAAAAGTAGAAACAACCAACCAAATGTCCATCAGCTGTAAAGTAGATAAGTATGATATATCCATACAGTGGAGTGAAGCTCTGACACAGGCTACGATGCAGATGCAACTTGGAAACATTATGCTAAGTGAAAGAAGCCAGTCACAAAAGGTCACGTATTGTATGAGTTCATTTGTATGGAATCTCCAGAAGGGGTAACTATATAGAAACCCAAATTAGATTGGTGGTTGTCTAGGGCTAGGGTGGGGGAGGGGAGGGAATTGGAGGATTAGGGAGTGATATCTAAGGGGTCCTGGCTTTCTTTCTTGAAGTAATGAAAATATTCTAACATGGATTGTGGTTATGGTTGCACAAGTCTGGGAATATATTAAAAGCCATACTATAAATGGGTAAATTGTACAGAATGTGAACTTCAGCGCATTTCGAAGATCTTGCCAAGCTGGGAATGATTGTGCTGGATTTTTAACAGCACTGTCTTTTTCAGGGTGCGAAGTACCACATTATTATCATCTCCCTGTGAGTGGGATTGGCACCCCAGCTGCACCTCCTGGCACAAGTGCCCCAGGAAACACAGACTAGTGCCGGTTGACAGCCTGCTTTACCAGGTACTTGCTTTTTTGTCTCTCATCAGCCTAGTTACTGGCTTTCCTCCACCAAAAGTGTGATGTAAATTATGTCACATCCTAGAAGTCAAGGCCACCATTTTCGATGTTGCTGATAGTGAAACTGTTTAATAGCCAAGAAAATTTAATTGTAATGGCCTATTTCCCAAAGAACAGAAAGATCTTACCTGCATTTATGATCTGAATTGATAGGTAATTTTGGGTGAATGCCAACTGTGGTGCTTCCTGCTAAAGCATGTAAGTCCAACCCCCGTAGTTCAGAATAAATGCCTAGCAAGGTATTTTGATGTCTAGGGTTATAGGTCATTTTGGTAGGTCACGTTTGTTCTATTAGCTTTGAGGTATCAGAATTATATAACAGTGGTAAGCACTTTGCTGAAAATAAAAAAGACGTCAGTCACACTGGCTTCTAAAGATTAATTATGTACAGGCTTTTAGCAAAATAGGTGAGTATTATCTATTTACTGATTCAATTTTAAGTACGAATTAAATGGGATTTACAAGGTATTAAATTTTATTTTGACAGATGCTGGGATGTATTTGTTCTTAGTTACACTTTAACCACTGATTATAGGCCTGACCATGGATGGCTGGAATGGGGTTAGAATTTTTTCCATGTGCTTGTTTCATAATTCCTGTCTGTTTAAGCTCGAGGACCCTGCTGGGGTGGATTCCAGCTGCATGTCAGCATTGGAGTTTAGTGGAGTGTGAATAGCAGATAGTTGTTCAAATCCTAGGGTTCCTGCCTTCCGACTCTGTGATCTTGGGCACATCTTAATGTCTGAGAGCCCCAGATCTGTAAAAAGGGAGTGTTAGGGAATTCCTTGGTGGTCCAGTGGGTAGGACGCTGTGCTTTCACTGCTGAGGGCATGGGTTCAATCCCTGGTCAGGGAACTAAGATCCCCCAAGCCGTGCAGAGCAGCCAAAAAAAAAAGGGAGTGTTAACATGAAGCTGAATGAGTTAACATATAGCAAGCACTGGGCACAAACCGAGGCCTTAACCGAGGCCTTTCTTAGAGTCTAGTTGTCCAAATGGGGACACTTGTGTGGGGAAGTCCTTAGTGTCCACTGAACTGACAGGGCTGGGAGTGGATTTTGTTTACTGAGATGTTCTCTATGGAGCTCGTAAAGGTTCCAAACATAAGACAGATGCTTGCCCAGACCCCGGAAGTGGTTTTCCTGAAAGTAGATTTCTAGGTAGGATCTGTCGCTTTAGTCAAATGACTTAGAGGGGCGGCATGGAGTATGGCAAAGGAGGGGTTGGAGCCGGCATTGTCTTTGGAGGGAAGGATCTTTCTGACTCAAGCAAGCCCTTTCTGATAAATATCTCCCTGGTCTGATTCCTTACACTAGTGACCACATTCCCTTCAACATCAGTTTGGTTTCCCAAGTCAGCGTCTTACTCCAAAACTCTTTCATGTGTAAACACTGAAGCTTGGGTTTCTGGGTAAATTAGCCTCAGGTGAGCTTGGGTGGTGAGGTTTTCCCCACATGGCTGTAGTTTCAAATCCAGCAAACATTTATTAAGAGTCTTTTATTTGCCAGGCACTGGACAAGGTGTTTTCACCCATCTTGTTTATCCTCAGAACATTCCTGAGGAGCTATTGCCAGCTCCCTTTTGCAAATAAGGAAACTGAGATTCAGAGATTTTAAATGGTTTTCCCAAGATTGCATAGCCTCTGATTCCTAAGTTCAGTGAGATTCCTATAGTAGCAGCTGTTTTCTATACTAACTTTACAGAGCTTGAAGACTTAACTCCTAAACTAGGATAGTAACAGGTTTTTCTCAAGGGCCAATTCTGATCAATTGATAGTGGCTGCCTGGAGTTAAGGATTCCTACGTGCTGTCCACTTTTGTTGAGTAAGAATGTTGTGATCCATAAGCAATGTCTGGTATGGGTGGAGGAGGGTCCCACTAGGGCACACTCTTGACCTGAGGTTTCTGATCATCAGCTTCTACCTGCAGCTGTCCTCCTTTACAATCTTGGAGTCTCTGGAGAGCACTATTTGCCTGGCACTTGTTTGTTGCTACTTTAAGGGGCTTTGGTGTTCACTTTTCTGATGTGGCAAAATCACCTTTGCCTCTTTGCTCTCAGGAAGGATGCTAAGAGTCTGGGCAGAGACTCACTTCCTAGATATGGATTCTCACTGTTAGGTAATTTAGATACTTTAGAGTTATTACCAGCTCATCCCATAATATGGGCATAGAAAAGTGAGTTGAAGGTGAAAATTAAAAACTTCTGTGCCCCTGGGAGCCCCTCTGCAGTGCCCTCTCCCCTGGGGGCTCCTCATCAGTAGGAATACCTGGGGAGCTCACACCAGCAGCCCAAGCTCTTCATATGGAATTGGAGACACTCATCACAGTAGCTCTCAAACTTTAACTGCATCGAAATCACCTGGAGGGCTTGTTAAACCACGATTCCTGGGTCCCAACCCCCAGAGTTGCAGCTTCAGTCAGCCTGAGGTGAGGCCCAGGAATTTGCATTTCTAACAAGTTCCCATTCAGGCTCACACTTCTGGTTTCCCAACCATGCTTTGAGAACCACTAACTTGGACAGAACTTTTTTTTTTTTTAATTAATTTTATGGCCGCATTGGGTCTTCATTGCTGCGCACGGGCTTTGTCTCATTGCGGCAAGCGGGGGATACTCTTCGTTGCAGTGCGCAGGCTTCTCATTGTGGTGGCTTATCTTGCTACGGAGCACTGGACTCTAGGCACGTGGGCTTCAGTAGTTGTGGCTCGCAGGCTCTAGAGCACAGGCTTAGTAGTTGTGGTGCATGGGCTTAGTTGCTCCGCGGCATGTGGGATCTTCCCAGACCAGGGATCGAACCCGTGTCCCCTGCATTGGCAGGCGGATTCTTAACCACTGCGCCACTAGGAAAGTCCCTGGACAGTACTTTTAACAGCTGCTGTAGAGCATGGGTTTTTTTTATAGGTGGTGTGTGGCCAGTTTCCCTACCTGTGGTGAAGGGATTCTTTCCGCAAACATTTAATGAGCACCTCACACAGCACTGCCTGAGGGAAATTTAGAGGAATGTAAAGGCTTGTCCTGGGGCATCTGGGAGTCTAATTTGGGATCAGTAATTACATTGCTGTGTGAAAAGGGCTGCTCTCACCCTGTACAGTAAGCAGAAGGCCTGAGGCACTGATTATGTGACAGGAGGCCTCCTGGGGGATGTGATATTCGAGAGGAACCTGAGGAGGGAAAGTTGTTGGCCAGGTATGAAAAGCGGGGGGAAAAGAAACGCAGGGAGCAAGACTGTGCATCAGAGGCCTGGAGATGCTGCGCTGAGTGAGAAGAAAAGTTGTTTGTGGTGAGAATTCCATTGTAATTCTGATAGGAAGTGAAGTATCAACCTACAGTAATAAAGATGAAAGCTTTTTGTTTATTTGGGTGCTTATTACAGTGTACTTAGTACTGCGCTGAGTGTTTTACCTGCATTGTCTTCATTTAATTCTCATACCCACCCTATGAGGTGTAGGTCCAACTGTAATCTTGATTTGTATTAGTTTCCTAGGACTGCAGTAAAAAAAAAAAATATCACAGACTGGGTGGTGTAAACAACAGAAATGTATTGTCTCGCAGTTTTGGAGGCTAGAGGTCTGAAATCAAGTTGTTGGCAGGGTTAGTTCCTTCTGAGGGTTATGAGGGAAGGATCTGTTCCAGGCCTCTCTCCTGAGCTTTGTCGGAGGTCGTCTTCCCTCTATATGTGTCTGTCTCTGTGTCCAAATTTAACCTTTTTATAAGGATACCAGTCATCCTCGATTAGGGCCCACCCTAAAGACCTCACTTCAACTTGATTACCTCTGTAAAGACCCTGTCTCCAAATAATATATTCTGAGGTAATGAGGGCTAGAACTTCAACATGTGAATTTGAGGAAACACGATACAACTCATTACACCATTTTACAGATGCAGAAATGGAAGCTTAGAGGGTTTAGATAAGCTGACCAAATCACACAACCATTGGGTCCAACCATGTAAACTTGCCATTTTTATAGCTCAGAAACAGTTGAAGAGTGGCAATGTCATACTGTAAACTTAAGAAGTAGCAGAACTGGGGCTTGTTGAAACCCAGGTCTGATTCACCTTGTGCTCTTTCACCCAGTGCTTCAATTTGTTTACTAGCTTTTCCTTTTTTTCTGCTGTTTCCTCATGGTTCACTGGGAAAAGCAGTGGTGTGGAGATCAGGATACCAAGCCGCTAGCCTGTTTGTTTCTGGTTCTTGAGTTTCTGGATGAGATACTCTTGTATTTCAGTTTTCTATACTGCCTGTTTGAGAGTGATCGGAAGTTATTAGAGTATGTGAAATTTAAAATTCATTGCTAATAAAATGTTAAATACCTATAAATACACAGGTTATCTGAGTATAGATGTTCTATTCTTTTTTTTTTTAAGAAGGGAATTACACCCCACCTTTTTTTTTTTTAACATCTTTCTTGGAGTAAAATTGCTTTACAATGGTGTGTTAGTTTCTGCTGTATAACGAAGTGAATCAGCTATACATAAACATATATCCCCATATCTCCTCCCTCTTGCGTCTCCCTCCCACCTTCCCTATCCCACCCCTCTAGGTGGTCAAAAAGCACCGAGCTGATCTCCCTGTACTATGTGGCTGCCTCCCACTAGCTATCTATTTTACATTTGGTAGTGTATATATGTCCATGCCACTCTCTTGCTGTGTGTGTGTAAATTACAAACTGATTCTAAAATTTATATGGTAAAGTGATGCAAGGATAGCCAAGATAATCTTGAAGAAGAACAAGATGGTAGGATGAACTATATTGATATTAAAACTTATTTAAAGACACAGTAGTTAAGACATTGTAATACCAGCACAATTATAGAAAAATAGGTTCAGAAGTGGATTCAATCCTATGTGGACACTTGATTTATAGAAGCAAAAGAATTTTCTTTCCAATAAATAACACTTCTGAAAATTCATATTGCAAAAACATAAAATTTGATCCTTAATGTATATCATAAACAAAAATAAATTCCAGGTACATTGGAAATCCAAATGCAAAAGGTAAAACAATTTAGATTCTAGTATATAAAAATAACTTCCTGATCGTAGAGCAGAAAAAAATTTATTGAATTGGATATAAAAAGTACTACCCATAGAGGGAAAATTACTACAGTGGGTGACCCTGAAATTAAGAAATTATCAAATCAAAAGACATCCTTAAGCCACAGAGTAGAAATGATATTTAGAACACATATACTGACAAAGGGCTTGTGTCTAGAATATATAAAGAATTATAGCAAATCAGTACAAAACAGAGAGAAAACCCAATTAAAAAATGTGAAGAAACTTGTAGAGGCACTTAAAAAAAGAGGAAGTCAAAATAGCCAATAAAAAAAAGCTTGTCTACCTCGTTAGCATCAAGGCAATGCAAACTAAAACTACAAATTTAAAAGCACTAACCAGAATGGCTAAAATTAAGAAAACTGATAATACAAAGTACTGCTGAAGATAGGGAACGACAGTAATTCTCACTGC
>NC_041222.1:42544490-42544809 GCF_002837175.3 Physeter macrocephalus | reverse complement strand
GTTTCCTTTGCCATGCAAAAGCTTTTAAGTTTCATTAGGTCCCATTTGTTTATTTTTGTTTTTATTTCCACTACTCTAGGAGGTGGGTCAAAGAGGATCTTGCTGTGATTTATGTCAGAGTGTTCTGCCTTTGTTTTCCTCCAAAAGTTTTATAGTGTCTGGCCTTAAATTTTGAGTTTATTTTTGTGTATGGCGCTAAGGAGTGTTCTAAATTCATTGTTTTACACGTAGCTGTCCAGTTTTCCCAGCACCATTTATTGAAGAGGTTGTCTTTTCTCCATTGTATATTCTTACCTCCTTTATCAAAGATAAGGTGACC
>NC_041222.1:42524286-42544223 GCF_002837175.3 Physeter macrocephalus | reverse complement strand
AGATTGCTTTTGCTATTTGGGGTCTTTTGTGTTTCCATACAAATTGTGAAATTTTTTTTTCTAGTTCTGTAAAAAATGCTAGTGGTAGTTTGATAGGGATTGCATTGAATCTGTAGATTGCTTTGGGTAGTAGAGTCATTTTCACAATGTTGATTCTTCCAATCCAAGAACATGGTATATTTCTCCACCTATTTGTATCATCTTTAATTTCTTTCATCAGTGTCTTATAGTTTTCTGCATACAAGTCTTTTGTCTCCTTAGGTAGGTTTATTCCTAGATATTTTATTCTTTTTGTTGCCGTGGTAAATGGGAGTGTTTTCTTAATTTCACTCTCAGATTTTTCATCATTAGTGTATAAGAATGCCAGAGATTTCTGTGCATTAATTTTGTATCCTGCTACTTTACCAAATTCATTGATTAGCTCTAGTGGTTTTCTGGTAGCATCCTTAGGATTCTCTATGTATAATATCATGTCATCTGCAAATAGTGACAGCTTTACTTCTTCTTTTCCTATTTGGATTCCTTTTATTTCTTTTTCTTCTCTGATTGCTGTGGCTAGAACTTCCAAAACTATGTTGAATAAGAGTGGTGAGAGTGGGCAACCTTGTCTTGTTCCTGATCTTAGTGGAAATGGTTTCAGTTTTTCACCATTGAGGACGATGTTGGCTGTGGGTTTGTCATATATGGCCTTTATTATGTTGAGGAAAGTTCCCTCTATGCCTACTTTCTGGAGAGTTTTTATCATAAATTTATCGAAAGCTTTTTCTGCATGTATTGAGTTGATCATATGGTTTTTCTTCTTCAATTTGTTAATATGGTTTATCACATTGATTGATTTGCATATATTGAAGAATCCTTGCCTTCCTGGGATAAACCCCACTTGATCATGGTGTTTGATCCTTTTAATTGCTTGTTGGAAGATTTTTAATCACAGTTTCAACTTCAGTGCTTGTGATTGGTCTGTTTATATTTTCTATTTCTTCCTGGTTCAGTCTAAGAATTTGTCCATTTCTTCCAGGTTGTCCATTTTATTGGCCTGTAGTTGCTTGTAGTAATCTCTCATGATCCTTTGTATTCCTTTGTATTTCCTTTGTATTTCTGCAGTGTAAGTTCTTACTTCTCCTTTTTCATTTATAATTCTATTGATTTGAGTCCTCTCCCTTTTTTTCTTTATGATTCTTGCTAGTGGTTTATCAATTTTGTTTATCTTCTCAAAGAACCAGCTTTTAGTTTTATTGATCTTAGCTATTGTTTCCTTCATTTCTTTTTCATTTATTTCTGATCTGATCTTTATGATTTCTTTCCTTCTGCTAATTTTGGGGTTTTTTTTTGTTCTTCTTTCTCTAATTGCTTTAGGTGTAAGGTTAGGTTGTTTATTTGAGATGTTTGTTTCTTAAGGTAGGATTGTATTGCTATAAACTTCCCTCTTAGAACTGCTTTTGCTGCATCCCATAGGTTTTGGTTGTCGTGTTTTCATTGTCATTTGTTTCTAGGTATATTTTGATTTCCTCTTAGATTTCTTCAGTGATCTCTTGGTTATTTAGTATTGTATTTTTTAGCCTCCATGTGTTTTTATTTTTCACAGATTTTTTCCTGTAATTGATATCTAGTCTGATAGCATTGCAGTCAGAAAAGATACTTGATATGATTTCAATTTTCTTAAATTTACCAAGGCTTGATTTGTGACCCAAGATATCATCTTTCCTGGAGATTGTTCCATGAACACTTGAGAAGAAAGTGTATTCTGTTGTTTTTGGATGGAATGTCCTATAAATATCAGTTAAGTCTATCTTGTTTAATGTATCATTTATAGCTTGTGTTTCCTTATTTATTTTCATTTTGGATGATCTGTCCATTGGTGAAGGTGGGGTGTTAAAGTCCTTTACTATGATTGTGTTACTGTCGATTTCCCCTTTTGTAACATTCTTTATTTTAAAGTCTATTTTATCTGATATGAGTATTGCTACTCCAGCTTTCTTTTGATTTCCATTTGTATGTAATATCTTTTTCCATCCCCTCACTTTCAGTCTGTACGTGTCCCTAGATCTGAAGTGGGTTTCTTGTAGACAGCATATATACGGGTCTTGTTTTTGTATCCATTCAGCCAGTCTGTGTTTTGGTTGGAGCATTTAATTCATTTACATTAAGGTAGTTATCGATATGTGTGTTCCTATTTTCATTTTCTTAATTGTTTTGGGTTTGTTATTGTAGGTCTTTTCCTCCTCTTGTGCTTCCTGCCTAGAGAAGTTCCTTAAGCATTTGTTATAGAGCTGGTTTGGTGGTGCTGAATTCTCTTAGCTTTTGCTTGTCTGTAAATGTTTTAATTTCTCTGTCGAATCTGAATGAGATCCTTGCTGAGTAGAGTAATCTTGGTGGTAGGTTTTTCTCTTTCATCTCTTTAAATATGTCCTTTCACTCCCTTCTGGCTTGCAGAGTTTCGGACTTGATTAACTATTTCCTTTCCCATATTAGGGAAGTTTTCAACTATAATCTCTTCAAATATTTTCTCAGTCCCTTTCTTTTTCTCTTCTTCTTCTGGGACCACTATAATTCGAATGTTGGTGCCTTTAATGTTTTCCCGGAGGTCTGTGAAACTGTCCTAAATTCTTTTCATTCTTTTTTCTTTATTCTGCTCTGTGGTAGTTATTTCCACTATTTCATCTTCCAGGTCACTTATCCGTTCTTCTGCCTCAGTTATTCTGCTATTGATTCCTTCTAGAGAATTTTTAATTTCATTTATTGTGTTGTTCATCACTGTTTGTTTCCCCTTTAGTTCTTCTAGGTCCTTGTTAAACGTTTCTTAAACGTTTCTTGTATTTTCTCCATTCTATTTCCAAGATTTTGGATCATCTTTACTATCATTGCTCTGAATTCTTTTTCAGGTAGACTGCCTATTTCCTCTTCATTTGTTTGGTCTGGTGGGTTTTTACCTTGCTCCTTCATCTGCTGTGTATTTCTCTGTCTTCTCATTTTGCTTTACTTACTGTGTTTTGGGTCTCCTTTTCACAGGCTGCAGGTTTCTAGTTCCTGTTGTTTTTGGTGTCTGCCCTCAGTGAGTAAGTTTGGTTCAGTGGGTTGTGTGGGCTTCCTGATGGAGGGGACTGGTGCCTGTGTTCTGGTGGATGAGGCTGGTACTTGTCTTTCTGGTGGGCAGGACCACGCCTGGTGGTGTGTTTTGGGGTGTCTGTGAACTTATTATGATTTTTAGGCAGCCTCTCTGCTAATGGGTGGGGTTGTATTCCTGTCTTGCTAATTGTTTGGCATAAGGTGTCCAGCACTGTAGCTTGCTGGTCGTTGAGTGGAGCTGGGTCTTAGCGTTGAGATGGAGATCTCTGGGAGAGCTTTCACCATTTGATATTACGTGGGGCCGGGAGGTCTCTGGGGTCCAATGTCGTGAACTGGCTCTCCCACCTCAGAGGCTCAGGCCTGACACCTGGCTCAAGCACAAAAACTGTCAGCCACCCTCCTCATTGGCAGGAGGAGTCTTGGTAAAAAGCAGATTCTGGGGAATTCCCTGTCAGTCCAGTGGTTAAGACTCCATGCTTTCACTGCAGGGGGCACGAGTTCGATCCCTGGTTGGGGCACTGTGGCAGGCACCTGACACTTGAGAGAGCAGAAGGGTTTAAAGTCAGAAGAACTGGATGAAGTGATGCCTCAGTCACTTGCCTGTTGTGGAACCCAGGCACAGCCCAAATTTCACTCAGCCTGTTTCTCACATTAATGGAAGTTTGGAAGAAGTTGATTCCAGTCCTCATGGATGAGTTTGAGGGGTTCAAGACTTCAGTGGAGGAAGTACCTCCACTCAGCCCAAGGGCTGTTCCAATGTTATCGGGTTCTGCCTGTCACTCGTGGCTGGTGCACCTCCTTCCCGGCCCTCAGCTGACCTGGAAACAGACACGAGATGTTCTATTCTTAATTTCCTTCTCAAACCAGCCTAAATGTTTTCAGCAATGTGTTAGTCCTGCACTTGTATTATAAATACATTTTCTTGGAATTATTTCAGTGCTCAGGGATTCAGCCAACTTAATTGTCTAGCTATAGAGATTTCAGACAAATAGTTTTGTCAGTACCCAAAGAATAATTCCGTATTTTCTTCTCTAAGTATTTAAATTGAAAGAGCATTGCTCCAAATACATAGATACAAAGACTTTGTCATTTCAGGAATTTAAGCAAACTTTCATTGTGAGAAATTGTGTACCATTGAAGTGGAAGAAAAATAAAAATAAGAAGTGTTTATTTTTACTTTTGAATGTGTTAGTCTACCATGTTTTCCAAATAAAAATTAGAGTGCATGGTTCACTTATGAAATCAGCAAGACAGAGTGGTGGCCATTGGCCTCTCTCTGGAAATCTGAGGTGTCTGGACATTTTAAGTATAGCAGATAGATGAGTAATATTCCATCTAGGTTTTGAAACATAAATTTAATTATACTCCTGCATGTTTTAGAGAGCCCAGAACCCAAGAATTCAAAGATGACTAGGGGCTTGCGAACCCAGAGCCCCACCTCTCTCTTACTTTTCACAGCCACATTTCTTAAAAGGAATCTCTGTACTTATCACCCTTTTTCCTCCCCACCACCTGCCTCTCTCTTCAGCACTTCATCCTCCACCTATTCCAGACACTCAGGGATCCAGTAACTGGCTTCAGGTACCCTCTAGGCTAAGCACAGCACTGCCTAAGGAAATTTTCATGGACAAGGGCTCTTCCGTGGCTGAGATATGCAATTGAATTTTCAATCAGCAGTTACATTGTGTGTGTGTGTGTGCTTCCTTTATTGGGCCCCTGGTGCTGTGGCTGTGTGGGGAAGGCTGGAGTAAGCTTATTTTATGATTCCCATTATAATAAAATAATGCAATTAGCTTCTGGTTGGGAGGAGTGTCATCACTGGAGCCCTGATTTTGGTACTTCACATTTTCATTAGTTCAGTGGTTGGTGACAGTGATTTTCAATTCAGCCAAAATTTTGATTCATTTAGAGTTAATCTGATTGTAGGGTGAGATTAGACAAAATACCCTGGACAGGAATTCCCTGTTGCTTGCTTCTCTCCATTACTCTAGGAATGTGGGAAATTACCTTGATGCAGTCTTAGCCTCCAAGGATACTGCCAGGCAAGCTCTCCCAGAGATTATGAGACGGAAAGGCTCAGACACCAAAGTCGGGTGTTGTAGTCACACTATTTATTCAATTTGAAAACATGCAGTGAGAAGAAAGGGGAAAAGATTCGAACACTTTAACATAATTAGGTTAGGATATAAATAGGGTGAAAGGTCCATACTCTGGAACCTGTGCTTGCAATCTTTATATGTCCTGTCTCTGTGTGGTGTCAGCTTTCCCCAGTGATGGTGTGGTCACAAAGACCAGACCTGTGGTTGAACAAGGGGTCTTAGCAGATAAAAGGTGTCTGAAGCCAGAATAGGCTTGCTCCATCGGAGGGATGCAGGGCAAGTATACCTGGCCAATAGCTATAGCTCACTAGTAATTGTCTGCATTTTGGGGCAGAGTATACATGGGGCCAGAATTGGACATAATGGATGTCACCAATGGGTGATCAATTTAGGATGATTTAGCTGTCAATCTGGAGGCAACATGAGCTGGGCTTTATTATGTATCATTAATATTTTATTAGATAGGGAATATTTATTATTAACAATAATATAAAGTTATAAAAATATACATTATATTTTTCTAAATAAATACAATTGTAAATTAGATATTATTACATTTATTAATATTTTATTCAATATGAATATTTATGATTTACTTTGTCCTTCCATCAGAACCCTTATATTTTTAAGTAACATTCTTATTTGTTTCATTCTTTTCATCTATATTTAACATTAAAAAAACTCCATTTATTTTGTTTTTTAACATATCTTACACGTTACTAACGTACTATGTACACTATACACATCTTTTAAAAAAAATTATTTACTTATTTAGGCTGCACCATGTCTTAGTTGCATGCGGACTTCTTAGTTGTAGCATGCAAACTCTTAGTTGCAGCATGCATGTGGGATCTACTTCCCTGGCCAGGGATCAAACCTGGGCCACTCGCATTGGGAGCGTGGAGTCTTACCCACTGGACCACCAGGGAAGTCCTGTACACTATACACATATTATGAATTGTGCCTGAGTCTTACAAACTACTTGCTTTCTCATTGTCTATGGAAAATCTTAGGAGTTTCATCCATCTGATTTTTACTTTGTCCTCTATACCAGTTTTTAAAAGAACTTTTAAGTATTTATTCAGCAAATTATGGTATATTCATACAAATGGAATATTATGCAGCTAGAAAAATGATAATATAGTGCTATATTACCATGAAAAAATTAGTCAAACAATATTCCTATGTAGAAATAACAGGTAGCAAAAGAGTGTGTCTAGTATAGTCCCAGGTATATAACGTTATATATGATATCTACATGCTTCCCTGTGCGTGGAGGTAGCTGGCAGGATGCTCATCCAATTATTAACAATAGTTTGCTCTGGATGATGACACTTTAGTTGCATTTTACTGTTTTTTGTGTGATCTACTGTATGGTTTGTGTAAAAAAACAAGTATCATTTATTTTAAAATAACTGAAATCCAAACATATGTGTATATACAAATGCATATGCAAATCAGCATACCAAGAGGATTATAAAATCAGACCCTTTCTTTTGTAAACCAAAGATGTTTTGCAAGTAGAGAATTATTTTCTGACCTTTGAAATGTTTTACCTCCCTTCAAAATGGTAACCTTCCTGTCTTGGGTCAGAGAATTGTAACATTGTCCCTTTAGCAGAATGTCGTCCTAAACCTCCCTGATGATAAGACTCAGCCTGGTGGGTATCTGCTAAAAATGTAAATTTCCCCAGGGCCCTTCTCAGATCCACTGAATCAGTATCTCAGGGAGGGACCTGGGATGCCTCAGGTGATTCTTATCATCAGGAAAATTTAGGAAGCTGTTCTTATAGAAACAAATGCTATGAGCCACGTTTCAGGCTTTATCGCATGCCTCTTGGAAGTGCCTTTCCCAGGCCCAGCTTCCTCTGTTTTAAGAGGCCTGTGCTGTTTTGCGTGGCTGCCCTGGAAAACTGTCTGTTTGCAGCTTTTTTCTAAGGCCCCTTTCAGGTCTGAGGATTCTTTGACAGTCAAGGAGACACTTCAACAGTTTCAATCTGTGTCTATCAGGGTACTGAGTTCTTAGGGCTAGAGGATTCTGGTGATAATTTTTTTAAAAGAAATTCAGGTGTTGCCAGGGACCCCTCTGGTCTCCCTGGAGGACTTGTGGATCACGTGGACAGTCCCCTGGGCCTCTCTCACCTTAGATTCCCTGCCTTGCATGGGAGATGAGGGCGTTTTTCCTTAAAAAGGAAAATTATTACCTTATTAAACTGTTTTTCTTAAGGAACTTATTCTGGGAGAGGGACCGCTGGAATTCTTAGCACCAGAATCATATGTGAATTGAGAATTCTAATTCCTGGCTCACTAGCTGGAGTCAAACGACATTTGCGGCATTTACCTTTCTAATATTATAGAGGAAGGTTTTCACAAATATTCCCCAGCATTGTTTGTTCAGTTGTTGTGTCAGCAAAACCCCTCTTAAGTTCTGTTAAAAGGAGCCAAAAGAAAAACAACAATAATAACAACCAAAAACCTACCTCTACCCCAACTGTGTCCAATTGTTTTATTGTTGTAGAGGCGAGGGGCCCGAGAGCAGTGATGAGAATGGGCTTTGAGTCCAGTAGGTCTGGAGTCTTACCCACCATCTACTCGGTGATGACCTTGGGCAAGCTGTTTTCCTCCAGGAAGTTTGGTTTCCTCATGTTAAAGTAGGGCAATAATGCCAAATATACAGAGGTGATGGGAAGATTTACATTAAATGAGTTAAAATAGTGTTTGAAAGATTTGCGGCACACAATGTGCATTTAATCAATTACTTTCTATCCAGGTTTTTTTTGGTTTTTTTGTTTTTTAATGGAGGGTTAACAAAGCGGCACCTGTCTCAGAAGAGTGTGGATTTTATATACTCTGCAATGTAAATAGTAGTAAAATAATTTTTAAAAATGTCAAAACGCAGAGCACAGTGCCTCTAGGACCCAGGGCACCTTGCCAGGAGGGGAGGGTTCCCACACAGGCAGAGTGCTCTCTCCAGCAGGGTCTGTCCAGATGAGACCATACCCCAGAAAGTGCTTCTAGGATCTCCAGGTTTGGAGTTGGATTATGCTCTATCTCAACTCCCTGTTAATCAGGCTGAGTACACCTTGCCTTGCCTGCCAGCCTGAGCACACCCAGACCAGCCCCATAAGTCTCCTAGAAGCCTGCCCATTGACAGCCTTGCACCCCAAGGTCAGCCCAGACCACAGCCACCTCCTTCCAGCCAGAACTCCCCCCGTAACGCCCATCTGCGGCCTCCTCAGACTTATAATCCATGCAGCTGACTCTGAGTTGCACAGCTAATTCTTTTGACAACTTTGTGGCCAGGTGAACCCATTGCCGAGTTCTTACACAGGGCGGGGCGGGTATGGGGGATGCTGGGGTTTGGCGTTTGTGCCACTGGCAGGGAGAGGAGAGGCGAATAGAAGGCAGCATCCATTTAGAACTGAGAACTTTCTCTCCCCGTTAAGTCTGATTCCTGATGTTTTCATCCTTTTTGCTCTTACTCTAACACCTTTTCATTGTAGTGATGATAGCAGCAATGCCAACATGTTACCAATGGTGGTAATAATGATGATGATGATGATGATGTTTAAAAAGAGGGGGCCCTTTCTTGGGCTGTTCTCCCTTCCTGCTGTTGTTCCTCTCTGGCCTTCACTTCCCCTAAACAAACCCGCTACCGCCCCACCCCCCACCCCTTTCATACTCCTGCACTGGGCTCTCTGAAACCCTTGATTCACAGTAAATGAAACTCAGCTGGACTCCACCTCCTTGCTTTAATTTAGACTTGGCTTTCTCCTGAGGGCATTGCTTCCTGATAACCACCTCAAGGGATGCTTCCGACTTTAGATGGAAAGAGAAATCTAAGCGGGAGCTGGCTCTGTGGTCCAGGCAGAGAAGCTCCAACAAAGGCTCTGGGGCAGGAATGAGCTTGGCAGGGTCTCAAGAGCAACAACTACAAAGAAAGGCCAGTGTAGCTCCAGGAAGTGAGTTTGGGAGTCTGCAGCCTGAGCTGTGCTTGGAGAAGGCAGCAGGGTCCACTCATGTAGGACGTGGAGGCTGCCTTAGCTCAGGCTGCTATAACAGAACACCACAGAAAGGGTGGCTTAAACAACAGACATTTACTTCTCACAGTTCTGGTGGCTGACAAGTCCAAGATCAAGGTGCTAGCAGACTTGGTTCTTAGTGAGGGCCCTCTTCCTGGCTTGTGGATGGCCACCTTCTCGCTGTGTGCTTACAGGGCCATTCCTAGGTGCACGCACGTGGAGTTAACAAACTTTGAAAGTGAACAAGAGTAACATTAAATAACGAAACGTGAAGGCATGAGGGGCAGAGCAAAACTTTGAATGCCTCTCTCCTGGATGTTCTTTTAGGGGCTGTGGGTGGCTGCTTGTGGAAGAAGGAATCCTTTAAGTGAATATGCACAGTTATTGGTATGGTCCTTTGATTTGGAAAGTTAGGGTGATGGTGGGCCTTGTCTCCTGAAAAGTGCCCTTTCCTCAGGCAGAGTTTTAACTGTCAGCACTTCAGTCGTACATGTACTTGAGCAATTCTTGTGCCTTGTCATCGTTTGTTTACATGTCTTTCTCTTCGTGCTGTGAGCTAGCCCCCTGTTTTATATTGCCTTTATCTTCTGTATACCTACCCCAGTGTACATGCTAGGCATTCAAGAGACGCTTATTGAAGGAGAGTGTCTTTATAATTCTAATCTGCCATCCAGTGTACAGGCCAACTAACTTGCTCAGTTAGCCTGGAACTTTTCATGTCAGGTTCCCTTGCTCCCATTTAATCATACTTTATAATCATGTTCCAAATATGTATGTAAGTGCGTGTGTGTGTGTGTGTGTGTGTGTGTGTGTATCCCCAAATCTTAACATTCTTGAGGAAATCTAATTAAAAGTGTTTAGTTTATTACATTTATTTGAGGTCTTCTGACTATAATTTAAGGATTTACACTGTAATACATACTGACAAGTGCTGAAAAATTATCTATTGCACAAACAATAACTACATTTTTTTTAATAACTACAATTTAAAAAGAAAAATACACACAATCCCATCCATTCATCAAACCATGTTCTCATATACTTTCCAATTCTTTTCTTTTCTTTTGTAATTTCTTGGTTATTGCCATCAGGATAGATACTTTTTTTTTCTTTTTTCCTTTGGCTGCACTGCATGGCTTGCGGGATCTTAGTTCCCCAACCAAGGATCAAACCCGTGCCCCTTGTAATGGAAGCGTGGAGTCTTAACCACTGGACTGCCAGGGAAGTCCCAGACTTCTTTATGTAATTTTAAATGATGGCTTGCTATACCAATTAAGTTGATTTGCTGTAATTTAATAGCCCTCCATCCTTGGACATTGATGGTTTCCATCTTGTGTTATTATAAATAGGCCTACAATGAAGTGCTGTCCCACCTCTCAGTCACCCTCTGTCATCTAACTGCTCCAGTCCCATCTTGCCATTGAAACAGCGCTGGCCAGGATGAGCAGTGGTCCTCTTCCTGGTGAACGTCTTCTGTTGTTATCTTAGTTGAACTCCTCGAAGTTCCATGTTGGCCATTCTTCCCTTCTTGAAATTCATTCTTCTCTTGACTTTTTGGACACCCTGCTCCAGAGGATTTTTTCCTTCCCCTTCCAGCAGTTCCTCTTTTATCTCTACTCTGAGGACTTAAGCTTGCCCCTTAAATATTGGCATTCCCAGGGATGGGTTCTATCCTTACTCTTCTCCTGCCTCCGTCTTCATCACTTCTCTGAAAAGTCTCATTATCTCCCATGACTTCAGCTTTCTTGATACATTGGCGATTTCCAAATCTCTTCCTCCACCTCAAATCTCTCAACCCAAACACTCATCAATACCTGGCATATAGTAGATACTTGAACATCTCCACCTGGAGAACTCATAGTCCTCAAAACTCAATCAGTCCTTAATCGAATTCACCACCCTTCCTCAAGCCCCTCTCAAAATCTGCTTCCACTCCTGTGTTTCCTACTTTGGCAAAAGGCACCGTCATCTACTTAGTTAAGCCAGAAACCTAAGAGTCACCGTAGACTCACTTCCCTCTTCCTTACCTCGCATCTGATCAGGCAGGCACCCAGTCTGCTGGTTACACTTCCTTCATTTCTCTTGAAGTGGCTCCTTTTGTCTAACTTTATAGCCACATCATCTCTCACCTGAATTCCCACAAAAATCCTATTTTTTTTTTTTTTTTTTTGCTGGTCTTGTCATTTTTACTGATGCCCCTCCCCACAACTCCCACCCAACTCCTCCATCTTCCAAGAAGCTGACAGAGTTATCTTTATAAAATGCCAGTCTATTGTGTCACAGTAGAACACTGCCCCTGCTTGCCTGGACAGGCTTACTTCCTGGCACCTCAAGAGCAAGCCCATGGTCTTCCTTCCTTGTTTCGCCCCTTGTTATTTATTGCCTTCACCTGGGAAGCTCTTGCCCCTCTTTTTGTCTCACAAACTCATTCCTACCTGTCCTTTAGAATGTGTAAGCTACTTCATTTCTGAAAAGCCTTCCCTAAACTCCATTACCCCTAGTCTCGTGAGGAACACCTCTCCTGAAAGCCCCCAGATTACCCTGAGTCTGCCAGGAATGTCAACACTTACGTGGTTTCTTATAATTTACTGATTGTCTACTACAATAAACTGAACTCTCTGAGGATAGAGCCTAAGTCTTTTATGAGGGGGTTCTGACTTGACAGAAGGTGTTTGGTAATTACTTGTTGGATAGTTCTTCAGAGAAAAAAATTCTAGGAGTGGAGTTCACATGTGCAAGCCCACGTGTGAAAAATATGTACTACTATAACTTGTTTTTCCAAAGAGCTGTATTGATTTATACCGCCACCAGCAATGCTACTGTATCAATTGAATCACTTTTTTTTTTTTTTGCGGTACGCGGGCCTCTCACTGCTGTGGGCTCTCCTGTTGCGGAGCACAGGCTCCGGACGCGCAGGCTCAGCGGCCATGGCTCACGGGCCTAGCCGCTCCGCGGCATGTGGGATCTTCCCGGACCCGGGCACGAACCCGTGTCCCCTGCATCGGCAGGCGGACTCTCAACCACTGTGCCACCAGGGAAGCCCAACTGAATCACTTTTTTTCCAACGTCTATCTGAGTCAGAACTATGTATTGTGCCAGAATATTTGTATTTCTACTGTAAAAGTATGTCATCATTTGGAGTAGTGTGATGCAATAGAACTTTCTGCAGTGATGGAAATATTCTATATCTACACTGTCCAATGTAACCACTAGCCACATGTGGCTACTGATTGAGCACTGGAAATGTGACTAATGTGACTAAGAAACTGAATTTTTTGTTTCCTTTAATTTTAGTTAATTTTTTAAAATAAGTTTATCTATTTTATTTATTTATTTTTGGTTGCATTGGGTCTTCGTTGCTGTGCACGGGCTTTCTCTACTTGCGGCGAGTGGGCTTCTTATTGCAGTGGCTTCTCTTGTTGTGGAGCTCAGGCTCCAGGTGTGTGGGCCTCAGAAGTTGTGGCACACGGGCTCAGTAGTTGTGGCTCGTGGGCTCTAGAGCGCCGGCTCAGTAGCTGTGGCGCATGGGGCTTAGTTGCTCTGCGGCACGTGGGATCTTCCCAGACCAGGGCTCAAACCCATGTCCCCTGCATTGGCAGGCAGATTCTTAACCACTGCACCACCAGGGAAGCCCTAATTTTAGTTAATTTAAATTTAAATGTATTCAATACTCACATGTGGCAAGTGGTTATCATATTGGACAGTGGAACTCTAGAGAGAAAAAGGAAATCATTCAGCAGATATAATTGCTACATTCTGGGTTCCTTTGTTCCTTTTTATTTTATTATTTTTTTTTGCGGTACGCGGGCCTCACTGTTGTGGCCTCTCCCGTTGCGGAGCACAGGCTCTGGACGCGCAGGCTCAGCGGCCATGGCTCACGGGCCCAGCCGCTCCGCGGCATGTGGGATATTCCCGGACCGGGGCACGAACCCGTGTTCCCTGCATCAGCAGGCGGACCCTCAACCACTGCGCCCCCAGGGAAGCCCCCTTTGTTCCTTTTTAAATGCTTAGTGGTGTAAGCTTACGTCACTAAGGCGTGACCAGTTCACAAATGCTGCCATTGTTATTATTTGTCCGCACCGCCTAATTTGGGAAACATTTTTTTAAAATGGCTCTTTCATCAGGAGAGTAACACCTTACATCAGGAATACAGCCAAAACGTCTAATTCTGGAGACTTGAAGGAAAATGGGAAATGTAACTCACAGTGCTTTTTATTCAGAGGCAGGCACTTAGCCATTCCAAAGGAGGCCAGAAGCCTAACACTTTCAGAGAGGCATCTGCTGTACTTGTTTTTCCACATAAACTGCCAAACTTGTTTTGATTAGGCAGGAAGTGAAGCAACTTTTCAGGGAGAGAGCCCGGCATCTGTATCTTGTCAGCTGGTCAGATCAGACCTTTTACCTTTTACCTTCTTGTGAGTCTAGGCCGAGTTTCGCTTTTCAACTTAAGAGCAGGATGAGCCATACTTTTTTCTCTTACAACATGGTTCCCTTAAGATTTCAAATCCAAGATTGTATTTTTAATCAGTGTACCTGTTTTGATTCTCCAAATAATTTACATGCCCTTAAAATAAGGAAACGTTTATTTATCGTGCACAATTCTTTATACATAGAGGACTCTAAAACGAATAAATGTACTGAGTTGAAGTCGATGAATCCTGCCTGATAAGCATTAGTGACCTACTTTTTTAAAGAAAGCCTTTGAAAAGCTGGTGATGGGAGAGGAGTTTTAATCTCTTTACTGGAGTTATTGGAAATGTGCCAAAGAGATAACCTGGAGTATATTTTTCTCAAAAGTCGTGTTTTAAACGTAGGGGAGAGTGTGTGTGTGTGTGTGTGTGTGTGTGTGTGTGTGTCAGGACAGAAAAGACTTTTCGGTTCCTTTTGGAACAGAACTCGGAAGGAGGTTCTGCAAACCTCTCCAAAAAGGGTTCGTACAGGATGCGCACGCGACCTTGAGGGAAGAACCCGTGGACAAACAGGCCGCCCAGGGCTCACTGCTTACACGCAAACTTGCAGCGCTTCCCCGGCGGGCGCCGGAGCCGGACCTGCTGCTCCCAGCGCTCGCCGCGGAGCGAACCATCAGGTCCGCCGGTGGGGGGGTTGGGTGTCGGGGCCGCGGGACGCTCTGTCCTCGGGGTCCCCCTGCTGCTGCCGCCCTCTTTCGTCCCCGGCCGGGAGTCGCGCGTGACACGGCCCTCTGCGGGGACCTCGAGGAGGCGGCGCCGGCGAACCCTCCCCCGGGTGGCGCGGGGGTGGTAGCGGCCCATTTGAGAGTTTCCCGGGCCAGGCGGCGGGCTCAGAGGCGCTGCCTCGGGCCGGGGGCGGGCCGACGCCGCGCCGAGGGGGGAGGGACAAAGGGGTGGGTTCCCGCGGGCCGGCACCTGGCTAAAACCCGGCTGCGGTCGGAGGACTGACCTGCCGCCCGGAGAAGGAGGAGGGGGAGGAGGAGCCGGGTCCAGGACCTGCGCGCCCACGCGGGACCCGAGCCCGAAGATGCCGGTGCGAGGAGATCGCGGGTTTCCACCCCGGCGGGAGATGTCAGGTTGGCTCCAAGTAAGTGCCCTCCTGCGTCCCGCTTGGTTGGGAGAAGAGTCGCGACGACGGGGCGTGGGAGCGCGTGGTGGGCTTCCCAGATGCGCATTAGGTGGCTGGGATTCACCCATCCGGAGGTGGGGTTGAGGGCAGAGACTAGGTTTCGCCGGACAGGGGTGGTGGCTCGTGGCCTCCAGGGCTCCTGGACCCTTTTCTCTGTTTTCTAAAGTCACTTGGATTTCAGGTTAAGTCGCGAGTAGGGAAGACTGTCTTGAACTCTGTCTTGGATCGCTGCTACTTCGGAGGCATCTTGTTGTTCCTGTTGTGTCGCCTGCCCTATGCCTTTGTGTTTTCCTTCTCAGTTTCAAACCGCAATCTCTACTTGATGCAAAATTACAGGCGTGTGTGCGTGAGACAAACTGACAACTCTCTGGAGACCAGAATCCTCTTTTTCCCTTTTAATCAGTTGCCTCTGCAGTATAAGTAAAAGTTATTTGCAGTAGGGAATGGATACGTACTCTGGTATTATCTTACCTGTCACCGGTTCCTTTTCTTTTATGTCTTCATTTGTAAAGTTTCTGCTTTACACAGTAGTTTAAGTTATAAATAATCAGGGTTTTGACTACAGGGTTTTAACATTCTTGAAATGTGGATGAACTTGGGAGTGAATACTCCAGGGCTTAGTAATGGAAAGGAATACAGCCTCCCACCTCTATTTTAGCTTCAGTTCTTAGGCAGCGCTGTTTCCTTGGCAGCTGTCTGGCCTGAGTAATGGTTGTGGTTTCCCTGCAGTTCCCAGCGTAGACTCATCCCATCCTAGAAATTGCCCTCCCTCAGCTAGGGGAATCCTAGCAGAGAAGAGGCCCTTTTCCTCAGATCTCTAGGTGTTCTGTGCTGGGTGCACTGACAGTCACCTTGGGAGAACAGATCCACCTGTGTCAGGATTATTCCTGGGAGAGACAGCCTACATGCAAACCTTGGAAGTGGACCATTTTCATTTTAAGTGAGGAGTTACTAGTAGTGATTGCATTTGTGGCAAAGTGCCATTTAATATCTTGCCTGAGAGAATGAAATATGGTTATTCAATAAATTTTCATGAACAACTTCACTTCAGTGTGGGGAATACAAATGTTAAGAGTGTGCCTCTACCACACTGTCTTGTTGGGGAAGAATGCAAATAATTAAGACTGATGCATTCCAATTAGAAGCATGAACAGGATGCTGTAGTTTCCCCTCTCCGGGGAGACAAGAGAAGGAGGGTGCTTTACTAAGGCAACGGTGGCTTTTGAGGTGTTTCTTGAGCTTTTTCAGAGCTGCTGTCAGAGATTGATGAAGGGAGATTGTTTTTCCCCTGAGTTGCTGCTGCAGCTTTTTCAGGACCACGCAGCTAATAACTTAATGAGCACCCACTTGTGCCGGTCCACTGTGAGCAGGTGGGGTACAAGATAAGCAAGACTCAACTTCTACCGTCAAGAGTCTGTTCGATCTGAAAATTTTAGTTGTTTTTTAAGACTCTGCCAACTCTCTCTGCTGGGATACCTGCGGCTTAAGGAGGGAGTATGCGATACAGATGCACAGTCTGCAATACAGAAATGCAACGAAGTGTGGGTTTGTTCCGTGCACACTCCCTTCAGGGTTTCTTTTTGGGAAGAAAGTTTGCCATTTGAACAGATACCTCACAGGGTAAGCCAGTCTAGAAAATGGGGCTAATAACGTGTCTCATAAGACGAGGACTGAGTGAAATGACATAGGGTGCCTGGCTAGTGGATGCTAAGTAGAAAGTAGCTAGGATAGTCATCCCTCAGTATCCTGGGATGGGGGGGAGAATGGTTCTGGGACCCCATCGGATACCAAAATCCAAGGATGCTCAAAGCCCTTTATATAAAATGGTGTAGGATTTTCCTATAACCTAAGGGCATCCTCCTGTACACTTTAAATCCTCTCTAGGTTACTTACAATACCGGATACAATGTAAATATTATAGAAATAGTTGTAAATACAATGTAAATGCTGTGTAAATAGTTGCTGGTGTGTGGCAAATTCAAGTTTTGCTTTTTGGAACTCTCTGGAATTTCCCCCCCCTTGTATATTTTTGATCCACAGTTGGTTGAATCCTTGGATATGGAGGGCCAACTGTAAAATGAACCAAAACAGGTGCTGAAAACTCTTAAGTGCTGGGCTCTGGGTTACTAAGCACAAATAGGAGGTGCCAGGTATGTTAGGGTAGTTGCTGAGGGAAAGAGCAAGAGATGCTCACACTCTTGAAAGGCTTTAAATGCCAGGAAGAGAACTTTGAGAAAAAGAAAAAAAAGTCACAGAAATCCCTAATGTATTAATGACTTGACTTTTCCTATAAAGAAGTGAACCAGTTTTCCAGTAAACAGGGCTACCCCACACACCCTACACAGGGAATATTACTCTTTGGGGGCTCTCATATGCTTAAGACCCAAAATTTTTTAGCATCACCCCCTGGGGAGTTCCATTTGCAAGGACCTACATTTGTTTAACTTTTAATCTGATTCTTTGTACATTAACAAAAGGTCACAGCCAGACATTGCTCTTATGCTGGAGAAGTGCCTGGGAATTCGAGGGAGATGATAAAATCCCTACAGTGACTTTTGAGCTTAGCAAGGTTTTCTCTTCTGAAGAAGGCTTTCTTGTTAGGAGACAGAAAAGTTTTTGAAACTAGGTGGGGCCACTGTAGTCCTGTGTACTGTCATATGTTCCATAGTTAAAAGTTATGCAGATTTGGTGGGGGTGTGGCATGAGGTGTGGGAGGGGCTGGTGGGGTGAAGACTCAGGAAGGGTTAGTAATCACGCTGAAACTTTCAACATACCTCTACCAAGAATATGAGCCATCCGGGAATTCCTTGCCTAATGCCTAAAACAAATCCCATTGAGGAGTTGTGGTTTCAGATTAGTTTATCGAGGTTGAGAGCTGACACCCTGTAGAATGCCTCATTGATCAGACTCTAAGCAGTAATCGGGGCCAACAAGTGCTGGCTGGAATGGCCTTGGACCAGGAAGCATTGGTATTGAGAGGCATTTTTCATTGAAAATTGGGTGGTTGCAGCAGAATGATTATCTCACGTGTTTTACTGAGTTGTTTCTTCATCCTAAATCCAAGGGGCAGGGTCAGAAACATACAGTCAGACGGAGGTCAGATTCAACACCTATTTAGTGGGTTAAAAACTTCGATGTTTTACATGGGATTTTTTTAAAATTTATTCATTTATTTATTTTTGGCTGTGTTGGATCTTCATTGCTACGCACGGGCTTTCTCTAGTTTCGGCGAGCGGGGGCTATTCTTCACTGGGCTTCATGGGCTTCTCATTGTGGTGGCTTCTCTTGTTGCAGAGCACAGGCTCTAGGCACGTGGACTTCAGTAGTTGTGGCACGCAGGCTCTAGAGCACAGGCTCAGTAGTTGTGGCACACGGGCTTGGTTGCTTCACGGCATGTGGGATCCTCCTGGACCGGGGCACGAACCCGTGTCCCCTGCATCGGCAGGCGGACTCTCAACCACTGCACCACCAGGGAAGCCCCCCTACATGGGCTTTTTTAAGGTTAAAAAAGAAATGTTCCCTAAAACGATTTAGAACCTACTTCGTCTCCACAGGAATTTTTATGATGACCCTTGTGAGAGAAAGCTCATATAGCTAGCAAATTTATGAGGGTCTGAGGTGGTATTCCCATTAAAAATTTTGCAAAAACTGTATAACAGCGATGGAGAAAAATTATCAGGCACTCAGTCCTAACATCCGGTATTGGCAATAGCTAGTTCCAGGTTTGAAGGTTACCTAGGAAAGGAGTCGATTAACTTTGTACACTGCCTATGGCACCCTGTGAGGAAGAGAGTTCTGAGTTGGAAAGTACCTGCTTCCGCTTTTGCAGCTTGATTAGGAAATGCCCTTCTTGGAACTTAGCATGTGACTGCTAGAGCCTGGGCAGGCCTGCATGGGCCTTCCCATGACGGTGACTGTTTCATTCGGGCTTTTTAAGGGGGCTCACGCCTCCATCATCCAAAGCTGTGTCAGTCTCGATAAACTGTGAACTCAAAAGGGAGACTCAGGACTGTCATATTGAAAAAATGCCTATTAAATTAAACATTTTCTCTGCCTTTTTTGCTGTCTTCAAAACAGTGTTGTTTCCAAACTGTGCTGTGCAGACAGATTTACAGGTAGCACAGGGAGGGACATAGCCCATTCTTTAATTACTGTGCATGACGCTTGTAGTTCAGGACTAAAACACATAGAGCCGGTCACCAAACTCATTTATTTCATGGATAGATTGCTTAGAATGAGGCAAAAATAAGTATTAAATAAAACGGTGAGTTCGATTTAAGAAAAATAGTAAATTATCAGGATGAGTGGTATGAGAATAAGGCAAAAACTGTGAAGACAGCCCTTGAAATCTGAGATTTGGAAAATACTCTTAAAATATGAGTGTGACGTTTAGGTATGGACAGCTAGGTGTACCTCAACCACACCTTCAGGAAAGTCGGACACAGAATGGCCCAGAAAAGCCAGGAAAGTTGAATTTGATGGACTTTGTGTCTTAATGTGTGCATCTTGCTCTTGTCCACCCAGTTCTCTTTTCTGTTGCTGCAGACAGTGTATTTGTGAAGCTATTTAATGTCTTCCCTAAGTCTCATTCCTTTCTTTGCTTCCCGCAAGCCATTCTGCAATTTTAAGGTCTGTTGGTGTGACATTTTGGTAGGATAGAGTGAAAAGGGAGGAAATGCTTTGGCACTCCTTGGGGACATCACTCTGTTACCAAGTGTATCTCAGTCACCATCCGTCAGCGCCTAAGAATACAGAGACCCAGGCAGCCTCACATGTAATGCATCTAACTCTTTAAAAATGGAGCTTTTATTGGGTCTGCAGAATAGGCTTTAACAAGGATTGTTGTAGGAATTGGAAGGCTTGAGGTAAGAAAAAATAAACCCTGCCGTGACCTGGAGAAATGAGCAATTGAAGTTCATGTTCATGATAGGTGAATAAAACCACAATAGAAAACACTTTGCTTCAGTCAGCAAAATCCCTAATTGTGTGTATGTGCACACTCTTTATGAGAAGTCCTAGGCCTTCAGTTAGTAACTTTAGTCATTTAAAATCAGTACAGGGCTTCCCTGGTGGCGTAGTGGTTGAGAGTCCGCCTGCCGATGCAGGGGACACGGGTTCGTGCCCGGGTCCGGGAAAATCCCACATGCCCCGGA
>NC_041222.1:42522695-42524116 GCF_002837175.3 Physeter macrocephalus | reverse complement strand
GGGTCCGGGAAGATCCCACATGCCGCGGAGCGGCTGGGCCCGTGAGCCATGGCCGCTGAGCCTGCGCGTCCGGAGCCTGTGCTCCGCAACGGGAGAGGCCACGGCAGTGAGAGGCCCGCATACCGCAAAAAATATATAAAATAAAATAAAATCAGTACAGATATTTGTTTAGTGCCTCTGCCAGATGGTTAAAGTTAAATCAGGTCTTTAACCTTAAAAACATAATGCAGCTTTTCTTAGTCACTTATACACCATTGTGTGTTGCAAACCATAGCAGTATAAATTTCTGTAATAATGAATGTTTAACTTTCAAACTAAATATTTAGCCTGATTAGAATATTCATAGATTATAGGTTCTGTTTGTGTTTCTCTTCCCCCATCATGTGTGAGTGTTGAGGGGTTGGAGAGTTTGGAGTGTGGCAGGAATGGTAGTAGTGGTGAAAGACTCTTGATAGATACTTTGAGAGTAAAATATTTGTTGGGTGTTACACAGGAAGCTCTACTGACCCCAGAATTTCAAATTATACCATTAATTATGGCAAAGACTTCATGTCACATCCTTGAATACAAATGTTTACTGAATTTTACCCATATGCATATGTAAACATGGATTTCAGAGTTAGTATGCTAATTATTATTTGTATTGTAGACTTTACTCAGCCATATGAAATATATACATTATGTTCACAAGAGAAAATGACATCATCTTTGAAAACTTTAATTATAGTATGCTTCATCTGACAGACACCCTATATAAGCATGGGACTAAATATATAGCTATATATTTATAGTTAGTGGCAATATAGTTAGTGACAAGTCAGAGGCATTTAGAGAGAATATATGCAATACATTGTGGGAGAGAATTATTGGGATAGTTTGCTCGTCAGTAAGAGTTATTAGGCTGTAATCAATAGATAATTATTAGAATCCAGTTGTATCTTTTTTTTTTTTCTTTTCTTCTTGGGGGAGCGGTGCCATGCCACGCAGCTTGCAGGATCTTTGGACCCTGGCCCCCCTGCAGTGGAAGCCTGGAGTCCTAACCACTGGACAGCCAGGGAATCCCAGAATCCAGCTGTATCTTTGCCATTGTATGTGTTAGAAAAACCTTTGATAGAGATGAGAGAACACTGCAGATACTCTAGACTTTGTCACTTAGTTGAAGGTGAACTGGGGAAATAATGCGTTCTAGTCATCAGTAGGATTTACTGAACTCCTCTTCTAAGACTTGTAGGTTCTTGGAGCTTTGTTCTTCGGAGGAGGAAATAATGTTCCAAGTGTAGCTGTTTGTTTCCATTCGCTGAGAGCCATTTCTTTTTTTTTTTTTTTGTGGTATGCGGGCCTCCCTCTGTCGCGGCCTCTCCCGTTGCGGAGCACAGGCTCCGGACGCGCAGGCTCAGCGGCCATGGCTCACGGGCCCAGCC
>NC_041222.1:42520890-42521912 GCF_002837175.3 Physeter macrocephalus | reverse complement strand
AGAGCCTGCGCTCCGCAACGGGAGAGGCCACGACAGAGGGAGGCCCGCATACCACAAAAAAAAAAAAAAAAAAAAAAAAAAAAGAGTCCACCTGCCAATGCAGGGGACACGGGTTCGAGCCCTGATCCGGGAAGATCCCACATGCCGTGGAGCAACTAGTCCTGTGAGCAACTGAGCCTGTGCTCTAGAGCCTGCGAGACACAACTACTGAAGCCCACGCGCCTAGAGCCCGTGCTCTGCAACAAGAGAAGCCACCGCAATGAGAAGCTCACACACTGCAACGAAGAGTAGCTCGCACTCCCCGCAGCTAGAGAAAGACCGCGTGTAGCAACGAAGACCCAACACAGCCAGAAATAAATAAATAAAAGTAACAATTTTTAAAAACCCATCTTTAAAAAAAAAAACAAACTCGTCATTTCTGCTTTTGAAAAGAATGAATAGTTTAGAAGAAACTTCCTGGTGAGCTCATTTTTAGAAATCCAGTTCGCCGCTCCGCGGCATGTGGGATCCTCCCAGACCGGGGCGCGAACCCGGTTCCCCTGCATCGGCAGGCGGACGCGCAACCACTGCGCCACCAGGGAAGCCCAAGCCATTTCTTATAAGGGAAGTGTTCCAAGTTCTAGGCTGTGGGGTTCCATCTCTGCCTCCTCTTGCCCGGAGCACCTGAGAGCCTGCGTGGCGGGGAGGAGGGGTAATGTACCTGTGCGAGGCAAGTAGCCCGTTCTCAATCCTAGGAAGGCTGTTGCCAAATATATCTAGCAAAGCAGAATGAAATTCTTTGAAGGAGTTGGCATTAGCAAAACTCGTCGGGACTTCCCTGGTGGCGCAGTGGTTAAGAGTCCACCTGCTGGGCTTCCCTGGTGGCGCAGTGGTTGCGCGTCCGCCTGCCGATGCAGGGGAACCGGGTTCGCGCCCCAGTCTGGGAGGATCCCACATGCCGCGGAGCGGCTGGGCCCGTGAGCCATGGCCGCTGAGCCTGCGCGTCCGGAGCCTGTGCTCCGCAACGGGAGAGGCCGCGACAG
>NC_041222.1:42497714-42520721 GCF_002837175.3 Physeter macrocephalus | reverse complement strand
CCTGTGAGCAACTGAGCCTGTGCTCTAGAGCCTGCGAGACACAACTACTGAAGCCCACGCGCCTAGAGCCCGTGCTCTGCAACAAGAGAAGCCACCGCAATGAGAAGCTCACACACTGCAACGAAGAGTAGCTCGCACTCCCCGCAGCTAGAGAAAGACCGCGTGTAGCAACGAAGACCCAACACAGCCAGAAATAAATAAATAAAAGTAACAATTTTTAAAAACCCATCTTTAAAAAAAAAAACAAACTCGTCATTTCTGCTTTTGAAAAGAATGAATAGTTTAGAAGAAACTTCCTGGTGAGCTCATTTTTAGAAATCCAGTTCCTCCCTTACCCTTCTTCACTCAGGCTGAATCAGTTGCCTCCTGGCCTGTGACAGGTTAGTGTGCACATGCCAGTGTTTATTCGAGCCCTTATCACATCTGCCACATGCCAGTCATTTCCCATCAGCTGTGAGCTCCTCCCTGGTCTGAGTCATCTTGGTCACCCCAGAAGCTGACAGGGCACCAAGCACATGCACTAAGTGTTGACCACATTGTACTGACTTGATCAGAAGGCTTGTTGCATAAACTAGTAAGAATTGAAGACATCAAGAACTTAGAAAAGTGGATTCCTGACACTGATATAGTGAGGGGATGATAGTTTGTCCATAAGAAAACGTGTAGAATTTTATACAGACCCTTTCTTTAATGGTGTATAAGCTATTCTACTAATTAGCTTGGTGACTTTAGCTAAGGCGTGTAATTCTAGTTCTCAGTATCTCTATAGGGAAATGAATAATTATATTTGATCAACTCTGAAGTCTTTTACAGTTCATAAGATACTGAGTGTTTGGTATAAAGCCTAGAGAACATTCTAGGTAATTTCTGTTGGTTCATGCCATCTTTAAGTGCTTCCACACTCCTTAAACAACTTGTGTGTGTGTGTTTTCTTTCTCTCTGTTTTCTCTTTTAAGAAGAGAGCCAATGCATTCTCTCTACAAAGCAGTTTCCAAAGAGTGGCTGTCTTGTTTAGCTCATGAAGTGATGGAAAGATCTATTATTCAGTTGCAGCTTAAATAATGTACCAGCTCAGTGGGTGCTGAATTCTCTTCCTCACTCTGCAGCCCTAAGCCAGCAACTGCAACCATCTCCCAGGGCTTCCTGAGAATTGTTCTTTCTCCTTCCTCTTTCCCTCCACCCTTCCTAGTAAAAGCTGCATCCTGGGAGCCTCCAGCACCCCTCCCTTCCCCATGGACTTCTCTCCCAGGGACCGCATTGCCTGTAGCACGAGCACGGAAGGTAAGGCAGTCCTGCCACTGGGAATCCTTTCTGATTTGTTCTTCACAAATGCGCTGAAGACGAGCCTCCTGGTGACTGTCGCAAGACCTCATTCACTGTTACTGACTGATGTGAAGTCACGCGCCAGCAGCCATGTTTCAGGGTTACCTCAGGAACATCAAAGTTTTTCTGCCTAACTTCAGGGAGAGCACTTCGCCTGCCTTAGCCTGGTCTGTTTAGTGTCTGGGTGAGTTTTAAGAGGGGAGAGAGGTTTGTGGCATCTCAGACACCCATTGAAATTTTCCAGAAATGGAACTGGAAACTTTCGTGCTTTTCCTTCTGGCGATATTGTTAAGTGGCGACACATTGAAATGAAGAGGCAACGAGTTCATTTTGAACATTGGTGGCCTTCTTTCTAGCAGAACCTAATTCGGATTTTAATCAAAGGTCTGGGAGAAGTATTTGGTCTGCTATACTGCTTAAGCACACAGTTTGCAGATGTCTTTACTCAAGAGTCAGGAAGAGGCAGGAAAGGTAGACTCAATTTACCAAAGAACTGAGGTGAAAAACATTTGCCTGAAACTGAGAAAAATTTTCCTGTGGGCACAGTGGTATCCTGGGTCTGTCCTCCAAAGCCTGCTTACTCACAGTGGAGCTTTTTCTGTATTATTATTTTTATTTTTTAAATTGAAGTATAATTTACAGGCAGTAAAATGTACAACTCTCAAGTGGAGAGCTTGATTTTTTTTTATTGTAGTAAAACACAATAAGATCCACTATTTTAACCATTCTTTTTTTTTTAACATCTTTATTGGAGTATAATTGCTTTACAATGGTGTGTTGGTTTCTGCTGTATAACAAAGTGAATCAGCTATACGCGTACATATATCCCCCTATCCCCTCCCTCTTGCATCTCCCTCCCTCCCAACCTTATTTTAACCATTCCAAGTGTGCACTCAGTGGCATTTAATTGTGCGGCCACCACCACTATCCAGTTGCAGAGCCAGATGAACTTTTACATGAATGTATTCACCTGTGTGATTACCACCTAGATCAAAAAATAGAACTTGCCATCACTCCAGAAGGTTCTCGTCACTTTTGCGACTGCTCACCACCCCATCCACAAGGGAACCTCTCTTCTGGCATCTCTCACCATCCTATAGTCGTGCTTCACTTTGAGAGGATCTGTATAAATGAAATCAGCATTTGGTGTCTGGTTTCTTTCCTCAGAGTAACCTTTGTGTTATACAATTCAGTAGGTTCTTTTTTTTTTTTATTGCTGAGTAGTAAATACTCCATTTGTATGAATTTACCAGTTTGTTTATCCATTCTTTTGTTGACGGATATTTGGGTTGTTGTCAGGTGGTTTGTTTTGGTTTTTTTTTTTTTGCGGTATGCGGGCCTCTCACTGTTGTGGCCTCTCCCGTTGCGGAGCACAGGCTCCGGACGCGCAGGCGCAGCGGCCACGGCTCAGGGACCCAGCCGCTCGGCGGCACGCTTTTTATTGCTGAGTAGTAAATACTCCATTTGTATGAATTTACCAGTTTGTTTATCCATTCTTTTGTTGACGGATATTTGGGTTGTTGTCAGGTGGTTTGTGCATCGGCAGGCGGACCCTCAACCACTGCGCCACCAGGGAAGCCCTGTTGTCAGGTTTTTGTTTTGTTTCTATTATGGATGGAGCTGCTGTGAAAATCACCTATAGTTTGTTCTGTGACGCGGGCCTCTCACTGTTGTGGCCTCTCCGGTTGCGGAGCACAGGCTCCGGACGCGCAGGCGCAGTGGCCACGGCTCAGGGACCCAGCCGCTTGGCGGCAAGCGGGAACTTCCCGGAGAAGTTTGTTTGTGGCCTTACGCACCCATTTCTCTTGTGTAAATTCCTAGGAGTAGAATTGCTGGGTCATGGGTTGGAAATAGGCTTAACTTTCACTCTGTGTGTTTAACTTTCATTTTGTGATGTTGAAGTCAGGCCCACCTGGGTGTGAATTCTTCTTGTCCTGACGCTTACTTGCTTGGCCTTAGGCAATTTACTTTTCTCAGGTTCGGTTTTCTCAGCTGTGAAATGGACATTACATACGCTCTGGGTCAGGGTTCAGTGAAGAAAACAGACATCATTCTAGATAGTTCAAGGAGAATGAAATTTAATGGAGAGAATTAGGTGCCTACAGAGCAAAAGGGCCCATCGCTAGTCTCTGATTTGCCCCCTAGAAAGTTAGAAAGCTGCTGCTGCCCTGAACCAGGACCTCCAAAAAACCCTTTTACCGTCTCAGCCTCTGTAGCCCAGAGGAGGCTGAAATGGTAGGGAGCTTGGAGGTAGCTGCAAAGCTCGGGTCTGGGAAATCAGTTTTTGCCTATGGCTGCTGCTACAGGAAAATGAAAACAAATGGCATCTGCTTCCCTTCATCCTTTTAGATCTTAAATAAATACTTGCACCTCATTGGTACCCTCTTGGCAAGGGGATTAGGGGCTACTGGTCTCTGGGACTCGGGGAAGCTGAGTGCCAGCAAACAAGTAATGGCATAGATGCCTCCTGGGGTAGCAATGGCAATTTAATGGCAGTGGTTATAATTTACTCGTATCATCATTGTTACTGAGGACTGCTTTCTATAATTCGTGTTCAGAATTATAGAAATCAGTCCTTTGACTTTATAATCACCTGCTGGAGTGTGGATGCCACCATAAGTCCTACCTGTCACATAGGTATTGTTTCTCTGAAGGGCCTCAGTTTCTCAACTGCTCCATGATTCTTGGTACTTTTCTATATGTGTAAGCTTGAGAAATTATAGTTTGCTAGCCTACAAGTTAATACAGACTGAGAAGTGACTTGATTCTAAGACTGCTGCTTTTACGTATAACTTAATGAAACGTAATGAGTATTTTCTTTTTGAAGTCATTTTGATTTATTTGTTTTTATTTTAATTTTTTAAAAATTTTATTGAAATATAGTTGATTTACAATGTTGTGTGAGTTTCAGGTGTACAGCAAGGTGATTCTGTTATACATATATATAAACGCTCTTTTTTTATATTCTCTTCCTTATAGGTTATTACAAGATATTGAGTATTCCCTGTGCTATACAGTAGGTCCTTGGTGGTTATCTATTTTATATATAGTAGTGTGTATGTTTTAATCCCAAACTCCTAATTTATCCCTCCCCTGATTTGTTAGTTTTTAAGAAAGTAAAAGGTGATATATAAATCTGGTTTATAGATGGGCTGAAGAGAATGTCCCCTTTTCCTCCCTCTGTCTTCTTTATCTTTTGACAAGTTAAATGGTAAGAGATTCGATCTTTATCCTATTTTGTGCCTCAGATCTCATGCTGACAGCACGTTCTAGTCTACCAAAACATTGGCAATAGTGTCTGTCCCACTTCTACTTATTTGTGAAGTATGAGCCGTAATGTATTGTTCTTGAAACATTTAAAAATATCGGCTCAATTTTGGCAAAATCCTCCCTATAATGATGTCTCATGTGGAAAGAACTGAGTTTTTCTTATTTTAGAATGTCTGTGAATCTCCTGTCACATTCACATAATTTTCCCTATGACTGACTGATTAGGGACCTTACTATTATTGCTTTCAGGTAAGTAGCTAGAAGCAGTCTGGCCAAGCAATTTATTGATTAATATTTTATTTTAGGCTTCTATCTACAATGCTACTTCTGAAGACTCCTTTCAGAGAAATTTGAAGCGATAAAGAAAGCATATATTCTAAGTGCCAAGATACGCATGAGCAGTAACTTCATTTCAGCCCCTTGTTTAGCAGTTAGAGTGAGCTGGCTCTGTGCAAAGCTTGCTTAAATTTGAATGTGCTAGAAATATATTGACAGAATCTCCTGTTTTATCTCTTTTTCGCCAGACTTATCCAGTCAGCCAGGACTAACAATGGATGTCCAAACAGTTTACAGTGGCTAATACAATGCACAAAGGTTTTCTTTGTTTGGAGAGTGGAAAATAGAGCTGAAGGGGAGCTTCTTAAGGGCACTGACCTAATTCACTCCTTCAACAAAAATGATTGGTTAAAAACATATAGATATTTCTGATCCAGGTGTCTATAAATATTTCAGCTAGTAGTGTTACAGCCTGAGGAAGGGCCGTGTGGTGCTGCTTTGTGTATTTTTGTAAAATAGCTTTATTTTTGTTTGACAATATCCTTTAAAATTAAGAAAAAAAGAAAAAAGTCAAGTTCTGGCATGAGCTGATATTCCACAGAAGCTAGGGAATTAAGAAAGGCAGCTGGCATTGCATCATCACCCTCCTCAGTCCTTGAAATCTCATATTTGGGGACTGGTTAGTCATCTGCTTTTTAAAGATAAAGTTCTCTGTGGGCCATTCCTCTATAAAATGTGGGGAAACAGAGCTGGGTTAAAAATAAAATTAGCTCAGGCATCGCTAAATTTTCTGAATTTCTTAAATTTCTTGGTTGTGATTTACTTTGTCCAGAAATCATACATTGATGATGTTTTTGCTATTTATTACCACAGAATATTTGCAGGCAATATGCACTGCCTTAAAGAATCTCTCTCACTTATTAATAGAACAGGAGCCAAGGAGAGTACACATGTCACTGGGCAGGGGTGGGGAGAGGAAGCTCACTTGGCTTTAGCGTAGTAATAAGCTCCAAGGAACAATGGCATTGTTCTCAGTTGTCTTTGAGTGTGATTGGATGATCACATATAAATGTTGGCCTGATTGGATTATATCCCAGTAATGAACTGTCCTGAGAAAACAGCAGTCACATATCATTCCAGTCACCAGACTTGTCCTTTTGGCTTTATATTCGGGATAGTGATTTATGCAGCGAAGTTCCCTGGCAACTGGGGTGCTGTCATGTCTGTCTGTCTGTCTGTCTCTCTCTTTCATCTCTTCCAACTTGGGTATGTTGGCTCTATTTGTGCAGTCTGCTACATGGATAGGTCATTATCTTCCTGAGGAGCCACATAAGCTTTTTTTTTTTTTTTTTTTTTTTTGCGGTATGCGGGCCTTCCTCTGTTGTGGCCTCTCCCGTTGCGGAGCACAGGCTCCAGACGCGCAGGCTCAGCGGCCATGGCTCACGGGCCCAGCCGCTCCGCGGCACGTGGGATCCTCCCATACTGGGGCGCGAACCCGGTTCCCCTGCGTCGGCAGGCGGACGCGCAACCACTGAGCCACCAGGGAAGCCCCAACACATGAGCTTTTTGATTGGGTTGCGCTTAGTCAACAGGAATGCTTGGAAAACAGTGAACTGCCAAAAAAAAAAAGTCCTCAATTAGATGTAAACTTCAGTGCGTGTGTTTATCCTTTCGGAAGAGTAGTGTGTTTTCCACGAGGCCTGGATTCTGCCTAGTGTTGGGAGGAGGGTCACTTTTAATGTGGGGGGTTGATTGTGAGTTCTCAAGGGCAGGTCTGATTCTTGGCATTACCAGTTCAGGCTTAGAGTAGTTGCTCATTAAATGAAGGAAGGTGAAAGCAAGAGGATGGAGATGGTAAGTCCTAAAAAACTGAAACGAGATTGGCCTGGGTGTGTTTTCTCTTGCCTTGTTCACTGTGTTCCCCACCACCCGCCCCTCCCCCCAAAAAGCACTTTGTAGGTAGCTTGGAGACTGTTTGAATCTGCAACATTCCATTCCATTATTGGACCAACAAATGTAAAATATGCATTAATGGAGTTTGTAGAACGGCTCTGAAGGTGTGTCCTTGATTTTTGCAAATAGGGCTGTGTTGGGGGTTGGCTCACTCAGCTCAGTTCCCAAGTGTCCATCAGAACTCCTGATGTCTCTGTAAAATGCCTAATCGTGAGGGGGCCCAGGGCACAAAGTAAGATACAGTCAGACTTTTCTCTAGTGAAGTGGTTGATGCAGAGTTAGACCCTTGGTACAGATCTCACTGAATCCTTCCAACCAATTGGGGGTAGGTGTTAAAACCCGGTTTTATAGGTGAGGACACTGAGGCTCAGAAATGTTAAGTAACTCGTCCAGCATCACATAGCTTGTATGACAGGGAGGGAATTTGAGCCAAGATCCCTTTAAGTTGAAACCTATAGGTGCTTTCAACTCCCAGCCTCTGCTTTTCAGAATCAGATGAGCAGAGAAATAAGAGGGAGGAGCTAACGGCCCTCTGTTGATTTGAAGGATTTTACACATTATCGCTGAAAGTATACAGAAATTTTTCCTTCAGGGAATCATGAGTCACAGTGAAATATCAATGTTTTTAAGAGATGTTTTCATTCTTCAGTGACCCATGTGTGTCCATTACCGTAGGATGCCCCAAAGACGCTAAGGTGTGTAAGACACAGCTTTATGGGGAAGTAGATTTCATAGACAACTAGTTAAAATCATAATTTTGTTATAGAAATATTAAGACTGTCTTGTCAAGTGAGAGAGAGTCCACTGTCTTCAAGTCCACAGCCTCTAGTTAGAAATGACTGTAATCCCATCCCACAGAAAACAACAATTGTAATTAATGTCAAGAAAAGCTTGTGGCTACAAAGCATCTGGGTTGTGGAATTCAAAAGAATGTTCATCTTTGATGTGCTGTGTTTGTGAACTTGCCTGTTAAGGATCAGAATTCCATCACGAGTTTCATCAGGGTCAAAGTACATCTTTTAAAAAAACACCAAGAGGTGTAGTTTACCAGGCACTCACACTTTAGTGGGAAGTAGGTCATCTTTTTCTGATATCTAGCTGAGACTGAAAGCATTGATACAGTGAGAGTTTGGGTTGGGGATAAAGATAGAGAGGGAATTTGGGAGCCAGAACATTTTGCTGATGGAGCAGACGTTATGTGTTGGGAGTTCACCTTTGAACGCTTTGGGGTAGGAGGACATTGAAAGCCAGAGCAACCAGCAAGGTGTAAAAAGAGCTAGAAAGACTCCAATATAAACTTTGTTTCTTTCCTGTTCCCCCTGGAGTCTTATCAAGGGTGCTTTTCTCTTTTCCTCAGTGCCTCACTGCATGGCTTTCTTCTCCCAGGATCCAGAATAGATGAGTTTGATGAGCTTCCATGGACAATCTGATAAGGTTGACATGATTTGAAATGCTGATTCTTGGTTCTAAGTTCAGCCCTGACACAAGCTGGATATAGAATTCGGACCAGATTCTAAGTCAGATTTCATGGTGGGCAATGGAAACTTCTAGTGTTTTCGCATTCTCTTTAAAAAATTTCTTCTGCAGTGGCATTTGTCTTGGGTTGTGGGTGCCTCATCCTTATTGTCTTTTTGTGAGGGTACACAGACAGCAGCCCAGCTTGAGATCGGGAGCAAAGGTTTTTACTTCTCTTTGTCCAACACATTTCCTCACTCTTGCCCAATAAGCGTGTTGATAAGCTCCCACCTGTAGTTAATCATCCACTTGGAGGAGTATCTGAAGCAAGATTCTGATCTCAGGCCAGTTTCCCCTGTGGTATGTGATTGGAAATTGTGAACAAGTTCAGATTTTTGTTTAGGTAAATAAAATATAACCAGAGAAGTTAAGTTGCTACCAAAACCAAGTGTAGTTCACTTTGTTTTGTTTTGCTTTTTAAAAAATTTTTGGCTGCATTGGGTCTTAATTGCAGCACGCGGGATCTTTGTTGAGGCATGTGGGATCTTTTGTTGCAGTGCTCGTGCTTCTCTCTAGTTGTGGCTTGCAGGTTTTCTCTCTCTAGTTGTGGCACACAGACTTCAGGGCACGTGGGCTCTGTAGTTTGCGGCATGCGGGCTCTTTCTTTGAGGCGCTCGAGCTCAGTAGTTGTGGTGTGTGGGCTTAGCTGCTGCCGTGGCACATGGCATCCTAGTCCCCGACCAGGATGGAACCCGCGTCCCTTGCACTGGAAGGTAGATTCTTTACCACTGGACCATCAGGGAAGTCCCTAGTTCACTTTGAATTGACCTAACTTTTGGATTATGTACCCACTAAAAACTTATGTCTTATTAATTAAAAAAAGAAAAGAAAGAAGGAAGCAAACAAAACAGGATTATCCCCAAATAGTGACTGGGTGCTGAGTATAATCCTAAGGTTTATTGAGGATAGAAGTGAAAACCAAGGTGAAGGAAAGCAGGAATCAAGAAGTGTGTGCACCTCCCTGTGTGCTGGTTGTGAGCACCTCGCTGGCTAAACATTGTGCCTTGCTTGGTGAACAGACACCTGCACATCTATTACTAGTCAGTTATTAAATTTTGCGTAAGTGTGCACTAGGGGTTGGCACATTACAGCCGCTGCCTGGTTGGTTGGTTTTTTGTTTTTTTTTTCCTGCTTGGTAGCTAAGAATTATTCTTACCCTTTTTTATTTTTATTTTTTGGCGGTACGCGGGCCTCTCCCGTTGCGGAGCACAGGCTCCGGACGTGCAGGCTCAGCAGCCATGGCTCACGGGCCTAGCCGCTCTGCGGCATGTGGGATCCTCCCGGACCAGGGCACGAACCCGTGTCCCCAGCATCGGCAGGCGACTCTCAACCACTGCGCCACCAGGGAAGCCCGTTCTTAACCTTTTTTAATGGTTACATTTTAAGTTGTTATATAAGTATCTATTTAATATCCTCTACTTGCAAAGCCTAAAATATATACTATGTGGCCCTTTAAAAAAACGTTTGCTGGGCACTAGTTTAGAACTTCCAGAAGCAAGATGCTTTGTTTCTAGGCAGTTTTTCTGCCATCTGGGTATAGGTGTGTCAGATGCTGACTTATGAAAGGTTCTGGCTTTATGAGGACACTCTTGTCCAAGGTCCCCCTTGGCTATGGGAAAGCCAGATGCAGAAGAGTGTGGATCTTAGCACTGAAGGGCTGGTTTGCTTCTGGTTTCAATCTCAGAAGGTGACTGGTAACAGGCCAGTTGAGAAATTATGAGTGTAGACTTCCTCTGGTTAAGCAGTAACTTAAATACAAGAAAGTGTGCAGAAAGTATATGTCAAAGCTCATTTTGGTTTTAAGATGCTGAAAGGCCATAAAACTGAGATGTCCTTCTGCGATAAAACATTTGTCTGTGTTTTGGATGTTCTTATTTATGCTCTGGATTTCCAGCTTTGGAACAGATAATGATTGTCGTATTTCTAAGTTGTTGGCTATTTCACTTCCAAACAATTCATTCTTTCCTGTTGGGGGGGGGAAACTTCAAAGATATGATAAACCACCATCATGGTCAAAGTCGTGAAGAAATGTAATGCAGAAGAGGAATTAATGTTGTTTTTCCAACTCAGGGGATTTGGAAAGGCTTGAGGCTGATAGATCAGTGACTGATACCCCAGTTCAGTACACATTCACTGCCATTGTTCTCTAGACTATTCCAGGCCTTTCTATATCCTAAAAAAGGCAACCTTTGAGGGTGGGGACTGTGTTCTACGTTGATAGGCCTTTGTTTTCAAAGCCTGAGTCATAGTAGATACTTAAATGCTGAATGACTAAATGCAATCTATTTCCAAAATCTTTTATTAAATGTATACCATACTGCCGTTTTTTAGAGTGAGATTTGTTTAATATAGGAAGTACCCCTCATTTGTGTGAAACTTTCTGGTTTTTAAAAACTTTCACATACAATTCCACTTGATCTTCTCAAGAACCCTGTGAGGTGGGTATTAACACCTGAGATGTTCAGCGAACTTAGAGGTTTTACAGCTGCTTAGTGACAAACCGAGAACTCATCCACTGACAAACTAGATCAGCTGGAGAGAGCTCAGCGTGTTGTGTTGTTGCCTGGACCCTGGTCCCAGCCCTCTGGGGAAGCAGAAGCCTGAGTCTTCCTGGAAATGCAGTAGAAGTCCTTAACCTGAATTTTCTTTCAATAGACACGTTTTGGTTGTTGTTGCCTTTCTTCAGATGAGCACTCTTTTTTTTTTTTTTTTTTTTTTTTTTGGCCCTGTCTCGGGTCTTATGGGATCTTAGTTCCCTGACCAGGGATTGAAACCTGGGCCCTCAGCAGTGAAAGCACTTGAGTCTTAACCCCTGGACCTCCAGGGAATTCCCCCTGATGAGCACTCTTGATGGTGCAGTTTGTTCCCTTGGTCCTTTGGCTTATTCTGGTGTCTGCGTCCATTTCTCAGAATGCCTGGTAAACATTCCTGTTTCCTGCCCTGATAGCAGTTTCTTGCCCACTCCTAAATTATGTACTTGCAGAGGTGGCTCTGGAACTTGGCCTAGAAATTATGGTTTGCTTTATTCTTTCCTCACAGTATAAGGGGATCTTGACTGGGGCTTAAACCCTTGGGTGGGCCCTGGGGTTCAGCTGCCCTGAGAAAGCCGTTACTGCCCCGGGAATTCAGTGCACCTCTCCCTTATTTCCTTCTTCCCATCTCTTGTACCCAGTAATCTACTGGGGCTACCGATCTAGGCTTAGATTTCTTCCCTGCTTCTCAGTAAAATGAGGAATTTGGACTCAAATATATAAAACTGCAAATCCACTTGTGCCATTGATCTGCCTCAGACTTTTACTTACTTTACTCATAGATGAGACCAAGATCCTTACTGAGACCCAGGCTCCCCCATCTGCCTCCCTCTTTGTGCCTCAGCCGTGGTGGTGGTCTATCTCCTTGTCCTCCCTCAGTGGGTTGCATTCCCTATTTCCACGGGATCGCTAAGAAGGAAAGCCTTCCCTGATGTCCCTGGAGAGGCCAGTTCTTCCTCTTCTAGACCTTTCTGTACTTGCCCTTTAAAGCACGTGTCACAGTTTTAGTTCTACAGTTGCTGACAGGCTCCTTGATTTACAGGTGGGCCCGCATTAGCCTGTAAGCTCCATGAAGGCAGGACCTTGTTTATTTTCCCTCACTGTTTAATCTCTAGTGCTCAGTACAAAGCCTGGCATGAAAAAGGTGTTTAATAAATATTTATTGAATGAACCAGTGAATGGACTCCACCTTCTATGTGAAACTCTAAATCCTGTAACTTTTTCTCCTGGAATATGTTCCACCATACCAATTAGGTCCTGCGATTAACAATTAGAAAGTGCTGTCTTCTACCTTCCAGATGGTTTAAGTTGCTTTGACTATCCCACAACCAGAGCAGGGTCAAAAACCTCATAGGGTGTTAATTGATTGTAATATGTATGCTCTAGTGGTTTTTTAAAAATATTAATGAATGACAAATAAAAGTGTAATTTTCCTCTTTTAGTTTTCTCCCTCGAGTTGCAAATGTACCTTGCCTCTTATAAAAGCTATAATGGTGGGGTTTTATTGTAATTTTTAAAGTTTGTTTCTAATCTCCCCCAAACTACGTTTTGAAGTTTTAAATTTGAAAGGAAACAGCAATCTCTTTTTTATTTCTGCATCATTGCGCCACCTAGTGGGTTATATGTCTGTTACTATGTGGTGACCTTTGCTGGTTTCCTAATAACCACAAATTCCACAAAAGGGAAATGTTGGGTGCCTTTTTATGCTTTAAGATCACATATAATTTCTGCCAACAATTTATGTTACTAGGCATAGACAGGTTTTTTTGAGAGGAGCTCAACATTGTTTAATTCAGAATTTAAAAAATAATATTTACCTATATCTGAAATTTCCCATGTCGCCAATAAAGGAAAACAGTGGCAAAGAGTGGGAACAGGAGGGTGTCCTACACATTTTTTTATGGACTGTCCATTTAACTCAGTTTAAATAATAATGCCATACAAGATACTAGATCAAAGAATATGGTCTCTTTCTAAGTTTAGCAATAAGGCTGTTTCAAACATCTGAACTTTTTCAGTTTTGTCATGAGAAAAAAAAATTAGAAGCCTAACTATTTAGGTACAACTTGCTTCAATTTCATCTACTCTGTTTTCTTATTAAGTCAAAATCATTAGTAAAGCTTGCTGAAGTGCATTTTCATTATTTTTAATAGCTTGGCTTGGGCTCCCACCTTTCATTGGTGTGGGAGCTGGATGTAGGAAACCTCACCTTTCCCCTTCCTGTCTCTAGTCTTTGCTGTCCCCTCCCCTGAATGGAGTGTATTCTTGAATAACCAAGTGGGTCTTTGTTTTCCTCTGTTGATTCCCTGAGATACAGTGCCCACTCGTTATGCTGAATGTACCGTGCAAGTACCCATTCCATTGTCAAGTTTATGATGTTTAAAATATACAACAAATCTACAACTCAACAACAACAACAACAAACCCAATCCAAAAATGGCAGAAGACCTAAATAGACATTTCTCCAAAGAAGTACAGAAGGCCAATAGGCACATGAAAAGATTCTCAACATCGCTAATTATTAGAGAAATGCAAATCAAAACTACAATGAGGTATCACCTCACAACAGTCAGAATGGCCATCGTTAAAATGTCTACAAATAGCAGATTCTGGAGAGGGTGTGGAGAAAGGGAACCCTCCTACACTGTTGGTGGGAATGTAGGTTGGTGCAGCTATTGTGGAAAACAGTATGGAGGTTCCTCAGAAAACTAAAAATATATAGAATTACCGTATGATCCAGCAATCCCACTCCTGGGCATATATCCAGACAAAACTATAATTCAAAAAGATACATGCACCCCTACATTCATAGCAGCACTATTCAACAGTAGCCAAGACACGGAAACAACCGAAACGTCCATGGACAGATAAATGGATAAAGAAGATGTGGTACATATGTACAGTAGAATACTACTCAGCCATAAAAAGAACAAATGCCATTTGCAGCAACATGGATGCAACTAGAGATTATCATACTAAGTGAAGTCAGTCAGAAAGAGAAAGACAAATATCATATGATATCACTTACATGTGGAATCTAAAATATGACACAAATGAACCTATCTATGAAACAGAAACAGAATCACAGACATAAAGAACAGATGGGTGGTTGCACAGGGAGAGGGGGTTGAGGGAGGGATAGAGTGAGAGGGTCGGGTTAGCAGATGTAAGCTATTATATATAGAATGGATAAACAGCAAGGTCTGACTGTATAGCACAGAGAACTTATATTCAGTATCCTATGATAAACCATAATGGAAAAGTAAATTTTAAAAAGTATATATATGTATAACTGAATCACTTTGCTGTACAGCAGTAATTAACACAACACTGTAGACCAACTACTTCAATTAAAAAGTTAAAAATAATAAAATATATAACAAATACTTAGGCCGTTAAAGCCATAAATTGTAAACTTTTAGATCTCATCCATAGATTAACAATTTAATAGAAAATTATTGTGTCTTTTACTGAGAGCTAGTTAAATTAGTGTTTTCAAAGGGTCATTTGCTAAGTTTTATCGATGTGCCTACAGAAGGAGTTCAAAATATTCTTTTCCCCACAATCTCTTCCTTTTCTTGCAGGAAAGGTTTTAAAAGAATACCAGAAGCACTGCTTCTGTAAATAAGTAGTATTTTGTTCTCAAAATGATATTTGACTCATCTTGATACAGCATTGTAAATTGCTACAACTTGTTTTAAAAGTAATAGGTCAGTACACATGAAAAGGCTTAGAGGGCTTCCCTGGTGGCGCAGTGGTTGAGAATCTGCCTGCCGATGCAGGGGACACGGGTTCGAGCCCTGGTTTGGGAAGATCCCACATGCCGCGGAGCAACTAGGCCCGTGAGCCACAACTACTGAGCCTGTGCGTCTGGAGCCTGTGCTCCGCAACAAGAGAGGCCGCGACAGTGAGATGCCAGCACACCGCGATGAAGAGTGGCCCCTGCTCGCTGCAACTAGAGAAAGCCCTTGCACAGAAAGGAAGACCCAACACACCCAAAAGTAAATAAATAAATAAATAAATTTATTTAAAAAAGAAAAGACTTAGAAATGAGTATGCTCTTTAATTCAAAAATACTGCAAATTATGGGGGGAGTGGCTACATGCACAACAGTGCCTGCCATAGTATTTGTTATGTAGCAAAAAATTGGAAACAGCATTAAAGGATTGCTAGGGATATGGCTAATTATTTACTAAATGTGGCTGTTTACAGTTAATTTAAATTAAATTAAGTTAGACATTCAGTTCTTTAATTGCAGTAGCCACATTTCAAGTGCTCAGTATCCGCAAGTGGCTAGTGGTTACCATATTGGACAGCACAGCTACAGAAAGAACACTGTCATCACGGTGCAAAGTTCTGTTGGGGACCTGTGCTTTTCCATCTTTAACGTGCACATTAATCACAGGGGGGCTCTTGTTAAAATGCATATTATTATCCACAGGTCCAAGGAAGGGCTTGAGATTCCGCATTTCTATGAGGCTGTCAGGTGTTGGCAATACAGTATCGAAAGGTGAGGTTCTTTATGTTCCTGCATTTATTCCCCAATTCTCATAGGAAAGGCATGTCTTCGAGGCTCAGGACTCTGTCTATAGGCTTCCTAACTTTCTGGGGATTAACCAGGCAAACTGAAATATGGCAGAAGCATCATGTTGCTCCTTTTTTAAAAAAAATTTATTTTCTTTATTTATTTTTGGCTGCATTGGGTCTTTGTTGCTGCACACAGGCTTTCTCTAGTTGCTGCGAGCAGGGGCTACTCTTTGTTGCGGTGCGCAGGCTTCTCACTGCAGTGGCTTCTCTTGTTGCAGAGCATGGGCTCTAGGCGTGCAGGCTTCAGTAGTTGTAGCATGCAGGCTCAGTAGTCATGGCTCATGGGCTCTAGAGTGCAGGCTCAGCAGTTGTGGCACACGGGCTTAGTTGCTCCGCGGCATGTGGATCTTCCCCGACCGGGGCTTGAAACCATGTCCCCTGCATTGGCAGGCAGATGCTTAAGCCACTGCGCCACCAGGGAAGCCCCATGTGGCTCCTTTCTGTGTGAGCTATCCTCTGATGGTGCCTTGGGTCTGGGAGGGACAGTTGACCTTGGGTATTTAATACAGGGCCAATCCTGCTGGCAGGATTTAGCTGAGCACACTAGTTGGTTTTCTAACCTGCCTTTTGACAAAGCAGTTTATATACCTGGTACCAGCATGGGTGGTGGTTTGTACGTATGTTTGTTTTTTTAAGTAAAGCTATATTTTAAAGTTTATGGGCTTTGTCAGATTTAAAATCATAGAGTAGACAGGGCTGTGTCTGTATTGCCAAATTAGCTCCTTCTTTTTTGGCTTATTAATGGCTTCTTTCTGATTACAAATAAGAATGGCCTGTTAAATTATAATTATACTTTGTAACTTAGTGTAGCAGAACTGTGAACATAGAGGTCTTACATGTAATTATCTGTTGATGGTGTGTTTTTGTTTTTGCCTCATATCTTACTAAAATTGAACTTATGCAGATCTGGATTCAGATCATGACCATCCACTTACTAGCTGTGGGGTTGTGTGCGAGTCCCTTAATATCTCAGGATATGTACATATATGTATATATAGAAAAACGTATATATATATGTATATAAAAATGGGTTCCAGGACCCAAGGTGGATACCAAATTTTAGGGATGCTCAAGTAAGTCCCTTATATAAAATGCCATAGTGTTTGTGCATAACCCAGGCAGTTCCTCCTGTATACTTTCAGTTATCACTAGATTACTTATACTATCTAATAATATAATGTAAATGCTATGTAAATAGTTGCTCGCATGTGGCAAATTGAAGTTTTTGGTTTTGGTTTTGTTTTTTTATTACAGTATTCATATTTTATTTTTCTTTAGTGAAAAGATACTGGAAGTACAGAAATATAGCATCACTGTGAAGAAATTCTTTTTTTTTTTATTTTTATTTTATATTGGGGTATAGTTAATTTACAATGTTGTGTTAGTTTCAGGTGTACAGCAAAGTGGTTCAGTTATACACATACATATATCCATTTTTTTGCAGATTCTTTTCCCATATAGGTTATTACAGAATATTGAGTAGAGTTCCCTGTGCTATAGAGTAGGTCCTTGTTGATTATCTATTTTATATATAGTCATGTTTATATGTTAATCCAAAACTCCTAATTTATCCCTCCCCCCCACAAAGTTTTGCTTTTTGGAACTTTCTGAAATTTTTTTTTTTTTAAATGTATTTCCAATCCATGGTTGGTTGAATCTGCAGAACCTGCAGATACAGAGGCCAACTGTAATATGCATTAAGGTTCCTCCATGTCTTTTCATGGCTCGATAGCTCATTTCTTTTTAGCACTGAATAATATTTCCTTTGTCTGGAAGCGCCACAGTTTATTTATCTCTTCACCTACTGAGGGACGTCTTGGTTGCTTCCAAGTTTGGGCAGTTATGAATAAAGCTGCTAAAAACCACATGCAGATTTTCGTGTGAACATAAACTTTCATCTCCTCTGGTTAAACACCAAGGAACATGATTGCTAGATCGTATGGTAAGAGTATGTTTAGTTTTTTTAAGAGCCTACCAAACTGTCTTTCAGAGTGGCTGTACCATTTTGCATTCTCACAAACAGTGAGCAAGAGGTCCCGTTGGTCCACATCCTCACCAGCATTTGGTGTTGTCATTGTTCAGATTTGGATCATTCTAATATGTATGTAGTGGTATCTCATTGTTTCTTAAATTTGCATTTCCCCGATGACTTACGACGTGGAGCATCTTTTCGTATGATTATTTGCCATGTGTGTATCTTCTTGGTGAGGTATCTGTTGAAGTCTTTGGCTCATTTTTTAATCCAATAGTTTGTTTTCTTATTGTTGAGTTTTAGGAGTTCTTTTGTATATTTTGGATAACAGTCCTTTATCAGATGTGTGGTTTGCAAATATTTTCTCCCAGTCAGTGGTTTGTCTTCTCATTCTCTTGACATTGTCTTTCACAGAGAAGAAGTTTTTAATTTTAATTGAAGCTTCTTAATTCCTTGTTTTGTGGATCATCAGGCCTTTATGTTTTCATATGTAAAAAGGGAGGAATTTTATAGTTTTTGGAAGGATCAGTGGTCAAGAGCCATGAAGCATTTAGCACAGTGTCTGGCACATTGTAACGTTCAGTTAATAATGGTGTATGTCATGCCCCCTCATTTAAACGTGTGTTCACAGGGGCACAGCCGTTAGGGAACTTATACCTAACTGGTTATTGAAAGAGCCAGAAATAAAATAAAGTAAAGTCCGACCCTATTCCCTTCCTGCACTCTCTTCTTACCAAGTCACTGAGGAAGAGTTACTGAGCTGGATTGACTGAACCCAGGCCAACTGCTTGAAAGTGACCATCATGCTTTTTAAGATGTTCTGAGTTGTCAGAGTGATTGGATCCGTTGCAGGTCTGGTGCCCAAGCACCAACGACCATGGCTTTTTTTTTTTTTTGGTTTGTTTGTTTGTTTGTTTCAAGGCCAGGGACCAGTCATCACTCATGGGTAGGTTCTGAAAGGCACAATCGCTCTATAGTGAAAGAGGCAACATATTTCAGTCGAAAGGATACAGGCTTTGTAACCACACTGACAAGGGTTAGAATCTATCCTCTGCCACCTTTAACTTGTATAACCTCAAACAAGTTACTTTATTTCTCTGACTTCAGTCTTCTTTTCTGTAAAATGAGTCCAATAATTATGACAATGATAATAGCTGAAAATGGCAGAGCATTGGTTGTGTGTGCAGCACCACCCTGAGTTCTGTACATGAATTACCTGATTAAATTCTCACAACAACTCTAGGGGAGTGGGTCTTGTGACTACCCCTGCTTTACAGATGGGGGAAACTGAAGCAAGGAGAAGTTAAGTAATGGAAGTGGTGGAGCAAGGATTAGAATCCCCACTTTCTGGGAATTCCCTGGCAGTCCAGTGGTTAGGCCTCCGCCGTCTCACTGCTGAGGGCCCAGGTTCAATCCCTGGTAGATCCCGTAAGCCACTGAGATCCCGTAAGCCATGTGGTGTTTTTCAAAAAAGAAAAAAAAGAATCCCCACTTTCTGACTGCAGAATCTATGATGCATTCTTTAAATTTAAAAAAAAAAGCTGTATTGATATAGTTCACATATAGTTCACAAAATAAAAGCGTACAATTCAGTGGTTTTTAGTATATTTACAGAGTTGTGCAACCAACACCATATCAATTTTAGAACATCTTTATCACCCCAAAAAGGAAACCCTGTACGCATTTAGCAAGTCACCCCCCATTTCTTCCTGTATTCCCCTATTCCTAGGCAACCACTAGTCTACGTTTGGTTTCTGTGGATTTGCCTCTTCTGGACATTTTACATAAATGGAATCATAATATTTTGTGATTTCCCAAAATATTATGCACCTGGCTTCTTTAATAATGTTTTCAAGGTTTATCCTTGTTGGTGCATATATTGGTATTTCTTTCCTTATTGGGCTGAATAATAGTCGATTATATGCATATGCCACATTTTGTTTACCCATTTATTATTTGATGGACATTAGAATGGTTTCCACTTTTTTGCTATGATAAGTAGTGCTGCTGTGAACATCTGTGTACAGGTGTTTGTGTGAACATATGTTTTCATTTCCCTTGGCTTCCATATGTGTTCTTATTGTAGTTAATCATACTCTGGGAGAGTATGATTTCTTCTGGGAGAAAGAAAACAGTTTCTTACTTGGGAGAGGTCACCTTACATTGCTGCCGCAGAATTAATGGTGGGGACCTTTATGGAGAGTGGTAATTGTGTGATGAGCGCTGGGCAAGGCTCTTTACAAGCATTACTCCATTCAGTCCTCACAACAATTATAATAGGGTAGGGATTTTTTTTTTTTTTTGCGGTACGCGGGCCTCTCACCGCTGTGGCCTCTCCCATTGCGGAGCACAGGCTCCAGACGCGCAGGCCCAGCAGCCATGGCTCACGGGCCCAGCCGCTCCGCGGCATGTGGGATCTTCCCGGACCAGGGCACGAACCCGCGTCCCCTGCATCGGCAGGCGGACTCCCAACCACTGCGCCACCAGGGAAGCCCTAGGGTAGGGATTTTGAGCCCATTTTATAGATGAGGCAACTGAGCCTCAACAAGCAAACTGTTCAAGGTCACAGAGCTTGTAGAGTGTGTGGGAGATGAACTTGGACCCAGGCATGTGCAATGGCCTACAGGGCCATTCCCACCATGTTATGTGGCTGCCATTGTCGGGGTATTTATGACAACCCCACCTCCCCATTGAAGGTTTACTGACCTGGATTTTACAGTGTTTTTGTGGGAGTTTGCTTCATTTCACCCTGTGAAACAGATGATGATATACTTGTTTTCACCAAGTGGCAATGGAATTGAGTGGGTGCCCAAGGTCATGCATGGGTCAGTTGGGAGGGGCAGAGTCTTGGCTGGAAGTGTCTTCCTGGGAGTCTGGGTTCATTGCTTTGTGCCTTTCAGCACAACTGCTTTCAAAACAGCAGATTGCACCCCCAAGAATACTGTCATCCTCTCCCAGTTCTCTATTATTTCCTTAAATATGCACTGAAATTTTACCTTAGGTAGATACTCTGGTACCCATCAGCAATAACTCTAGAATCTAATCCTGTGAATTCTGTTGAGCTATCAAGAATCCCTCTTTAAACTTCTGTGTGTAGCTTTTTTCTTGAACCCTGGTCACACTCAGGCTGTGTCCATTGTGAGTTGTGTGCTATGAGGACACCGTGCACACTAGTTGTTCCCTGTCAGCGCTCACCTTCATGAGTTGTGAAGGGAAGGGTAAGGAGCTAGTGGTGACATTGTAATCGCATTTGAACATGAAATACTTATGGAATAAACTATGAAAGTTTTTTTTTGTAAACCAAGAATTACTTAAGGGGTTGTTTAACTCACTGCTTACTAGTTTACTGCTACCAGGAAGGGTTTAGCTTTGAAGAGACACAGGCAAGTGCCTTGAAGCCAAAGGCTTGGTTTATAATTTTAAAAACTACTCATTTTAGGAAGAGCAGGAGTGGAGCTCCTTTTTTGCCTTTTCTAGGGAAAAGGGGTTCCTGTTTACTTATTTGACAGGTGTTTCAAAACTGGGTCTGGTGAAGAGAATTTTGACTAAATAATTCACAGCCATTAAAATAAGACCAATTTCCTGGGGGAAGGGTGGGGGGAGGGTAAAACACAAAAGCCCTGTTGTCAGCTAGATGTAGGTGGGCTATGGTTTGCCCACCCATCCTGAGGCTGGCTGGCTGTTTGTTTATACTCTCTTTTGAGATGCCTTCTAAAATGACGTACTGGACCCAGCATAAAAACACCATAGGAATCCTGATGCAGAAAACCATTAGCCCAGTTTATCCTGGTGGTGGTCTCCCAAGATTTCATATCTGCTGTATGGAGCCTCCTGGGAACCTTGATGATTTCACTTTGTGCTCCTTCTGTCTTACTTGCTTTCTTCCTCTCTCCTTTTTTTTCCTTCCTTATGAGGTGTCCACATAGCATTTATTAAGGGCTTAGTGTGTGCAAAGCACACATCACATTCTACACAGAGAAAAGGAATCAAATCTGGGGTGGGGCTCCAGCCTCACACCCATATCTGACAGCGTTGACTGTGTGAATTACGGCTTCAGCTTTCCTGTCTGTAGAATGGAGACAGCCGTAGCTAACTCACAGGGTTGTGGACATCAATGAAAAACTGTACAGAGAGCCATGGGCGAGGTGCCTGCTGAGTGTTAATGGCTTCCTTCCGTTCCGGTTCCCATAGCCGTCTGGTCTCCTGTTTCCAGGGTGGCTGTGTGTTTAAGACTCCCAAGCTGTAATTAAGTTATTTAACACATCTGTCTGTGCTGAGAACGTAGCATCCCATGTGTGTTATTTTTTTTTTAATTTTTTATTTATTTATTTATTTTTGGCTGCGTTGGGTCTTCATTGCTGCGCGAGGGCTTTTCTCTAGTTGCAGCGAGCAGGGGCTACTCTTCGTTGTGGTGCGCGGGCTTCTCATTGCGGTGACTTCTCTTGTTGCACAGCACAGGCCCTAGGCGCATGGGCTTCAGTAGTTGTGGCACGCGGGCTCAGTAGTTGTGGCTCACGGGCTCTAGAGCACAGGCTCAGTAGTTGTGGCGCATGAGCTTAGGTGCTCCGTGGCATGTGGGATCTTCCCGGACCAGGGCTCGAACCCATGTCCCCTGCATCGGCAGGCAGACTCTTAACCACTGCTCCATCAGGGAAGCCCCCCATGTGTGTTATTAAACAGCTTACTTCCCAGCCACACCGAGTGCTTGCAGTGTCTTGCACACACCTTACAGGTTATCCCTCCTGCTCTGCCTGTGGTTCCCTCCCCAGGTCACCCACCCACCCGACAAGTTAGTCATCTTTCAGCACTGAGCTCGCGTAGAACGCAGGCGGACATCCCCTGCCACTGGGGCATACTTCCATCCACCCCAGACCTCCCATCCCGGTTAATAACACGCATTCATGCCATCAATTTCACATTGTATATACCTGTCATTACTTCAGGGGTCGCCTTGCTCCAGCCCCATGTAGCCTTTTTTCTTTCATGATGATAAGCTTGTTTCTCACCTCATGGCCTTTGCATCTGCTGTTCCCTCTCCTTGGAGAGAGGTCCAGGTTTTCTTATGATTCATTCTTTCCAAGGTCACATCCCATGGCACTTACTGCTACTAGAGATTATAATATATGTTTACTTGTCTGTTATCTCTGTTAAAATCCTCCCTGTGAGGGGAGGACACTGGCTTGTATTCCCTCCAGCATCTACAGCAGTGTCTGACACATCCTGGGTTCTTGGGGAATATTCGTTGAGTGAATGAGCCTTGTGTATTCGTCTGCTGTTGTAGTTGCATTGACTTGTGATTACTGTTTACGTGGCCCATTTCCCCACTGGACTATGACTGCCTGAGGGGTAATGATGTAGGGTAATTTTTCTTTTATCCACAGGGTGGGTGTCTAGTTGCTTGGTAGATGTTTCTCGAATATGTGACTATGGAAGTTAGGGATCTTGGAAAAGGTAAATTCCTAAACTATTGAGATCTTCTCGTGGAGGCAGCTCTCCCCACCACAAAGTGTCCTTTTTTTTTTTTTTTTTTTTTGCCGTACGCGGGCCTCTCACTGCTGTGGCCTCTCCCATTCCGGAGCG
>NC_041222.1:42467326-42497650 GCF_002837175.3 Physeter macrocephalus | reverse complement strand
CCGCTCCGCGGCACGTGGGATCTTCCCGGACCGGGGCACGAACCCGTGTGCCCTGCATCGGCAGGCGGACTCTCAACCACTGCGCCACCAGGGAAGCCCAAAGTGTCCTTTTGATGCCACTGGTAGAATAGCTGCTCGTCAGAACAGGCTGCAGTGGTTCTGATGGCCTTTTCACTAGCGGCCCCTCCTGCCTTTCTTTTTCAGGGTCTTTGCCCTGCGCTGTTCTCTGGGTCCTGCACAACCCCACCCCATCCCCAATTGTATTCATTCTACAGACCTCATCTCAATGTCCCTTGCTCATGGGAAACACCTCCCACTCCCCACTCAGCCAGGTAGGTCAGGTGCTAGCTCCTGTCAGACTTCCTGACGGCAGCGCTGTGTATGATTTGATCTTCATTTGATCCTCAAGGTCTGGCATGTTGTACTTGGTAAACGTTTGTTGAATGAATGAGTAAAGAATTAGTATATGTGCACACCTCCATTCATAGCAGCATTATGCACAATAGCCAAGAGGTGAGAGGAACCCAAGTGTCCATTGGTGGATGAATAAATAAAATATGGCATATGTATACAGTGGAATATTATTCAGCCTTAAAAAGGAAGGAAAGTCTGACACATGTTACAAGGATGAACCTTGAGGACATTATGCTAAATGAAATAAACCAGACCAAAAACATCAAATACTGTATGATTCCACTTACATGAGATATTCAGAGTGAATTCATGGGAACAGAAAGTAGAATAGTGGTTGCCAGGGGCTGAGAGGAAAAGGAATGAGGAGTTGTTCAGTGGGTAGAGAGTTTCAGTTTTGCCAGATGAAAAAGTTCTGGAGATTCACAACAACGCGAACGGACCTAACACTACTGAACTGAACACTTAGAAATGGTTAAGATGATACATTTTATGTTATGCAGTTTTTTTAGCACAATTTTTAAAAAAGTGAGTGATGGCAAAAACTGTGACTTTTGGAAATCATTGAAGAAGAATCTGGAATTCTTAACTTGTAGGATGCCTATGACATCTGGGCAATATGCATAAATTTAAGGGAAAGAAGTGTTTATTTCCTCATCAGGGAAGCAGGAGTGTTTACCTAAGGACAGTCACAGTAAAGGAGTGAGCTGCTTTGTGCCCTCTGTCCTTGCTCCTCTGTGCCTGGGGCCCTGGGCTGGTCCTGGCTGGTCAGTCAGGGTCGAGTCCTGGGCATCCCCTCAGCTTCTAAGTGTCCTGCTTCAGTAGGACTCCTTTGTCCTTCTGCCCTCCTCAGTGTAAGATTTGAAACAAACTTCCATTCGTTTCCTATCCTTTTTTTTTTTTTTTTTTGCGGTACGCGGGCCTCTCACTGTTGTGGCCTCTCGCGTTAGGGAGCACAGGCTCCGGACGCGCAGGCCCAGCGGCCATGGCTCACGGGCCCAGCCGCTCCGCGGCATGTGGGATCTTCCTGGACCGGGGCACGAACCCGTGTCCCCTGCATCGGCAGGCGGACTCTCAACCACTGCGCCACCAGGGAAGCCCCCTATCCTATTTTGCTGTCCCAACACTTCTGAAGGACTTACGCTTGTAGAGTCCAAGGGAAGGACATGAACATTTTCGAGTGCCCGTTCAGCAGTGCACTTTGCAGGGAAAGGTTGCCTCATTCCAGGCTGATATTCGCCCTCCAAGGTGTAGGCGTGTTATCCCCATTTTGTGAAGGAGACAGATTATCCCAGGCCCACAGCTAAGTGACAGAACAGAGATTGCCCCCAGATCGTCTGCCTTTAAAACTCACATCCTTGCCTCTGCTTCAAGTTGCTTCCTATATGGTCTTCATCTCATGGTCCACATTTATTTCACATCTCAACCTTAAAGAAGTCAGAGGGCTCACTCTCACTCGGTCTGGCCCATTGGTGTCACACACACTGTGGTAGTGAGGACCACCAGCTCCCTGAGACCATGCTTCCAAAATCCTAAGCCCGACTTTCAAACCCCCGGTATCTCATACAGTCTTTCTTAGCTGTTCAGAAACCCAAAATGTGCTTTTCAACCCCACCCCACCAAGTGGTAAACACAAAGAGAGAAATGGATAGCAGGGCTCTTTGTTATTCTTTTATCTTCAAAATTTACAGAAAGGGGAGAGAGGGGAGGAAGCTCTGCTTAGTGAGCATTCTGTCCCTGCGGTGGCTCTGAGCTGCACCAACAGCCCAAGTACAGATTTACGTATCTCCAAGGATGAGCAACTTCTTATCTTCGTGCCTTTTAATTTTCTAGGTAACAGTAGCAATTCCATTCTTCTGAAACATTACCAGTAGCTGTTCAGCCAGCTTATGCTTTTCTTGTGTGTGTGTGGTGGGGGGGAGCATCTATGTAAATAAAACTTCTCTATGTGTCTCTAGAATGCCCTACTTACTTAATTTCTACTTGGATATTGAATCATTAATAATTTCTACTTGGATATTGAATCATTTTACATGTCTAAAAGGAATATTTACTTCAGTTCTCTGGTTCCCTGGCACAGGAGAGAGGGAGGAAAAGAAAGCCAAAAGAGCGGTGCAAACCCAGACTGCTTTCTTTTCTCCTCACAAGTGGTGCTTTTCAAAGCGTTTGGCGTCCCTGCTGTATGGATGTGTCACTGAGAGATGACAACAGGATTTGCTGGGAATGTGGGCCACTATTGTATCTGCCTTACGTAACCACGTGGAGTGATGGCAATGGGTGAGCAGCCTGGGATGTAGGCAGTGGTCTGGTTGCTTAACCTCCAGAGGCCATGAAGACCACTCAGGTCCTCCAGAGGATGTGGATCCAGGCTGTTAAAAAGTTGGGGAGATTGAAAGTCCATGTGAGTTCCTCTATAAGCTTTCCCCCTTTTCTTTCCTGACCTTTCTTTTGTGGGAAGTTGGTGGGGGGGAGCCTTCTCACAGTGGTTCCTTTTTCCTTTGATTTATTTGTGTTTCTGGCAGCTTTCCGTAACAAATTGTGAGATTCAGATTGTAGTCATTGGTGGGTTTTTAAAATACTTGTATTATTTTTAGCAGACGTATGCAAAACTGATAGCCTCTTATGGGGTTTCTGAATCAAAGGCTACTGTTTTCCATGTGTTGGGAATCTGCAAGCACGGTGTTGCTTCCTGGGGATAACTTAATAGTTTGCCTATTAGATGTTTGTTTGTATTTGGGTAATTGTAATTTCTTGTTTGGGGAAAAAACTTTTTGCTTCCTTGTCTTGCAGAAATGTATATTCTTTTTCTTTTTAAAACTATTCTTATATCTCAGATTCTAAATGATAGAAAAAAAAGTTTTTCCCTTGTTCTTTTTTTCCTTTAATAGTTTGAACATCTGTAGCACTGTAACATGTATAAGTGTTTACTTTTATGGTGGGTGGGATCTTTATCAAACATGTCCCTTATGGGCAGATATTGATTAATCTTTAGCTTTGGCTCGGACCCTCCATCACTGGGAAGCAACAATTTGTAGACAAAAAGCTTAAAGATTTCTTGTTGGGGCAGTGAAGACTTTTGGTGTTTGCCTTCTGGTTGGTTTTTAACACATTTCCATTTTCTTTATGTAAAATATGGGATTTACCTGTTTGGCCAAGATTTTTCTTTTTTTTTTTAACATCTTTATTGGAGTATAACTGTTTTACAATGGTGTGTTAGTTTCTGCTTTACAACAAAGTGAATCAGTTATACATATACATATGTTCCCATATCTCTTCCCTCTTGTGTCTCCCTCCCACCCACCCTCCCTATCCCACCCCTCTAGGTGGTCACAAAGCACAGAGCTGGCCAAGATTTTTCAAAGGAAAGAAACTTTATAACAACTAGAGAATATTTTTTAAAAGATCGAATAACTGTTTGTCTTTGTCCCTTTCTCATTCTGCATGTGAACACCTCACTGCTAACACAGTGTTTTATTTATGGTTAAAAAAAAAAATTGGCCCCCTTTTATCTTCCTGTGTTGTCTAGGAATGAGTCATTACAAGTTTGTGGGGGTGATTATTCACACTACTTACAGGAAAAGTGAAAGTGATGTGGGGAAGTGGAGGTCCTCTTGCTGCTGGAATGTTGACTCTTGGGGTGAAAAGGAGACTTGGCATCTTCTGCAGCTTGCTGCTCCCTCAGAGCTAGCCTCTCCTCCACCTCGCCTGCCTTCATGCACCTCTCACATTACTGCTGTGGTCCCCACCCTGCCCTCCTCCAGTCCACACGGTCACACTTTCTTCTGCTCTTTGGCTTTGCAAAGTCTGTACTGCATTAACAAATATTTGGTGTGAGGTCCTTGGGCCAGGAATCATTGAATACCCTTTGTTCACTCATGAACCCGCCCCGCCTCCCCTCTGTTTTTTAACTTACAAAATGTTTGGTACATGTAAGAGAATTATGTGTGTAAATCATAAAGCATAATTATAAAATATACCCATGAGCCCATCACACATACCCATGGACCCTCACCAAAATGGACCCAAGTTCCCTTCTCACTCCTCTGCCTCATCCCAGGTCACGTACACATACATACACACAAACATCTCTAAACAAAAGATTGGTTTTGTTTGATTTTTTTTCCATTGTAATAGAAAACACATAACAGAAAACTTATCGTTTTAGTCATTCTTAAGTGTACAAGAGTATATTAAGAATATTCACATTTTTATGAAACAGTGTTTGCTTTTTGAATTATATAAAACTGATAGCACGCTCTATAAATTCTTCTGGGATGTTTTTCACTCCATATTATGTTTGAGATGCATCTATGTTGTGGATGTGTGGCTCTAGTTTATTTTCATTGCAGTATAACATTGCATTTTAATAGTATATCACAATTTGTCATTTTTGCTCTTGAGAGATCGTTTGGGTTGTCTCCAGGTTTGGGCTGTTGAAACATTGCTGCTGTGAATACTCTCTATGTGGATCTGTGTGCACATACTGGCACATTGTTCTCGGGCCTCTGCGCAGGAGAGGAATCACTGCGTTGTGAATACACGTACCTTTACTCTGATATATGTGTGCTTGTAAAGCTCTCCAAAGGCTAAGCAGCTCCCTGCTGGCATTCATGCAGTCTAAATATTGACAGCAATTCTGTGATCTCTGCACAGCCCAGCACAGGTTGGGTGGGGCCCAAGCCCGTTGGCCCAGTTCGAAAGGCCTGATCTCAGCTCTTAGCTGAGTTGCTGCATGCCAGTAGGCTGTCCCCGGCCATGTACCCGGAGCTGATTTTCTGGGGAATATGTGTGATTGTGTGGGATGTCTGTGCTTCTGGAAAGATAGTATATAGTTGAGGCAGACTCTCAGTGATTGGCTTTTTGGGGCACACCTGTGGTTGGTAAGCTCTACATGGGCTTTGGCTGTTTTTTTCACCAGTGTACTCCAGGTGCCACAAACCACATGCTTGGCACTTAATGGATGCTCAGTAAATATTTTTGAGTGAGTGAGTGAGTGAATAAGTGAATGAATGAATGAATAAAGGGTTTTCTCTGAGACTTTGTAAAAAGTCACAGCTTTGTGGGCTAAATACAGCATGGTGTACTTTTAATTCTCAAAGGCACTATTAAAATTTATTTTACTCTAATTTCCTCACCTTTAAAATTAAGATTTAAAATTTATCACTTAATATATTCTTTTAATATTATATTTAAGTAGTCAGTGGTTTGTGTCACAACCCATTAACCCTAGGTAAGAAGAAGTCTCTTATAATCTGAGCAGTTTCATGACAAGTTGGTGAAGTCTTTGGCACCTGGCAAGTTCTGATTGATTAAAAATTTGATTCAGTCCTGTTGGCATGGTAGTGGTAAGGGATTCATCCTTTCTCTGCCAAATCGAATTTAAATTACTACTGCAGGCAGCACAGGAATACTTAAAGAGAGTATAATCTTATTAAGGAAGAACAGTGAATTTCAAAAGCCAGGTGCTTGGACATTTTGAAAATAAAATTTTGTAGTAATGCACTTATTTTGCTAAATGATAAAAAATTTTAAATCCAAAACTTGTTTTTTTAATTTTTTTTTTTTTGCGGTACACGGGCCTGTCGCTCTTGTAGCCTCTCCCGTTGCGGAGCACAGGCTCCGGATGCGCAGGCTCAGCGGCCATGGCTCATGGGCCCAGCCGCTCCGCGGCATGTGGGATCTTCCCGGACCCGGCCACGAACCCGTATCCCCTGCATCGGCAGGCGGACTCTCAACCACTGCGCCACCAGGGAACCCCTAAATCCAAAACTTTTAATGGAGAGTTTGCTGTTTTTATTTTTGACATATATTCTAAAAACAATGTACTCATAAAAATATTCTCTGCCATACCACAACTCTTGGGGAGATTTAATATTTTTTGGTATTTACTCTTCCAGTCTTTTCCCTGTATGCTTATAAAAATAAATATATCAGGGAAATAAAAAACAGAAACAAACAATGATGTTTTGTGTCTTGATTTTTCCCCTCAATAGACATTTAAGTATAGATATGTATATATGTAACCAATCTGTTGTTGGACATTTCATTGATTATCTATTAAAAATTGTAAGCAGCTGTAAACAAATTTATATGTATATCTTTGTGCACTTGTGCAAATATTTCTGTAGAATAAATTCCTAGAACTGGAATTGATTGATCAACGGTATGTAGATTTTACATTTTGAGACATATTAATAATTTGCCCCCTGGAGGGTTTATACCAATTTATATTCCCACTGCTTCTATCAACAGCAGGCAGACCTGAAAATATAAAATGAATTCTCTCTTTCTAATTGAAAACACAGGCATCATAAAGAAAAAACTTTAAAAATGGACAGAAGTTAAATGATTATTTCAGTGCCTATGTATTTCATTGTGTTGATTCATTTAACCTAAATATCACTCTTTTTGGACATTGTGCTCCCCTCCACCCTATAGCACTGCCCAATCCTAGGGGTCATTGTCATGGTACTGGTTCTTTTCTGATGACTTTTCTTTTTTTTTTTTTTCCAAATTTATTTTATGTATTTAGTTTTGGCTGCATTGGGTCTTCGGTGCTGAGCACGGGCTTTCTCTAGTTACAGCGAGCGGGCTTCTCATTGCGGTGGCTTCTCTTGTTGTGGAGCACGGGCTCTAGGCACCTAGGCTCAGTAGTTTCGGCTCGTGGGCTCTAGAGCGTAGGCTCAGTAGTTGTGGTGCAGCACAGGCTTAGTTGCTCCGTGGCATGTGGGATCTTCCCGGACCAGGACTCGAACCTGTGTCCCCTGCCTTGGTAGGTGGATTCTTAACCACTGCACCACCAGGGAAGCCCTCTGATGACTTTTAAATACATTTTTGGGGTAGGGTACTGTGTGCTGTTTTTCTAAATATACGGGAGTATAGCTATATTCAAAGAGGAGTTGGCAACTGTATTTTACCACAACTTACAGAGTAATTCACTTTGTTGAAACGTGTCAGCTTTAAGGTATAGTAAAGAGCAGAAAAGAAACTTGGAAAACATACATGCTAGTAAGGTCACTTCCGGGTGATAGTGGATTGGTTGTACAAAAGCCACTTTGAAAACCGAAGGTGCCAAGAAGGTAGGAGGTATTCTCTGGAAATGGAAAGAGATGATCAGTTCTGATCAGCTGGGTTTCTGCTTACTATTTCCCTTTAAGAAAAATTTCTTTTTTTGTTGTTTTAAATTTATTTATTTATGTATTTTTTTAAGTCACAATTAAAAAAAATAAATTTATTTATTTTATTTATTTATTTTTGGCTGTGTTGGGTCCTCGCGGCTACACGTGGTCCTTCTCTAGTTGTGGAGAGTGGGGGCCACTCCTCGTTGTGGTGCGCGGGCTTCTCATTGCGGTGGCCTCTCTTGCGGCGGAGCACGGGCTCCAGGCGTGTGGGCATCAGCAGCCGTGGCGCCCAGGCCCAGCTGCTCCACGGCACACGGGATCCTCCCCGACCAGGGCCCGAACCCGCGACCCCTGCATTGGCAGGCAGACTGCCAACCACTGCACTACCAGGGAAGCCCTATTTATGTATTTTTTATTTTTGGCTGAGTTGGGTCTTCATGTGGGCTTTCTCTAGTTGCGGTGAGCGGGGGCCACTCTTTGTTGCGGTGCGCAGGCGTCTCATTGTGGTGGCTTCTCGTTGCAGAGCACGGGTTCCAGGCGTGCGGGCTCAGCAGTTGTGGCTCGCGAGCTCCAGAGTACAGGCTCAGTAGTTGTGGCGCATAGGCTTAGTTGCTCCATAGCATGTGGGATCTTCCCTGATCAGGGATTGAACCCGTGTCCCCTGCACTGGCAGGCGGATTCTTAACCACTGCGCCACTGGGGAAGTCCCTCTTTAAAAAAAAAAAGAAGTTAGAAAAGTTTATTAAAATCATCAAAAAGTTGTGTTATACTGGTACAAATTGGAAAATGCTGTTATAGACATAGACCACAAAATTCCAGAGAGGAATGGCTCTAAACTATTCCTCTCTGGACACCAGACCACAGGCACCTGAGTTTCCAGCTAACCACCTCAGGTGTGCTATGAAAGAAGCAGAGGGCCACTGAATGTAATAGAAATTTCCTTTCAGAAAACTTGTAAGTAGTAGCAATCAGTTCCTTCATCATACTAATTGGGTGATGAATGAATAGTGTATCCATCTGTTAGTTTATTGAAAAGAAAACCTTTTTGAGTGCCTACTCTGTGTGCCAAACACTGTTCTAGGAGATATGGGACAAATGTGAGGGAGTGAGATATAAAAAGCTCACCTGAAAATCCACTTTCTTTTTTTTTCTTTTTTTAAATTGAAAAACAGTGGTCATGGTGAACAAACTTAAAGAATTGGGGAGATTTACATAATTTAGACAATGACCTTTTTTGAATGTTTACATATTTCGTTGTGTTGATGTGCCTTCATTTAACCTAAACGTCACCTCGTTTTGGATGCGGATGCTCCCCCCATCCCCCACCATAGCACCCGGTCCCATGCGTGCTGGTAGCACGGGTCCTAGTTCTCACCTTTTCCAGGTACCATTTTTAAAATTCTTTTTAACCCTAGTGGTGATTTGAATTCTATTTTTAAATCTCTGAGAGTTCTTGGAGCCAGATGGTATTAACCAGGGAAATGTCCCTAAAGTGAGTACATAGAGAGAGGAGGGAACTAAAAGACTATAAATTCCTCTCAATTTGAGTAATCAGTTATAGCTACTCAAGAGTGGCTGGCTCATCTTTCTTCTCTACATACAAACAAAAGTGCCTTTTCCTAATCCCGTTCTATCAAAGGATAAATTATCTGCTCCAATATATCAGTTGTTAGAATTGCCTTTTGTGCTAAACGTCTTTCCCCCACTAGCCTAAGAGTTTGTTAACTGGGTAAAACAGGAGCACATTATCTGGACATGTTTTGATTCTTTTCTCTGTCATTAGTAGCAGTGCAGAAATGGCAAAGTTGATTTTTAAAAAATTTTAATGTAAAGGAACTAGATAGTCTTTCTGAAATTATTTGTATATAATAAGTACAGCAAGGCTTTTTATTCATATAATTAGATTCCTTTCCTTTGTGTCCTTAATGTTTTAGATATTCTCTATTTAAAAAAAACATGTAACTGGATCTACTTGTTTTTAATCCATCTTGACCATCTGTTTTTATATTTATTGTGATTACTCTTCTATATTCTTCTGTATGCATTTCTGCAGTCACAGTTTGCTTTGTATTTGCCCTGCTTTTCCTAAATTTCCCATATTGTCTCTTCTGCCTTTTTTTGGATTGACTTTTTTTTTTTTTTTTTTTTTTTGCGGTACGCGGGCCTCTCATTGTTGTGGCCTCTCCCGTTGCAGAGCACAGGCTCCGGACGCACAGGCTCGGCGGCCATGGCTCACGGGTCTAGCTGCTCCGCAGCATGTGGGATCTTCCTGGACCGGGGCACGAACCCATGTCCCCTGCATCAGCAGGGGGACTCTCAACCACTGCGCCACCACGGAAGCCCTGGATTAACTTTTATTTTGCTTTGTTTTCATTTTATTTTCCTCTCTGCTATCTTGGAAATTATATATGCCAGAAAATTTAACATGTGGATTTTACTCAGTGAAATTCAAAATTAATCTACAGTTTAATTCTACTCTTGAATAAAATATTTAGAATAATTAAATCATGTTAAAGTCTTCTGGATTTACATGCTATGTTGCCCAGTGTTCTACTTCTGTCTTATTTGTTTAACTCTCACAAATCACACGTTATTATATTGATTAGTTGCATACAGCCAATATATGTCCAGGCTTACATTCCCTCTTGCATCTTAGGTCTTCCTTCTGGGATTATTCCTTTCCTAAATTTATCCTTTGGAAGTTCTTTTATTGCTTGTAATAACCTTTCCCAATTTTTGTTTTAAAAAAAATGTCTTTCTGCCCCCTAAATCAACCGATACTGTTTTAAAGATACTGTTCTACCGAGTTCAGCCTTTCATTATTGCTGTTTCAAAGTCGGCTGTTATTCTATTTGCTCTTTTGTAATCTCTTCTACCTATATGCTGTCATCTCTGTATCTTTTTCTACAGTAAGATTACCATGAATTTCAAAGTGTTTTTCTTTCTTTTTGAATTTACTCTGCTTGTGATGTATAAGCCTTCTTGAACCAGAAAAATCATCAAGTCCTGAAGAGCTGTTGTGACTGAGTATTGCATGTCTCCCACACTCTCTTATCATCTCCTTCAGGAAATCTTAGACACATTGTAAGATTTTCTCACTCTTAATTTCTTTCATGTGTCCCACTTTTTTAATGCTTTGTGCTATATTCTGGGTAATTTCTTCACATCTTTCTTCTAATTCATTATTGCCTTCAACCATGTGTCGTATGTGGTTTAATCCATTTTTTAAATTTAATACATTATTGACTGGGGGATTTTTGCAGAAACTAACTCCTGTGGCCATAATATGTCTCCCATCAAAAATGTGTTAATTTTATTATCATATTTTTTTATTTCTAAAATTTTTCTTTAGATTTGCTTGGTCATTTTTTTTAAAATAAATAAACTTATTTATTTAATTTTGGCTGTGTTGGGTCTTCATTGCTGCATGCAGACTTTCTCTAGTTGAGGTGAGTAGGGGCTACTCTTGGTTGCGGTGCGTGGGATTCTCATTGTGGTGGCTTCTCTTGTTGTGGAGCACGGGCTCTAGGAGCGCAGGCTTCAGTAGTTTTGACACACGGGCTTAGTTGCTCCGTGGCATGTGGGATCTTCCCGTACCAGGGCTGGAACCCGTGTCCCCTGCATTGGCACGCGGATTCTTAACCACTGTGCCACCAGGGGAGTCCGGCTTGGTTATTTTTGATGTTCTCTTATACTTTCATTATACTTTTAATTTCCCCTTTTAACTTCTTATAATAAACAAACATATGAAACATTACACATCCTTTTTTTGGTCTATGGTTATATTTCCATGAAACATTATACATCCTTTTTTTGGTCTGTGGTTATATTTCCAATACTTATAGTCTTTGATTCTGCAGTTTTTTGTTTCTTTTAACTCTCACTTGCTTTGTGTATGTATTTAAATTGTGAACTCACGTTCCTCAAATGTTTATCTGAGGGATTCTCTGAAGCCTGTGTTTTAGTATGTTTCTGGGGGAGAATTTCATTCTCTTCCGTGTACCTGGGTGGTGCTACCAATGCAGTACCACTTTGAGTGTGAGGGTTTTGGAGGGAGGAGGGTGTGGTCACATCTGTAATATGAATTTCAGTCTCAAACCTGAGTGAGTACAGGTCTATTGATACAGGAATTCTCCATGGAGATATTTTTAGTTATTTCCACTCTACCCAGAGCCAAGAATAAGGTAGGCGACTGTCCCTGCTGTCTCCATTGCCTGGTAGTGTTTTTGCCCCTAATACATTCACTCTGATCTGATCTCCACCCTGTTTGGAGCCCACAGTTTCTCTCTTTTCCCGGCCTCCTGTTGAAATGCCTGCTTCAGTGCTGCCTTATTGCTCTGGCTTTGAGCTTTCTTGGCATTTCTTGCCTTTAAGGATTTCCCCTCAAAGGCAGCCTGCATTCAATGGATTATTATTATTATTATTGAATGATATCCACTGTTTTCAGGTTTGTCTAGACATCTATTTTAGAATATTGTCAGAAACCGAAGCCCAGTGGTCTTTATACTGTCATCATCATCTTTTACACCCGCAATACTGGTGGAGAAAAGGCCAAGGGGTCCCACAGATTACACAATTTGGCAGTCTCTGTGATAAGGCCAAGGATTCCTTTAGACATAAAAATCCATAAAACTTGAGTTCCCTGGTGGTGCAGTGGTTAGGACTCAGCACGTTCACTGGCATGGCCCCGGGTTCAACCCCTGGTCAGGGAACTAAGATCCCGCAAGCTGCACAGCGTGGGCCTCCCCCCGCCCCCCACCCCCACACACAAAAATGCATGAAACTTGCCTAGGAGGTCACCTTTGACTGGAGGAAGGGGGATTTTTTTTTTTTTTTTAAAGTATGAAAATATATCTGTTTGCAACTCTAGATAAGGGCTTTTATCATGACAGTGTTTTGGAGTGGTGATAATAAAAAGGTTAACACTTAATATTCCATTCGTTCTTTTTTTTTTTTCTTTTTGGCCGTGCTGTGCGGCATGTGGGATCGTAGTTCCCTGAGGAGAGATCGAACCCGCGGCCCCTGCATTTGATGCACAGAGTCTTAACCACTGGACTGCCAGAGAAGTCCCTAATATTTCATTCTTTTTAGGGTACATCTCTCCCTATGTATTTCACTAATTTTCTAGTATTGTTAAGTTTGCCATTTCATTCAAGGAGAGTATATTTGAAAATACAATAGGTAGTATAATGTTCCTAACAAATATCCACTCTTTGGTGTATAGAATGTGTGAGCTGGCCTTTCTATGGAGACATTTTGAATTATAGTTTTATTTCTAACATTGAAATGTTTGTGGTTTTAATCGAATTGGTTTTGATTGTTCTAAAACAGGCCCCAGGCATGGAGGAGTTGATATGGGAACAGTACACTGTGACCCTACAGAAGGTGAGTACTACACATGTCATATCTGCTACAGTCTGTTCTTGAGTTTACAGATCATGGATCTTTTTTTTTTTTAATTGAAGTACAGTTGATATACAATGTTTCAGGTATACAGCAAAGTGATTCATTAAACACACACACACACACACACACACACACACACACACAAACACTTTTTCAGATTCCTTTCCATTATAGGTTACTACAAGATATTGAATATAGTTCCCTGTGCTGTTCAGTAGGACCTTTATCTGTTTTATATATAGTTGTGTGTATCTCTTAATCCCAAATTCCTAATTTATCCCTCCCTCCCCTTTCCCCTTTGGTAACCATAAGTTTATTTTGTATGTCTGTGCGTCTGTTTCAAGTTTGTAAATAAGTTAATTTGTATCATTTTTAGATTCCACATATAAGTGGTATCATATGATATTTGTCTTTCTCTCAAGTTTGTAAATAAGTTAATTTGTATCATTTTTAGATTCCACATATAAGTGGTATCATATGATATTTATCTTTCTCTGTCTGACTTACTTCATTTAGTGTGATAATCTCTAGGTCCATCCATGTAGCTGCAAATGGCATTTCATTCTTTTTTATGGTTGAGTAATATTCCATCGTATATGTATACCACAACAGATCATGGATCTTATTTATTTTTACGCAAACACAGTTATTGCATTAACAAGGATTTGCATGTTGTTATTTTTTTGGCTAAGGCCTGTATAATATAGAAAATTATAGAGGTTAATTAATGTATTCACCTGTCTCCAGATAGAATAGTTTCTGAAAAAAAGAGAGGAAAGGAAGGGAGGAATGGAAATAATGTGTTCTGTTTAAGGACGTTGAGGTAGCTTCTACAACTTTTGTAATTTTAATTATAGCATTTATAACTTATTCCCTGAGTGAGTTTTAAGTCCAAACTAAAAAAAATTTTTTTTAATTAAAAAAAAAAAATGTTTTTTGGCTGTGCCACATGCATGAGGAGTCTTAGTTCCCTGACCAGAGAATGAACCTGTGCGCCTGCAGTGGAAGCTGGAGTCCAAACCACTAGACTGCCGGGGAGTTCCCCAAACTAAATATTAAAACTTTAGTTTAGCACTCAGGAGACATGGGTTGTAGTCTTTGTCCCACTCCTGGTTATATTAATAGGTGCCGAAATCATCAGATTTTAAACAACAGCCCACTCCCCACAGTGGGGTTGAAAGTAGAAGTAAGATCACATGTAAGTGTATTTTACTTAATTTTTAAAGGTATTTCACAGGTATTGCCCCTCTTGATTAAATTAGGTAATACAAAGAACTTCTAGTACTTGGAGTCCAGCACATAATCACTGCTTAATAAAAGTTAGCTCTGTTCCTTTTTATTCTGACAGCAGAGTTTGAGGTGGGCATGATAGGTGCTAGCCCCGCTTGAAACAAGCGCAGCCACCAAGAGTCTGTAAGTGACTTGCGTGCGGCTGAGTCAAGCTAGACATGCACTCGTAATCCCAAAGGCTTATTCCATCAAGCTGCCTTGGTCAGCATCTAGCTTTTCCTGGGCGCTGCATGGCTCTTTCTCCACTCTGAGTCTCTCCAGTCTCTGTCACCTCTTAGGTGGATCGTAAGTTCCTCAAAGGGAGAGTTTTCCTTTGACCGTCACAACCATGAACTTCAACCCTTGACCTCAGTGCAAATTTAGTTCTTGAATAAATGTGTATTAAATCGATCCAGGTAGAAAAACACAGATTGGTGCTCAAGTGCTGAACCTTCTGGAGCAGTAATCATGGTTTCTTCAGCTGAGAGGCTTCCCCCTTTAGGTTTTATTTTTCACCTCTTGTCATCTTCTGACTCTTCTCTCTGCCCGTCCACCACATACCATTTGAGTTTGGACCCCGAACTGGCAAAGGTGAGAAACATTTTTGGCCTGGTATAGAGGATGGAGCTCTCTCTCTGTGTAAAACCAGGTACCAGGGGATAGCGCTGCCAAATTCAAAGCCATGCGATTAATGAACAGCAAGCCAGCTTGTCTGTGTTGCTGTTTGTTATCGACTGCCACAGTGGGCCCCACGTGGGAACTTATCTTGAGGTGAGGGTTCTTTCATCCTCTGAGAAGATTTTTACGTAATGAAACCCGTATTTAGTGTGATAGTCACGTACATGCCCCTGTGATCTGGATGAAATCCGGGAGCTTGGCTTTTTTAAACACCAAAATGAGTTAGGATTCTGTATTATTTGGGTTCACTGTTATACATTTCTCTATTAATCTTGAATCTCATTAATCTGTATTTCTGTCTTATATGCATGTAGAAAAGAATTTAATGCTTTGCTCTCTCATGAGCTCTCAAAACTAAGTTCGTCTTCAGATTTTATCTTTAAAATCCATTTCCTTCTTTTTGACCCTATATGAAAGTGAAACCACTAGCTCCCCTAACTTGGAAGTTAAAGGTATTCTTTTAAAATATGGTTTTAGCATAGATTCAGTTGTGACCAGCCCATCTGGCTCAGGCCTGGATATGAGAACAGGTGTGATTGGTGAATCCAATAACACATCCTTATTTGGACAGAAGATGTAATTTCCCATCCCCTGCCAGCTTCTAGTGATAACTCCAGTCTGTGCTATCAATCTTGTCCAGCTTTCACAAGGCTGTTTCTTTTAGATAAGGAATTTCCCTTTATAAACCTGTCAGCTAACCATGATGACGCTCTACTCTGTTTCTCACTTGTTTCTCTAAGCCTTCTGTTCCTGAGCTGTCTCCGGTTATTGGTTTGACCTTATTTTATCGACTGCTTGTAATAAATCCTAAAAACCACTTATAGGAGGATTTTATTTTAATTTTTCTCTTAATCCCAATGAACAGGATTCCAAGAGAGGATTTGGAATTGCAGTGTCCGGAGGCAGAGACAACCCACACTTTGAAAATGGGGAGACATCCATCGTCATTTCTGATGTGCTCCCGGGTGGGCCCGCCGATGGGCTGCTTCAGTGAGTGTCCTTACTCCCTGCCCCCAACCCCTGCCAGCCCACTGGTTGGCCCTAGACAGGGGGCTTTGAGTGGTGTGCACTTTCAAAATTCAAAAAGAAAATAAAATTTTATATATATATATTGAAAAGTCTTCAGGCAGTAATGGAGACCATAACACACCGTGTTTTAATAATCCCCAAACCTTTGGGAACATCCAGACTTTGAATAGAGGAAAGCAATAATTTCCACAGGAAGATGGTTATAACTATCTATCATAACTATCATTCCTGGGTTTAGGAATCATTTATGAACATGGAGTGTAAAATTGGCATGCTCTTTTTTTCCCCTAATGCCTACCCACACTGTCTATATTTATTTTCATTTTTATTCGTTAAGAATGAGGATAGACTACTTAATGATTGTCTAATTTGTAAGAGGGATGTCGAAATTGGAAAAATTTACCAAATGGAGACCCAAGTTTTCCAACCGCCAGGCTTCTGGTCTGAAGAGCAAATGCCATTGGAAAAGATACATGTCTGAGTCCCCTTAGGATAATTTCTCAGGGCAGAATCTAAAGTCAATTACACAGCTGCCTTGGCCACATGGCTCTAAAATTTAGCTTCTGTTGGCATTTCATCTCAGTGGTCCTCGCCAAGTTAGTATTCTTTCATACAGAGAGCATGGTAGAATTTTTACATGATTTTTTTGGATGAGACAAAGTAAGAGTTAAGGTTCTGTGACCTCAAAATTTCTTTAAGAATCTGAGGCGAGCTCTTGATTTCATCCCCTCCAAAACACAAGTGAATATCAACCTCCTTTGGGGAGATCTGTAGACTTGCTGAAGCCCACCGTGCACCATGGGTAAGGAGGCCCTGACACACAAGTTCCACCTGTGCTCAAACCTCGCTGCCATCCAGTGCATCCTGGAGGGACCCTGTGGGTTTGGGTCCTTCTCCCCAGGTGGCTTCCAGGAGACACTGTCCAAAATGAGCTGAGTGGCTCCTGGGTTCCTTCCTCAGAAGAGCTCAGACCAAGTTGATGGATTAAGCCTCAGGAGTCATTAGACCCTGAGCCCTTTAATAAGCATTTTGGGTCAATCTGCCACTTTTATTTGTTCCTAAATAAATGATTGAGAGGGACGAGATGGGAGTTTTTCACATTCCGTTTTTCTGTTTTATTTGCAGAGAAAATGACAGGGTGGTCATGGTTAACGGTACCCCCATGGAAGGCGTGCTCCATTCATTTGCTGTTCAGCAGCTGAGGAAAAGTGGGAAGATCGCTGCCATTGTACGTTCTGGGTTTGTTTTCAGCTCGCTTCGGTAGGACGTTGTTTTTATGCCCAGAAGAAAATTACTACTTGCTCTTCAGCCCTATCTAGGGACTACTATTTCCATATCCTCAGTACTTTGGGAGGGTGATGTTAAGGGTGATGTAAAGATGTACGTGAGTGACCCCTCCCTGCCTCCTCCTCATCCTACTCCTAACTTAAGACCAGTGCTTCTCTTGTCTGAGTGAATTTGCCTTGAACCAGGTTAAACAATTATTCCCTAAGAGAATTAAGTAGATTGAGAACAATGGTAAAACAGCATTAATTCAGAGACTAAATTATGAGCTCAGAAACTCATTTGTAAAGGCCCTCACAGGATCTGTTCTATCTTCATAAACTCCTGTTTCTTAGGAGATACTGGCAGTCTGTACCATTCACTCATTTATTAGCTCACTCAGTCATTCAGCAAACATTGGTTGAAAATGACCTGAAGCAGGTCTGAGCTGCAAGGAGTGTTCACTCCAGTGGGGCAAGTGGACACACTAAGCGAGAATTAGAACACAGTGTGTTAGGGGCAGTGCTGGGGGGGATGCATCGGGTGTGTGGTATTTAACTTTTTTTTTCAACTTTATATTATGAAAATTTTCAAACAAAAAGAAAAGTTCAAAGATTAGTATAATCAACACATATATCTTCTACAATGTTAATATTCTGCCATATTCACTTGATTTTTCTTTATGTATGTATATAAAGACATACATATTTTTAGTGAACCGTTTGAGGGGAAGTTGCAGACATGACAGTTTAATCCTTCTTACTTCTCAAGTCTCCTAAATAAGGACATTCATCTGCATAATTATACTACTATTATCCTATTTAAGAAAAGTAGCTACAGGCTGTATGTCAGGGCTAATGGCGGTCGCTCTCCGGGAGGGCTCACACCAATGAGTACTTCCCAGAACTTCTGCTGCCAGTGTCCTTGTCCCCATGGTGAGCTGCCTGCCGCCTCTGCAGGAGACCCTCCAACACTAGCAGGCAAATGAAGATAAGACATTGTCAGCCAACCTAAAATACCTTTCCTTGGGAATTTTGGTCTTTCAGACTACCAGTTTGGTTCTAACCAGGTGTTATTCTAGGACTTTAAAAGAGGAGGGAAGAGATATGGGAACATATGTATATGTATAACTGATTCACTTTGTTGTAAAGCAGAAACTAACACACCATTGTAAAGCAATTATACACCAATAAAGATGTTTAAAAAAAAAAGATAAATACAGACAGTAAAAAAAAAAAAAAGAGGCGGGGCCTTGTTATCATCTACAGCTGTGGCTGTTGCTGAACTTTTGAAGACAATGGCCTGCATTTTATTAGTCTACAAAGACAGCAAATGTAGTCTAAGAGCACTGAATTGAATACTTACATGGTGAAATTCTTAACAAACCTATGGAAACGCTTAAACTTGCTATTCCATCAGAGATATATACTCTTCAGAATAATTTACTCTATGTGGCTCTGTCAAATCTAGATGCAGCTACTTATCAGGTCACATATCAGTTGAAAATTCTTACGACTGCATTATTTTCTGTGTCGATGCTTAGTAAAAAAATTAGGTGTGTACCAGTGGCTCTCCCTAGTAATTTTGATGACAGGAGTTGCTTTTGTACAGTGGCCCTCAGATTCTCAAGCACTTAATTCTTTTTTTTTAAATTTTTTATAAATTTATTTATTTGTTTATTTTTGGCTGCGTTGGGTCTTCGTTGTTGCACGCGGGCTTTCTCTAGTTGTGGCGAGTGGGGGCTTCTCATCGCGGTGGCTTCTCTTGTTGTGGAGCATGGGCTCTAGCCACACGGGCTTCCGTAGTTGTGGCACGCAGGCTCAGTAGTTGTGGCTCGCGGGCTCTAGAGCGCAGTCTCAGTAGTTGTGGCGCACGGGCTTAGTTGGTCTGCGGCATGTGGGATCTTCCCGGACCAGGGCTTGAACCCGTGTCCCCTGCATTGGCAGGTGGATTCTTAACCACTGAGGCTCCATCGAAGCCCCAAAAGCACTTAATTCTAAGGAACTTTCACCTGGCTCACAATTCGTAGGCCTCATGGCAGTTTGCGCAGCATGTTTTTCAAGTGGCTTTGCTGGGTTTTACTCTGAGAAAATCTTAAAAGAAACCAAACAATCAGTGTGGATAAGAAACATTCAACTTGGTTTTTTTGGGAGTATATTTGGATTAATGGGTGTATATGTTTATGATGGAGAACTGGAATCAAAGAATGGATTTTTTCAGGGGTATAACCGGCTGACCTGGATAATTGTTGTTCTTCAGGCACTGGGTGGCCTTGTAATAGCTGCTGTTATTAAGTATGCGGATAACTTTTTAAAAGGATTTGCAACCTCTGTGCATAATATTATCAACACTGATATCTTATTTTTGACTACAATATTTCATACCAACCAGTGTCTTTTCCCTTGGAGCCATCCTTGTAATAAGAGCTACTTTCCTATATGGTTATGATCCCAAACATGCAGGAAATCCCACTAAAGCATAGTGGTAATACTATCTTTATCTGGTTTTTCACATTGGCGCACTGTGAATCTCGACATTAATCCTGAACAGAGGACTTCTACAGATTCTAAGAAAAAATCACCATGCTGAGTCTGGTTATAATATTCAAATGGTTTGAAAATATAAAAGTTTAAGGATAAAATATATGTATATGTAACAAAATGCCCATTGCATCTAGAAATCAAAACTTGAAAGTATTTCCAGGGAGTAGAATAATTATCAGAGGAAACTTGAAATCTGAGTTTAAAAAGATTTTGTTTTTGATTGCTGCAGAAATAACCTATGCACTCTTTGCACGAGCACACAATAAATGTCAGACATCAATTTTGCAAATTAGATATATTTAATTTTATTAAATGTTTTTTATCTTACTCTTTCTGTACAGATATATCAAATAGCATGGATATTCAAAGTTTGAAAATTATAATTACCTATAATTTTGCACATATAAAGCTGTGAAGAAATAGAAGTATGATTTGAAAAACATTTTCATGTATCTCAGATTTTTATATTTATACTGAAGATTACTAAACAAAGGATTGCTATATGTTGCAGATGTTCAAATGCATAGAAATTGATAAAGTAACATTCTGGGTCTGATTTGTCAGAATAAAATTCATATTTAAATTTAATGTAAAGAAATATACACATCTATTTCTCCATCTACATTTTAAGATCTTTTAGTGCTTCAAAACTGCTGGAAGCAATCCAGTTGTTCCTGTGCTAGATAGTAGCCAGTGACTTTTACACTAATGGAGTTTTGTCCTTAATCTCTTAATTGTATTTCTTTTCTGTAAATCAGATAAATCCTTGTTATTACTTTAAAATAAAAAAAAGTAATAATAACTCTACAATAGCATTTAATATACAGTCCATACCCTAAGATGACTTTGGTAGATTATTTTTCTTCCCCATCCAGGATCCAATCAAAGTTCACTCATCACATTTGGTCCTAATCACTTTAGTCCATTTTAATCTTTTTTTTCAGTAGTCATGTGATAAGCTCTGTGGCAGAAGTAAGGGATTCAGCAGTGAATAAGACACATTTCAGGCTCTCACTGAGCTGACTTTCCCTAACAGTGAGACTTCAATAACAACATTCTGATGTTGCCTATGGCTGACTGTTTCTTAGTTCTAATTTTTTGTTTATTAATTATTATACATCCAAAATTTCTAAATAAAGGAAAATGCTGGACCACGTACCTGAGCTATTTTATCTGCATGTATGAGTGTGAATATATGAAAATCTAGATCTAGCAAATAGGAAGATATACAATGAAATAAACCAAAAGTGAGCATTTTACAAATATTTGAATGGGACAGCCATTTAGTCCTGGAATGTATACATTATATTTTTTCAGTCCTCCAAAGTTGGTAATCTCTGTTCTTTTTTATATTCCCATGTCTTTTTATTACAGTCATAATATAGTACTAAGTATACTTTTCTTAAGTTTATATAATTATACAAGTAAAAAAATTTTTAAGTAGTCCAATTTTATCCAAAAGTAAAAGTTAAGTTTAAAATTATTTGGAATGTTAATGGAAAAATATCTCTCCAGACAAACTAAATGATGTATGACATAGACTTTACTTTTTTTTAAGGTTTCTTTGGGAGTATATTTGGATTAATGTGTGTATATGTTTATGATGGAGAACTGGAATCAAAGAATGGATTTTTTCAGGGGTATAACCGGCTGACCTGGATAGTTGTTGTTCTTCAGGCACTGGGAGGCCTTGTAATAGCTGCTGTTATTAAGTATGCGGATAACATTTTAAAAGGATTTGCAACCTCTCTGTCCATAATATTATCAACACTGATATCTTATTTTTGGCTACAAGATTTCGTACCAACCAGTGTCTTTTTCCTTGGAGCCATCCTTGTAATAACAGCTACTTTCCTATATGGTTATGATCCTAAACCTGCAGGAAATCCCACTAAAGCATAGTGGTAATACTGTCTTTATCTGGTTTTTCACAATGGTGCACTAGGAATCTCAACATTAATCCTGCACAGAGGACTTCTACAGATTCTAAGAAAAAAATCATCATGCTGAATCTGATCATAATGTTCAAATGGTTTGAAAATATAAAAGTTTAAGGATAAAATATATGTATATGTAACAAAATGCCTATTGCATCTAGAAATCAAAACTTGAAAGTATTTCCAGGGATTAGAATAATTATTGGAGGAAACTTGAAATCTGAGTTTAAAAAGATTTTATGTTTTTGATTGCTGCAGAAATATCCTATGCATTCTTTGCAAGAGCACACAACAAATGTCAGACATCAATTTTGCAAATTAGATACATTTAATCTTATTAAATGTTTTTTATCTTACTCCTTCTGTACAGATATATCAAATAACATAGATATTCAAAGTTTGAAAATTATAATTACCTATAAAGCTGTGAAGAAATAGAAGGATGATTTGAAAAACATTTTCATGTATCTCAGATTTTTATATTTATACTGAAGATTACTAAACAAAGGATTGCTATATGTTGCAGATGTTCAAATGCATAGAAATTGATAAAGTAACATTCTGGGTCTGATTTGTCAGACAATAAAATTCATATTTAAATTTAATGTAAAGAAATATACACATCTATTTCTCCATCTACATTTTAAGATCTTTTAGTGCTTCAAAACTGCTGGAAGCAATCCAGTTGTTCCTGTGCTAGATAGTAGCCAGTGACTTTTACACTAATGGAGTTTTGTCCTTAATCTCTTAATTGTATTTCTTTTCTGTAAATCAGATAAATCCTTGTTATTACTTTAAAATAAAAAAAAGTAATAATAACTCTACAATAGCATTTAATATACAGTCCATACCCTAAGATGACTTTGGTAGATTATTTTTCTTCCCCATCCAGGATCCAATCAAAGTTCACTCATCACATTTGGTCCTAATCACTTTAGTCCATTTTAATCTTTTTTTTTCTTTTTTTAAAGAGACAACCTTTATTTTTAGGATTTTTACATTGAAGACTTCAAAAAGTGGTAGGATTTTAGAACTTATTGACCTGTATTTAAATGGAACTGTTGACAAAGATTCGCCAGAAATAATCTGAACAAGCGGGAAAATACAGTTAATGCTACTGAAATCTACTAAAGTAATTCCAGGACATATGGTTTATCCAGCATAACAATACCTCTAAATGCCGTCACTGATATGAAACTGACTGCTTCTTTTCTAAACACACAGTGGTATAATTAACAATATTTAATCACTTCTGTTCTTTCCTGAATATATAAAAATTAAAATATCAATTAAAAAACTAATATATTCTTGTCTTTAAATGTTTCTTACAGATACAATTTCAATATTTTCATTCAATAGTGGTGTGGTTTAAGAGATTTTTCATTCACAAGTCAAACAACAATCCACCCGAAGGGAACTGATAGTCTATAGGCTCATAGTGCAAATAAAGAGTTCGGAAATGCGGCAACTGACCTTTCTAAAATACAAAACAGATAAAATTCTTAGAAGATACATGCAGTAAGCTCTACTAAGCAGCTGGCCACAGAACTAGAACATTTGGTAATTTTCCTGGTGATTTCAATGGGACTCCAGATGTTTCCAAACTCAACTTGAACTCTCATCTTAGGCTTTGTATTTTGCTTTTCCAGTTTCGCTAATGACACAAACATGATTCAAATCCCTGAAGTATTCATTGTAGTCAAGGGCATATCCTACAACAAACTTGTCTGGAATTTCAAATCCAACAAAATCTGATCTATATCCAACACTTTGAGGGGTCCTTTTCACCAGCAAGCTTGCAGCCTTGACCATTTTTGGATTATGCTGCTTGACCAAGGAAAGCAAGGTTTACCTTGTTTTGCCAGTGTCAGTTATATCTTCAACAGTCAAGACATTCTTTCCAGTTAAAGTTGAGAGATCATCTCCACCAATTACTTTTTTTTTAAACATTTTTATTGGAGTATAATTGCTTTACAATGGTGTGTTAGTTTCTGCTGTATAACAAAGTGAATCAGCTATACGTATACATATATCCCCGTATCTCCTCCCTCTCGCATCTCCCTCTCTCCCTCCCACCCTCCCTATCCCACCTCTCTAGGTGGTCACAGAGCAGCGAGCTGATCTCCCTGTGCTGTACGGCCGCTTCCCGCTAGCTGTCGGTTTTACATTTCCCACCAATTACTTTTACGTCACCTGTTGACTGGTCATTACAGTAGCTCTTAAGTCTGATAAAATGTACAGTCGTAGGTATAGATCTATCACTGTTTCTGTTCAGTGCTTTGATGTAATCCAGCAGGTCAGCAAGGAATTTATAGCCCCCCCTTGAGCACACAGAGGGCCACGATGTGATGGCCTCCCATCTCCATCACATTCTTGAGCCAGCCATTCTGTCCTGTCCATAATTAGTCCATGACGAATAAACACCTTTTCCAAATCCTCAGCATAATGATTACTAGGTCATAACCTGGTGCATCATCACTAATCACGACTCTGGGGCTGCAGGTCGCCATAGCGGAGCCGACTGGTGCGTGGGCTGAGGGCAGTCTGAGAAGGAGAAGCCTGCGGCGGGGCCGAACAGGAGGCAGAGGGGGAAAGCAGAGTGGTCCGCCTGGGCTCTCTTCGCCGCCTTCGCTCAGTGCCCAGGCGCCAGTCCATTTTAATCTTAAAGGATCCCTCTTTTACCTCCTCTCTCCCCTTACCTGCCCCCCCTCTTTTGAATGACACTGACTTTTGGATGAACCTACGTAGTTGTATACAGAATGTCTCACTTTCTGGATTTTCATTTTTGTAACTTAGTGATTTAAAGCCCTTTGGTGCTTTTCACACTTTGAGTAGAAGCAGATTTTGGAGGCACTGTGCTCAGAGTTTTATACTCATTGTCTTATTTTATCCTTGACCCCCTGAGGGGTCCTCATTTTCCAGATGAGGACCCTGAGGCTTAGCGACTGGGTGGGGACACACGAGTTTTACTGGAAGGAGAACCCGGGCTCTTAACCACTGCATTCTCTATGTTTGGTTGTGATTGTCTGGCGTCCCCACTGTTTGTTTTGTGACAGGTGGTCAAGAGGCCCCGGAAGGTCCAGCTGGCCCCGCCGCAGGGCAGCCCTCCCGTTCAAGAGCATGACCGGGCTTTCGAGCTGATGGATGAGTTTGATGGCAGAAGCGCGCGCAGCGGGTACAGCGAGAGGAGCCGGCCCAGCAGCCGCGGAGGGCGCAGCCGCAGCTGGGAGGACAGCCCGGAGAGGGGTCGTCCCCACGACCGGGCGCGCAGCCGGGAGCGGGACCGGATCCGGGGCCGGAGCCTGGAGCGGGGCCTGGACCACGACGACGACGACTACTACCGGCGAGCCCGAGAGCGCAGCCGTGGCCGCAGCCTCGAGCGGGGCCTGGACCACGACTACGATGACTACCGGCGAGCCCGGGAGAGCAGCCGCGGCCGGAGCATTGACCCGACCTACGATCGCCCCTACAGCCCGGAGAGGGAGTATGGCCGCAGGGCCCAGCCCGATGCCCGGTACGGGGCGTCCCGGAGCCGCAGTCGCGAGCACCTCCGCTCCCGCAGCCCCAGCCCCGAGCCGCGGGGGCGGCTGGACTCGGACAGGCCCATCGGGGTCCTTCTGATGAAAAGCAAAGGAAATGAAGGTAGTCATGCTTGATGAAGAAAAAGCACTATAATAGCTAACTCTTACGTGGAACCTGCTATGTGCCAAGCACTGACCTAATAAATGCTTTGCACAGATTAGCTCATTTTGTCCTCACCACCACCCCCTGTGGGAGTTAGTCATATCTTCATTTTATAGACAAGGAAACTAGAGGCACAGGAAAGTTCATTGACTTGCACAAAGTTGTATCATCAGTGGCTGAGCCAGGTGGTGGAAATCTGGCTTTAAACTGATAGGCCAGAGGTTCTCAGAGGAGCATAAATATCACCTGGTCGCTTACTAGAAATGTAGAGTCTCAGGCCCCAGACCAGCCCCCACTGAATCAGAAGCACTGGGGTGGCCCCTGGAGTCTCTGTGTTAACAAGCTCTCTTGGTGAACCCAGTGCAGCTTAAACTGATGAAACCACAGTAGGGGACAATACTCCAGCTAATCTTGATTGAGTTCTTGCTCTATGCCAGGGCCCTCTGTGGAATAAATACTTCCTAATTTAGTCCTCACCAGAAACCTTTGTGGTAGGTAGGAGACTTCATTCCTCTTTTACAGGTGGGTATAGCAAGGTGCAGAGAGGTTTTTGGTGTGTCCACAGATGAGGCAGGCTCTGGCCCAGCCTGCCTGTCCCATGTTGCATGCCTGGAGCACTTGCATACGCTTAAGCACATCCAGATTCACTAAACCCCTTTGTGGCAGCTGGACAGGCGAGTAGCACTTGCAGTTTAGGTGAGGCTTCTGAAACTCAGAGATGGGAGGTGACTTGCCCACATCTTGAAGCGGGTAAGTAAGTGGTGGAGTTGGAGCTCAAACTTCATCTCTTGGAAATAGATGATAGAAAACAAGTAGGTGAATGAACAGGGATTTAGAGCCCCATGTTGAGCTATTCCTTGCATTGATTCTTGGCTTGCAACTTTTTGAATTCCTGGTAACATATCTTTTATCTCTGCTTGTTCTCTAATTGTCCTCCTTCAAAGAGGAAAAAAGATGAAGAGTACCCAAGAGTGCAAAATGAAAGACCTCTTGCTTTTTAGGTTGGGAATTTTCATTTTAAAGAGCCTATCAGATGAGAGGGTTTGTTTTCTTTAGTTCTTCTAGAGGAGCATAAACAGTTGAGTTATACAATTGGGTACCTATTGAAGGATATTGAGGTAACTGCAAGGATGTGAATAATGGGATACCTGGAGCCCAGGTCCAGAAAATAAAGGTGAAAGTTGAGATTGTACTATCTCTGAGGAATGTGCATCTTGGGAGATTTAAGAATTCTAGAAAATCTTTATAACCATGGATAATGACATATTAATTCATCAACCCCCCAAAATTGCAGAGTATAAACCATTCTGCTTCCAGATTGTGGACTGTAGAGAAGTTTTGAGAAAGATAACTTGACACAAGGCCTCTTTCACAGAGGTCTGAGGCATGTCCTGTAGGACTTGCACCCAGATTCTTGAGTTCCCCGTTGCAGTGCTTTTCAGTATTTTCCTCCTCCTCTTTCTCCTCTTCTCCTTCTTCTCTTCCCCCCCTCCTCTCGCCACAGAAAGAACCACATCTTGCAAATAATCGTGGAGGCACCAATAAGTGAAAAACTTGGCCAGGTGTTTCATGGAACGGTACTTACTCTATGTGATGATTTTTGAGAGGTTCTATAACATTAAATTAAAAAATACTAGTCACAACTCACTAAATTGATTTCAAGACTCACTCATGAGTTGTGACCCACAATTAAAAAGATGTTTGTCCTAAGAAACTGCCCACATCATGCCTGGTCTTAGTAATACTATTAAGGAACAAAGAGGGTTCATGCCCCTTTGCTGATACGACATTTTACTGCTTCTGGGCCATTTTGCTTTTTAAACTTAGAATTCAGTGTTTGCTTGTTTGTTTTTTCCAGAGTTCTACTTTTTTTTTTTTTTTTTTTTTTTTTTGCGGTAATTTTGGAGGGGATAAAATTTACCATTTTAACTTTTTTTTTTTTTTTGCGGTACGCGGGCCTCCCACTGCTGCGGCCCCTCCCGCTGCGGAGCACAGGCTCCGGACGCACAGGCTCAGTGGCCATGGCCCACGGTCCCAGCCGCCCCGCGGCACGTGGGATCCTCCCGGACCAGGGCACGAACCCGCGTCCCCTGCATTGGCAGGCGGACTCTCAACCACTGCGCCACCAGGGAAGCCCCAAAGTTCTACTTTTTAAAAGATTTTTTAAGCCACCTTTTGCTAAGATGACACAGTAGTTTAACTATCACTGGCTAGAGTTGCATGAGAATTAATCTTTAAATATATCTGGCTGTAGGCAAAACCTACATTTGATTAAGAAAAATAGGATCCATTCACATGGCCAGCTTTTACATGTTTCATGGGCATCAGATAGCCTTGCTAGTAAAAGTCTTAGAAGCTGGCCAACTGACTTTTTTTTCCTCATTTGAGAGGTGCCCACAAACATACCAATAGCAACCTATTTGTAATTTTACAGTAAGAGTGCAGTTTTTAAGAGGATGGAGGAATTGTTGACACATGAGAAAGAAGTCATTGCTCAAGTTTGTCTCAGCCTTCTGTCCTGGGCTGTGAGGCTGTTTAACCTGTAAGGAATTGCCATCCCTGAAGAAAATGCTGTCTGTCTTACCTTTATTCTTTCTTGAGTATCAGCTCCCTAAAGGGTGGGGGTGGACCTTAACAGCTTTAATCCTTGTGGTAAGATCTGAATCTAACTTACTATGAGTCACTTAAAACTTATCTTTAAATCTACTTCTAAGTGGCAGAAAGTTACTTTATTTTGAATTGATAAGATTTTTTTTTAATTGGAGTATAATTGCTTTACAATGTTGTGTTAGTTTCTGCCTCACAGGCCCGTGAATCAGCCATATGCATACACACATCCCCTCCCTCTTGGACCTCCCTCCCATCCCCTGCCATCCCACCCAACTAGGCCATCACAGAGCACCAAGCTGAGCTCCCTGTGCTATACTGCAGGTTCCCACTAGCTATCTGTTTTACACATTGTAGTGTATTTATGTCAAACCTGATCTCCCAATTCATCCCACCGTGTCCACGCATCGGTTCTCTACGTCTGCCTTTCTATTCCTGCCCTGCGAATAGGTTCATCCGTACCATTTTTCTAGATTCCACAAATATGCGTTAATATACGATACTTATTTTTCTGTTTCTGACTTCACTGAGTCCATAACAATAATAATAAAATTTGAATGTGGCTCTTTTAAAACCTGCTAGGTTTAGGTAGCTTCCTAAAATAACCAAAATTCATCCTTAAAGTGTGTATTTTTACAAGTTTAATAAGTAAAATCAGAATAGTCTGAATAGTATTTAAAATATTTTAAAATATACATACTTAGTAAATACAGTGGTTTTTCTTGAGAGCAATGCAAAGTCCATAAACCCTCAGAGCTATGCCAGTTTTAGATGAATACTTTATTTGTTGCTTTGCTGGCTTATTTACCCCTTTTCTTCACACAGTGACATTTTTTCAGTGCCAAATCCCACACAATCTAAATTGTTACAGACAGAGGGTTTGCTATTTGTGGTACCTTCCTGTAGGCAACTGTATTGTCAGTAGAACATGCCTGTTAAGATGTACTGAATTGTTTTTTTTTCTCCCCAACATTTTGTTTTGAAAAGTGTTAATTTTGTGGCAAATAACTCAAATAGCCTTCACCTAGTTTTACCAATTGTTAACATTTTGCCACATTTGTTTTTTTTCTCCTTCTTTTCCCTTTCTCCTTCCCCCGTCTTCCTCCCCTACCCTATCTCTCTGTCTCTAAATGGTGTTTTGGGACCACTTGAAGGTAAGTTGCAGGCAACATGACCCTTTACCCCTAAATATTTCAGCAGGTATCTCCCAAGGATAAAAACATTGCCCTTCATAACCATAATGCCATTATCACTCTTAAGAAAGTTAGCATTAATATGCCTTTTAATATATTATAATGCAGTTCATTTTGAAGTTGCTCCAAAATAATGTAATCCACCCCTACCCCCCCCACCTCTACCCCATATTGGATTGAGGATCTAGTGAAGTTTCGTGCAGTGCATTTGGTTTTTATGTCTCTTTTAATCTAGAACAGCCCTTCTGCCTCTTTTTCTTTTTTTTTTTTTAATGACATCGACTGTTTTGACAAGTGAAGGCCAGTGGGCTTACAGACTGTCTCACATGCAAAATTAATTTTTCATACATATTTTTAAATCATCCTAAAAGCCACCCTTAGTTTTCTGAACATGTTGATGACATATGTGTTTGTTTGTGTGTTTGTCTTCTAGAGTATGGTCTCCGTCTCGGGAGTCAGATCTTCATAAAGGAAATGACCGGAACAGGTCTAGCATCTAAAGATGGCAACCTGCATGAAGGAGACATCATTCTCAAGGTGGGTGGAAAAGGGCAGAGAACAGCTGGGCTCATGCTCAGCTTCCTAGTCTGTATTTCTGCGTTCAAGTGCCAACTCAGTGAAACTTTGTTGAGATAGGAGTCAATAATAAGACAAAGCCAGGAAGAGCAGCAGAGAGGTTATTTTTATCAAGAAAACCATACTTGGAGATTTGAAATAGTGTAGTGTCAGTTTAAAAAAAAAATCTTGGGGGTTCCCTGGTGCAGTGGTTAAGAATCCGCCTGCCAATTCAGGGGACATGGGTTCGAGCCCTGGTCTGGGAAGATCCCACATGCCGCAGAGCAACTAAGCCCGTGTGCCACAACTACTGAGTCTGCGCTCTAGAGCCCGCGAGCCACAACTACTGAGCCCGCGTGCCTAGAGCCCATGCTCCGCAACAAGAGAAGCCACCGCAATGAGAAGCCGATGCACCACAACAAAGACCCAACACAGCCAAAAATAAAATAAATTAAATAAAAATAAATTTTTTAAAAATTTTTTTTAAAACTCAACAAAGTCTTTCCTCTTCCCTGTTTATTAAAAGTTGAAGCTCCTGGGGCTTCCCTGGTGGCGCAGCGGTTGCGCGTCCGCCTGCCGATGCAGGGGAACCGGGTTCGCGCCCTGGTCTGGGAGGATCCCACATGCC
>NC_041222.1:42430919-42467304 GCF_002837175.3 Physeter macrocephalus | reverse complement strand
GCGACGGGAGAGGCCACAACAGTGGGAGGCCCGCGTACCGCAAAAAAAAAAAAAAAAAAAAAAAAAAAAAAAAAAAGTTGAAGCTCCTGTTCTCTAAACGAAGGAAAGGTGAGAGGGCAAGTTGGTGGTATATGAATGCTGACTATTTAATAGTTTTTGTAAACCTCTCTAGTCAGGAAACATGTTCCAGTAGTAAACCAAACCATCGTCTTGAGCTTGGAAGTTAAATAAATTAGCAGAGTAACTTAAGTACACTACAGCTTTATCAGGCCTGTGTTTGGGTTCCAGGCATGCGGGGTTATATTTAATGTAAAGGATAATTCATTTTTATTCAGTCAGTCATCCTAAAGCCCACGTCTGTTTGAGTAACTGAGCAAAGCCCTTAACTTTTTAGAAGAGGAAAATAAGGATTTTCTGTGTTGCTGTGGGTGGTTGTATTGCATGGAACATTACTGTTCTTCATAAACACAGATAAATGGAACCGTCACTGAGAACATGTCTTTAACGGATGCTCGAAAACTGATAGAAAAGTCAAGAGGAAAACTCCAGCTCGTGGTGTTGAGGGACAGCAAGCAGACGCTCATCAACATCCCCTCATTAAATGACAGCGACTCAGAAATAGAAGGTAAAGAAAGGGGAGGCTGTGAGCTGAGCTGGAGGAGAGTAAGACTGTTGCTTCTGCATCGTCATCTCTATTTAGCATAGCCATTCACCTGGAAGTTAAATTTCTAACAGAAGCCTCTCTTTTAAACTTTAATTCCAGGTTTGGTTGTTATTTTCTTATTAAAGGGTCTGTTGAAATTAGGATTCCAGTATGAAATTCTGGTGTACTTGTGAATCCCACTGGACTCTGATTTAGGCCATTGAAAACAAAACTTGTTAGTAAAAAAATGTATGTAGGAGTGGTTCACAGAACTAACCACATACATTTGTAAATTGCTCATTCTTGTGCTTTATCATGTGATTTTTTTTTGAAGTGACTATTAATACTTCCAACAAAGAGAAGACAATGTAGAGGATAGTTAAAACTGGTAGACACTATAATAGACTCAATCAGAATGGCTGAATGTGTGTTATTCATTGGTTAGCAATCTGTGTCACCTCTTCTCTTATGAAGCTATAGTCGTTTCTTTTTTTTAAATTTGAATATGAATTTTACATAAGATAACATTTATTTATTTGGTCTCTCTTCATTTATTTCCACAGCCAAATCCAACTTCTTGTCCTTCAAAATGGTCTTGTGTCTTCTTAGCCCTTTACTTTTTGGCGGAGCGGGGGGCTCTTGGGCATGTCTTTATTATTTATTTTTATTTTTTTGATGGAAGTATAGTTGACGTACAGTACATACGATAACATTTTAACCATGTAAAAATTAGCAATAAAAATAAGTAGGCATGCTATTTCCTACTTAACCATCTAGTATTGGCTTTGTGCAGAAAAGTTTAGAAAATATTAAGTTCTCAAGTTTAGAAATGGACTTGTTGATTTTTAAAAGAATTACTTTATAAAACCTTAAAACTTGGTTTAATTTCTATTATATAAAATGTCTAATCAGGTGGTTACTGCTCTGAATACAGGAAAACAAGCAGAGCACAAGAAATAATCCCAGTGTGCTAGGAGCTTACAGGTTATTTCCTTGTTACTCCAAGTGTGCTCCTCAGCCCACTAGCAGCATCGTGTCATCCAGGAGCTTGATGGAATAGCAGAATCTTGGGCCTGGCCCAGAAGAGTTGCATTCTAACAAGATCCCAGGTGATATGTATGCACATTACAGTTTGAGAAGCACTGGTCTATGCGCACACTCAAAATGAGTGTGTGTGTGTACGTGTGTATATACACTAATATAGATTCACACATACACACATATATATATTCCCATCATTGGATTTTGTCTCTTCAGTGTCAGCTTTGATGGAAAGTATGATGAAAGAGGAACATAAAATTCTGGATTTAGAGCCCTCTTTGTTAATTAATGCCTTTCCTTTCAAACGATCAGATTCTTTTTTTTTTTTTTCAACGAAAGACTATCAGACTAATGGCACATTTACTGCCTGCTCTGTCTTCCGTTTCCCCTGTTTCCTTGCCCAGAGAATAGAATAATTTCTGGCACAGGTCTCAAATGTTTTATTAAGAAGTCTTTTCTTATTTTTGACATCAGATATCTCAGAAATAGAGTCAAACCGATCATATTCTCCAGAGGAGAGACGACAGCAGTATTCCGATTATGATTATCATTCCTCGAATGAAAAGCTGAAGGAAAGACCAAAGTAAGATGATGAGTAATTTCCCTTGCACACATCCCTGTGAGTGTACGCACATACGTATTTGCAAATCTGTCACATGATGAGACATTAACATGACATGTGCTTAAGTTCAAGAGAGGACATGCATAGCAGATGGTCCAGGATGGGCGCCACACCCACTCCCTTTAAGTCCACTGGGGATATTGCAGCTGCAGTGAGCACAGAGCCCAGCAAGGAACCCACATACCAAGAGGAACCCCCAGGTGAGGCTCATTTTAAACAGTCATGTTCAGGTGTCAGTGCTTGGTTATTCCAGAGAGTGGCTGGAAAGAGAGAAATTATTTTAAAATCATTTTTATATATGGAAGAGGCACTCCTGTCTCATTTAATATTGAAAAAAATATAAAGAATAACAGCTCTTTCTGTGTGCCAACAGGTTGGTCACCTTTTGCTATATTTCATTAGTCATGGTCCTTTTGTCTCCCATCCCTCATCCCAACCTGAACTGTTTTCTGCTCACAACACGTCTGACACCAACTGTGTGGGTTTTGTCCTACGCCCAACTACCAGTTCTCGAATTCTCCAGACACCGACCGGGTGTCCTACAGTTCAATTCAGTTCTGACACTGACTGCCCAAGTTCGTGCAGACCCCGCAGGTTAAGGGCTCAGTCTCACAAGATGCCCCCACTACAGGCGCCAGTCACGAGTCCCGGGTTGCCACCTTCACTTCTGACCAACCAGCTCTAAATTGGGGGTTCCCATGACCCTCTCCTCAAGTTTGATAATTTGCTAGAATGACTCACAGAACTCAGGAAAGCACTTTATTTACTATTACTTTTTAAAAAAAAATACAGGATACAATTTAGGAACAGCCAAATGAAAGAGATGCATAGGGCAATGTCTGGGGAGAGGGTGGAGAGATTTCCTGCCCTCTCCAGGCACGTCACCCTCCCAGCACCTCAATATTTTCAACCACCCTGAAGCATTCTGAATCCCCTTGTTTATGGAGGCTTTGTCATGTGCATGGCTTCCTCTTCCTGGTGACCAGCCCCATCCTGAGGCTATCCAGGAGTCATCTCTTTAGAACAAAGGATGCTCCCATCACCCAGGAAATTCCAAGGGATGTAGGACCTCTGTGTCAGGAACTGGGCTCAAAGACGGAACATTAGAGCAAAAGATACTCCTGGCACCCCTTTCACTCCAGAGATTATAGGGACTTTAGGATTTCTGAGGGTGGGGCAGAGACCAAATACATACTTCTAATTATGTCACAGTCACATTTTGTCAAATTTGATTAGTTGAAGTCCTTTATGTCCCATTTCTGATCTCAACTCAATTCCCTACCCCTGCCCCCAACCCCATAAAATTATCATGATTTAAATGCATAAATATTTATCCATGGAAGAAAACAGCATTATTACATGGCTTTTAAGTTATTTTAAAAATGCTACCTGTTTGTAAATGTGATTATGCACCTTGCATTTTAAAGGTTCATTGTCTTCTCACTTCTTTTGAGAAATCATTGACACCTACTAATGCCTCAAAATTAAACTTAAGACATTTTTGTGTGACGTGATAACATGTATGTAGCATAGGGTACAGACTTGAATTTTTTGTGGGTTTTGTGATTTTTATATTTAGAGACAAGACAAAGCCTGTTAGTCCAGGTTGGTAATGATTTTTTTAAATCCACAGCTCCTCCACCAAAACCAGCCCCAAGAACTGTTCTTCGTCCGAGTCCTGAAGATTTAGCAATATATGGGTATGTATTTCAGTCTTTCTTGCTTTCCCCCTTTCTTCATCCACACAGCTCTATCTCCTTAATGGAAATTTGGAAGAATGGTTTTCTTAAACTATAGATGGTGACTTTGCATATAATCAGCTGCCCTTTAACCAACCCCTATTGCTACTGTTTGTGAGAAAGAGAAATCATTTGTAGGACGAGTAAAATGTGGAAGTGAGTGAATGTTAACTTCGTCTGCTTGTCTGGTTACCTGGCTAGTTTTCCAGATGTTATTTTGAGTACTTGAGTTTGCCAGATCAAGAACGCCCAGATGGATGAAGTATTGCTTAAGTATGGTGCCTCTGTAGGGGCTATAGTGACAGGTGATCCTGGCGTGTGGAGGCAGGAGAGAAGTGATACAGTGCTCTGCACTTGACAGTGAGAACCCCTGCTTCCGTGGTGTTCAGGAGCAGTGGCCTCTGGATTAGGATCCTGCTTCCCTGGACCCAGGCTGTGTCTCCATTTGACAGGATCCCTATGGGGTCAGCAAGCTTTCCTTTGAAAGAATCCTGAAGTAGGAATCAGATGGCCTTGATTTTTGCTCTAATCCTGCCCATTATTTGCTTTTAATCTTGAATGAGTTTACTTAAACATTCTCTATTTCTATTCTTCACTGGTAAAGTGGCCTACTGATATTCATCTTACAGCCCCAAGGAAGATAAAATTATAGATTATATGAGAAAAATGAGAGAGAGCTTTTCAAAGGGTAAATCACTCTATAAATAGAATAAATTAAATTGCTCACTGCTAATGTTGGTTTCCCTTTACCCCCCCCCACCCCCCCCCCAAAAAATCTCCCATCTTTCTTTCCTGAAATGGAACCCATTGCAGCCCCAATACCAAAATGGTGAGGTTCAAGAAGGGAGACAGCGTGGGCCTCCGGTTGGCCGGTGGCAATGATGTCGGGATATTTGTGGCCGGCATTCAAGAGGGTACCTCAGCGGAGCAAGAAGGACTTCAAGAAGGGGACCAGATTCTGAAGGTAGGAAATCCCAGCCCTGTTTCTAAATGTTATTGGGAAAGAGTGGGGTTTTCTGGAGGGTCTTACATAAGGGACAGGAAAGTGGTCCAGCTTGTGAAAATAGACCGACTGCAGGTTTGTTGCTGCCAAGCATCAGTTCTCTGTTTCCTTCGAATGGGTCCTGTCTCCTCTGTCCTGGAACCCAAAACTCATCCCTATGTCTGTGGGACTTTATAGCGTTCAAGACCCTCACAAAGATTTTTATTAGTTTGATTAACAAAAAAATTGAGACTTCAACTACAGGCCTAGGTGGAAGAGCTTTCAAAAGATCTTGCTAATGGTTGGTTTTTAGTTGACTGCCCTGCTTGGTTGTCACTCTTCAGGCCGTGTGCTGTAACTGAACAAAGGTGGGTATTGGCATCAGATCATCTGATTTGAATCCTGTCCCAGCTTCATATTAGTCTGTGGCCTTGGCTTTGGCTCTGAGACTCGGGTTTCTGTGTCTGTTCAATGGGGATAAGCATGCCTGCCTCGCAGGCACCCTGGGAACATTAGAACAGATGATACTCGCAAGGCGCGCAGCAGAGTTCTTGGCAAAGAGTAGGAAGGTCAGTGTCTGTTCTTTCTCCTGTTGGAAACTAACGAGTTGCTGCCACTCAGTGTGTTACTTACATCTAAAATTGTCCAGGAAGGAGAATCCCTGGCTAATCAAATATTGGTACTTTTCAATCTACTATATATATGTTTGTATAATCTATTGGTTTAAAAAAATGCTAACCAACTCATCTTTGACATTTTATCATGTATTTTCCACTGACTTCAGAATTAACTTCAAGAACACTGAGTACCTTGTGACTATAAAAATACGGAATGCTGGGGAATTGTCTACACCAGAATTTCTGCTTCTGTAAACTTGCATTTCTTATGCGTACTAGGGGGTCTGGTAAGAGCGTCTAGCCTCAAAGGAGCGGGGAGAAAAGCAGAATTCCCAAAGGAAGCAGGCAGAGCACAAAAAGAGGTGGTCCTTTTCCTTCTTGGCCCTTGGCCTCATGGTGGTAGTTCAGATTTCATTTCTGGAGCCGATGAAGAGCAAACCTTGACCATGAGCTCTGCTGAAGCTTTCCAGTGACATTCTAGACCCTCTTTGGCTCTGGACAGGATCCTAGAAGACTAAGTGTACCTGAGTGAACCTCAGGGTACCACATGATCCTAGGAAATACCACTTACCAAGTGCTACCGATAAGAACCCCATTTGAGTGCCAGCTCATACCAGTTTACTCATGGGCTGATGCCAAAGAAGAAAAAGCGTGTTTCCTAACTGATGTGGGACCGTAGGAAGTCAGGTAGGAATTTGGAAGCTTTTGCTCACGAAGGTTCGAGGATGACATATTTTTGTACCCTGTGGGGAAAAGGATTTTCAGAATTTTCGTGAAAAAAAATAGTAAATTCCCTTAGGGGCTTGACAGACCTCTCTAAGTCGTTAAAATGAGAGTCACTTCCATGTGTAAAAGTCGTGATACACAATGTTTTCTACTTGAGAAAGTGTCTTGTTTCCTGTTATCACCTTGGCGACAAGGAAGAAACTGTGGGAACCAGCTTCTTTTGCAGTAGTCTCATCTGGAGGTCAGGCAGTAGATGGTCCTCATTCTTGGGTGCGTGGAAATTTTCTGTTGACTGCAAAAGGAGCCCTCAATCCTTCAAAGGGGTGAAAAAGATTGAGCTCACCTACTGGGGCAGAGAAGTTGCGACACAGCCTTAGCGTAGCTGACACAGAATCCTCTTCAGGCTCACAGCAGACACAGCTAGACCGTGTAGACTACTAAATAGATAATGAAGGAGGATATTTATTGGGGAGGGCTGTACAACCTAACCAAAGTGCTGTCCTGGCCTTTTTTCCTTTAATTTGTTTCAGCACTCCTTTTCATGGTCAAATTGAATGTATCAGGGTACAATGTACGTACACTAAGCAGTTTACTCTGCTGTGGGTTTTTTAAGTGCAGCTCTCTTCCTTTTGTAAAGGTGACAGCTTGACATGTGAAACGAAAAAGTGAGTGTGCTGTGGCAAAATATGTGCCTTGTAAATAACAGAAGTACACATGCTTTAGTGCTTGGCTTACCTATCTCTTTGCTTATTTTTTTACCTGGTAGGATTGTCATTTCTCTTTCAGAAACTATTAGAGGAAGGGAAAGAGAAAAAAAAGCTCCTAAGTTTGGTTATTAACCATGTGGATTTTAGCTACCATGTGTTGCTTTAATTTTGACCATTATAGTTTTGGGCTTGACAGAAGGTCAGTCTCTGAATAGAGAAGGACAAAGGGACCTCCAAGGTCTTCCCCCATGCCCTGTGGCCCTACCTTATTTACATAAACAAATACAAGCATGTACAGTGCATATAAAAACATACACGTGGCCACATATAGACACAGATGTAGGTCTGCAGGTGGTGCACAAGAAAGGATTAATTACCAAAGCGTGAATATCCCTAATTCAGGGACAGAGAGATGGGAATGAGCTGTCTTAAATGCTATAAATATTGTTTCAGTGGAAAGGTTAACGTGATTGGTTTAGTAAATCACTCTATTTTAAAAGCACCAAGTAAATTTTAATCTCATGCCTATTTTCACTTAATGTTAAGTTCCAGCCTTAATTAAATTAGACTCAATTAATGATTTTTTTTCAGTAGTAAGGCATTACTCTTTGATTAAAGGATTCTACAAGTCCTCAGTGACTGAAGAAAATATTTCAGAGGAATTCTGTATCTTCACTTCTGTAATACATTATTAAAATATTAGGTACTTTAAAATCATTTTTACATTTTACTTATGTGTAATTATTCTGTTTTAAAGTGGTTTTCAAGGTACAGGACAAAGATGTCAAAATGTCTTTTTTTTGTACCACTTTTCAATTTTACCTGCTTTCTAACTTTTCTTCTGAGAGCTATTTACAGTGTACCCTACTCAGTGGGGAATAAATGTGAGCTTCTTGCCCATTATGTATCAGAAGCTTAAACTAAAAGCCTATAGATTAGGCTAATGGTCTGCCACATAAGACTAATGTTCTTCAATTTCAGGTGCTAGAAGCTGTAAGAGAAAGGTGGATTTGGTCAGAATCCTTATTTGCAGGCTTTTATTTGAATCAATTTGAAAAGTATTAATGCCTTAAGCTGGGCCAGCACGCTCATTTACCATAGACCCCACCACTCCTTATTGCATTACAGTTATTGGATTTGTAATTGTACATTACCTTCCTGGCCACCTCTACAGGAGATTCAAAGAAGAGAGGGAAACGGACACAACTATAAGACATTCTAACCTGATCCGGTGATGAGTCCTTGGTGGAATGGCGTAGTCCTAAGGCGTGGGTAGTGTGGGGAGGCAGGAGGGTATGGTGGTGCCCACAGCCCAGGCCGGGTGCTAGGAGTCCCTGAGTAGGGCACTAAGGACTTCTTTACGTCTGAGGTTTGCTGTGGGCAGGCCCTGATGAAAACAAACAGATCAAAAGCAGGTGGCACCTTTTTGAAAACAACTTCTTATTTCTTCTTGTTTTGTGTTTTCTGTTTGCCCCTCATCAGGTGAACACACAGGATTTCAGAGGGCTCGTTCGGGAGGATGCCGTTCTCTACCTGTTAGAAATCCCCAAAGGCGAAATGGTGACCATTTTAGCCCAGAGCCGAGCTGATGGTGAGCAAGTTTGGTTATGAGTTTAGTGGGCGGTAGGAGAGGGAGGTAGCTTGGGAGCACAACAGGAAAATCTGGGTATTAAAAAATCGAAGTGGATCCTGACACCTGATCTCTAGGTCATAGGTATGTGGAAAGAATTCGGGTACCATTTAACTTTCTATACACATGTTTTCTGTGCACCTACTGAAAGAATTTCACTAGTTGTGTGATTTTGGAGTAAAACTGCTTTTCTGGACAGAGATCCATCCTTAATAACTGCCTGAAGTTATTATTGAGTTTTTCCATGACAGATGGAAAGGGCCACACCTGCTGGTCAGCTCTCATATTAACCTGTATCAGTCTGACAAGTTGCTTCACCTTTCCAAGCTTTGTTGTTCTCATCTGTAAAATGGGGGTTAATAGAATCTTCTTGTCTGCTTCAACTAATACAGTTAATTGGCAACTGTATTAGGGTTCTCCAGAGAAATGGAACCAATAGGGTGTGTGTGTGTGTGTGTGTGTGTGTGTGTGTGTGTGTGTGTGTGTGTGTGTGTATCTTTCTATACATAGAAAGAGACAGAGAGAGAGACAGGCAGACAGAGAAAGGGAGAAAGTGAGCTATTTATTGATATTGTGAGGAATTGGGTCACATGATTATGGAGCCTGGCAAGTTCCAAGATCTTCAGGGTGAGTTGGTGAGCTGGAGACCCAAAGAGAGCCAATGGTTTAGTTCCAGTCCAAGTCCAAAGGCCTGAGAACCAGGAGAACCAATGGTGTAGTTGCTGTCCAAAGGCGGACTGGCTCAAGATCCAGGAAGAGCCAGTGTATCTGTTTGAGTCTGAAGGCAGGAGAAAAGCTGATGTCCCACTTTGAGAGCAAGAAGAGTTCATTTTTCTCTTACTCGGGGGACGGTTTACCTTTTTGTTCTGTTCAAGCCTTCAGTGGACTGGCTGAAGCCCACCCAAATCAGGGAGGGCAATTGGCTTTACTCAGTCTGCCCGAGTTAAATGTTAATCTCATCCAGAAACACCCTCATAGACACACCTAGAATAATATTTGACCAAATATCTGGGCACCCCATGGCCCAGTCAAGTCGATGCATAAAATTAACCATCACAGCAACTCATGAACTTAGTTACTTGTCCTTCTTCCTGTTTGAACTATGGTTCCCGTGGGGCCTGTGTGCTGAGTTAGCTAAATGCAAAGAAAGTAAAGAGGGTGATCAGAGTTCAGAGAGCTGATAACTCTTGCAGAAAAGACCTCGGGCCAAGCAGCTGAGTACCACATGCAATGATGCTTTTGTCTTTCAGTGTATAGAGACATACTGGCTTGTGGCAGAGGGGATTCGTTTTTTATAAGAAGCCACTTTGAATGTGAGAAAGAAACTCCACAGAGCCTGGCCTTCACCAGAGGGGAGGTCTTCCGTGTGGTAGATACGCTGTATGATGGGAAACTGGGCCACTGGCTGGCTGTGAGGATCGGAAATGAATTGGAGAAAGGCTTAATCCCCAACAAAAGCAGGTATCTGAGACTGCACACTCCCGTGCAACCCCTTTAAGCCTTCCTCCCACAAGTAAACAACACCTCCCCCCGAAAGGAAGCCCCATGTGACTTCATCATTTGTCATCACGACCTCTCCCATCATCCATTTCTTGTGTATGAGGAGACCTTGGAGATACTGCGGGTTTGGTTCCAGACCGCCGCAATGAAACAAATATCGCAGTGAAGCAAAGTCACGCCAATTTTTTGGTTTACCAGTGCATACAGAAGTTATGTTTATATTTTACTGTGGTCTATTAAGTGTGCAGTAGCTTTATGTCTAAAAATATATATACATACCCTAATTAAAAATTCTTTATTGCCAAAAAATGCTAACCATCATCTGAACCTTCAGTTAGTCATAGTGTTTTTGCTGGTGGAGGGTTTGACATTTTGAGAGAATTCCCAAACTATGACACAGAGGCACAAAGCGAGCAAATGCTGTTGGGAAAATGGTACCGATAGACTTGCTGGATGCAGAGTTGCCACAAATCTTTAATTTGTAAAAAAATGCAATATCTGCGAAGTACAGTAAGACAGGGTGTGTCTGTATATCAGCCTAAACAGAACAAGCCACGTCATCATGTTTATTACTGATCTATTTCTGCTGGATTTTATGTGCACCTAGCCTTTCTCTGCCTCCATCCAGAAGGGGAAGGCCCTGTGTTTCTCACCCCGTGAAACTTGCTCATTGTCAAGCTGCACCTCTAATCTAAATCCATGAGTGACATTGACTGGATTTGATTAGTGACCCACACATTTGCACATTTCCTGGCTTTAGAGCTTTACTTCCCCTGGTTTCTTCTCTCAGAGCAGAGCAAATGGCCAGCGTTCAGACTGCCCAGAGAGACAACACTGGTGACAGGGCAGACTTCTGGAGGATGCGCGGCCAGAGATCGGGCGTGAAGAAGAACCTACGGAAGAGTCGGGAAGACCTGACGGCCGCTGTGTCAGTCAGCACCAAGTTCCCGGCTTACGAGAGGGTTTTGCTTCGAGAAGGTGTGGAAGCCAAGTGGGCCAGGAAATAATCCGACTGGGCTCAGAGCCTGTTTTCCTTTGTTTTTTAACTTTAATGGTCACATTCCAACTTATCTGTATCACTTAGGCCAAGCCAGCTTACAGAGTTGGAATCATGTTTAAACATGAAATAAGACTTACAAAAAAGTGAGCTGTGCAAACTCGTAGTTCTTCAATCTCAGTTATTTTTTTTTTAATACTACCATTCAGAAGTTTTTATATATTCTGTAGAGCAAAGCTTATCTTTAGTAATAGTGGGAGGAGTGAACTATAATAAAAGAGGGAGCTCCTTTGTTTTTGAGAAAAGAGCTAGTCTGAATTGGAGGTGGGAGAACACACAATTTCTTTCATTTAGTTGTGTTATCAATATATAAAATACTTTTGCTTCTTAACAGTTAAGGACATGTAGATGTCTTCATGGCTTGTTTTTTTAATTGAAGTATAGTTGCTGTACAATATTATATGTTACAGGTGTACAATACAGTGATTCACAATTTTTAAAGGTTATACTTCATTCATAGTTATTATAAGATATTGGCTATATTCCCCATGTTGTACAATATATCTTTCTAGCTTATTTTATACTTAATTTCATGGCTTTTCTTATCTCATTTCAGCTGGTTTCAAGAGACCTGTGGTCTTATTTGGCCCCATAGCAGATATAGCCCTGGAGAAGTTGGCAAATGAGTTGCCTGACCTGTTCCAAACTGCTAGTAAGTCTGTCAGTGATATTTTTTTTCTCCACCAATTTTTATTTTGAAAGATACCTAACATACAGAAAAAATAATTAACACCCACATACCCTTTACCTGGGGTCACTGTCAACAGGTAATGTTTTGCCATCTACACTCTTTCCCCCATAGACACACACATGCACACACACAGGCACACACACAAATTTTTATAATTTCTGCTGCACTGTTTGAAAGTTTAAGTTGCAGGCATTGTAACACTTCCTACCTCTGTGAATCTCCTAATTCTCCTCCTATACAACCACAATACCATGATCACAGCCAAGAAATTTAACAGTGAAACAATAATTTTATTTAGTATGTAGTCCTTTATTCAAATTTTCTTCAGTTATCCCAATTATGTCTTTCATAGCTTGTTGCTACTCTTTTTTATTTAATTCAGAATGCAACCGAGGAGCATGCAGTACATTTGATTTTTATGTCTTTCTGGTGTCCTCCTTTTTCTAAATTAGTTTGTAACGTGATATTTTGAACAGTGCAAGCCATTTGTCTCAGAGGATGTTCCCTGTTGGCCTGGCCTGTTTCCCCTGGTTAGATTTTGGTTAAACAGGTAGTGTGGGTCCTTCCCATTGCCTCTCATTAGGAGACAGCGAATGTCAGCTGTCCTGTCCTTGCTGATGCTAGGTTGGTGTACTTGGTTGTCACTGGTTTCTAAAATTTTATTCAGTCTCTCCCCCTTTTTTTTTTTGGCTTTTGCAGAAACAGAACCAAGAGACGCGGGATCTGAGAAATCCACCGGGGTGGTGCGGTTAAATACCGTGAGGCAAATTATTGAACAGGTGAGGAAATTCACCAGAAGGCTATGCTGTGAGAAGGAATTGGGTCATGGATTGCTGCGGTCTTTTCAAGAATAGAATCTATATTTTTAATAATTATTAACTGTTAATGATAAAAGCTGAATGTAAACATAAGCTATTTCAGTGTGTGGAAACCAGCTGACGTTCTGTGGCACTGATATGTTGGTTCTCTCTGAGTTCTAAGCATTACACCAAATAACCTGTTAATTCATTTTCTCAGAAGTTCTCATAAATTGGTAATAGTGGAGGGAAACATTTTCTGCATTTTGATTTAAATTGGTACATTTTATCTGATGTAGCCTTTACTTATCAATACAAACTCTTTGATGCTATGTGGCTTTACATATCCATTCACATACCCATTTATGTAACTTTTTCCCATTTCTAACAGGAAAAGCATGCACTCCTGGATGTGACTCCTAAAGCCGTGGACCTGTTGAATTATACTCAGTGGTTCCCAATTGTGATTTTTTTCAACCCAGACTCTAGACACGGTGTCAAAGCCATGAGACAGAGGTTGAATCCATCATCCAACAAAAGTTCTCGGAAGTTATTCGACCAAGCCAACAAGCTTAAAAAAACTTGTGCACATCTTTTCACAGGTAAGTGAAATGCAGAATGTAGTCTCTTTGCTCAAAAGTGAGAAATAGAGAATTGTAGAATGGAAGGAATAGGAAAATAATCAGAATGGAGAATAGTAATCTGAAATTCTATTCATGACTCCTTGAAAAGTCACTAATCCTATAAAGTGAGTATACTAGACTCATGGCGTTTGTACATTTAGCCTTGTAATTTTGACTGTTTGAAAATGATCATAAAGATCCATAATACACAATACCTGGTCATTTTGATGAGGCTCAAATTTTGGGGTGCGACTACAAAGCTAGTGATTAAGCCTGGTGTAGCACCAAGTACCCATATCTGTTATGAATTGTGTCATTGTTCTCTGCTTACCATCCATGCATGCGCTGACTTACAAGGTGATCAGAACGTGGTTTCATTATTTTAAAATGTCCTTGAAATAGAAACTTGAACACTCTGGATATTAGATGATATTAAGGATTTATTACTCCTATTTTTAAGGTGAAAATGACACTGTGATTATGGTTTTTTTTAAGAGTTCTTATTTTTTAGGCATATATGCTAAATAAAATATTTATGTATGACCTAATATCATGTCTGGGATTTGCTTAAATAATCTTAAGTGGGGCTATAGGCCAGACTGGCCAAGAGTTGATAGTTGTTGGGTGATGTGTACATGGGAGTTTGTTAAACTGTTCTCTCCACTTTTGTGTATGTGTACAATTTTCCATAATAGAATTTTTAAAAATATTTATTTGGTTGCACTGGGTCTTAGTTGAGGCTCATGGGCTCCTTAGTTGCAGCTCCAAGCCTCCTTAGTTGCGGTACATGGGCTCTTTGGTTGCAGCAGGTGGACTCCTTAGTTGTAGCCCATGGGCTCCTTAGTTGTGGCATGCATGTGGGATCTAGGTCCCTGACCAGGGATCAAAACCGGACCCCCTGCATTGGGAGTGTGGAGTCTTATCCACTGTGCCACCAGGGAAGTCCCATAGAATATTTTTTAAAGTTCCTGAAATGAAGACCTACTGCCTACTGCTACTGTTATTCATGAAAGTAAAATGATTTAAGAATGTGACCTGTTTCCGTAACTGAATATATGCACTATCTATGAAAATGACTAGTTCTGTGAATGTGGTATAATTAAGGGTCTAACAGGGTGGTATGAAGTTTTTGGTCATGCAGTTTTGTAGGAGCAACATGAGGAGACTGTGTGGATGTAATTAGTATCCTTAGGATAATGATAGCTTTTTTGAGTTCAGTGCCAGTCATCACCAACCTGTGTCATTTTTAGCTTATCTGACACTGGGAAGGGAAGGGGAGGGGGTGAATGAATGATGAATGTCCACATTAGACCCTATTTTACTCTTACTGGCTTTTCTTGTTAAAGAGTGAGGTGCACTACTTACCACTATGGTGAAGTGCTCTAAGAGGTAGGTAATCTAGCCAAATGCAAAGAAGGGAATGGTGTGTCATAAACTGGGTTTTTGTGACTGTAGCATCTTAAGAACTTGTGCTTTTGGTATGTTCATATATAATCTTTCCTCTGTTGTTTTTACTACTACTGCTATAATTATTATTATCATCATTACTATTTTTATTATAGCAATGGCTAACAGTGGTACAGACTTTCATGTGCACTGTCTTATTAGGCCATAGGAAAGGCCAGGTGATTTCCACAAGGTCAGTCACACATTAGTGTATGGCTAAGCCCAGACTAACACTGTAGTGTCTCTGACTGTGGGTCCAATATTCTATATACTTTACAGCACAGACGTATTATCCTATTGCTGAAAGGGGTCATATAGTGCTGTTCCTCTATTTAATAGATAATTTTCCCATTGAACTGAGGTCCATATGATTGCGACTAAGCTAATCAGGAAGTTGAAGGTTTCGGGATAACTAAAGTTGGAGGCTGTGACACTGTGAGTGTCCAATTTCATCTAGAACTTTGAGGTGATCCACTGTCAGCATAGGTTGCCAGCCTTCAGTATGGAATTATTTGGTCATCAGGATGGATGGAGCAGGGTGCCAGGTAACTTATCAAAAGGCCCCAGTTGTCAATGAGATGGCCTTTCGCAGCAATCTTCCAGACTTCTAAGTTTAACTCTCTTTTTGTGTGTGTGTGTGGTATGCGGGCCTCCCTCTGCTGCGGCCTCTCCCGTTGCGGAGCACAGGCTCCGGACGCGCAGGCCCAGCGGCCATGGCCCACGGGCCCAGCCGCTCCGCGGCACGCGGGATCCTCCCAGACCAGGGCGCGAACCCGGTTCCCCTGCATCGGCAGGCGGACGCGCAACCACTGCGCCACCAGGGAAGCCCCCTAAGTTTAACTCTTAAGAGCTGTGTGAATGGCCCCACTGAGCGCTTTCTATGCCTCGTGTCTCACTCAGCCTGGCCAGGCTGTGATTTGATTGTGTGCACCATGGCCAAAATCCAAGGTTTTTTTTATTATTTTAAATTTATGTCATTTTAATGAATTAATAATTGGGAAAAATAGAGCTACTATGATGAACAGTAATTCAGAATCAAGGCTTATGTTGCAGGTGGTCTCACCAGGCTCAATATCCTTCTTTTTTCCTTGTTGCACAGTAACAAGAAAATCTTGTTTGCCGCCGGTGATTATTTAATTATGACGGTATGAAAATGGCTCCCCTTGAAGTTACTGTGTAGTAAACGTGATTGAGTGGAAGAACTGAAGATATGTAACCTGTTAGTGTGTTGGTAAATTGTTAGTATTTCAGATATAGGACAAATCAGGGCTTAGTATGATAATACTAGTGAGTGGTTACAGGAAAAGCTAACATTGCTAGTGCTTGTTGATTTACCTTTTTTGTACTGTTATACTTACTGTTATGTCTTGGTCATTTTTGAAAGGTATAATTTATTTTATAAATTATTTGGTCTTTTGTTTTTTTACATATGTCCATTACTATTTTTACAATATAATAAATGCCTTTTATCTAAAAAATAAAAACTAAAAAAATTAAAATAAAATAGCTCTTCTTGCAAGCTCAAGATACTTCTTAATTAAGTGGAGAAGACCAGGGAAACTTCATTCTGAGATTTGCCCAAAAGCAAATTAACTTGTCAATGTAAATTAAAATATTAGGCTGCCCAGCCCTCCCCCCTCATTAAAAAAAATTTTATTTTAGAATACATTTGCATGCACATGTTGCAAAAATTATTTTTTAAAACCTGAAGTTTAAGTTACATGCTTTCTTGGAATTCCTGAAGCACTCAGTCCATGGTTTAAATACCACGGAAATGGAATTGTGGACTTAGAGACCCACACAGGACCACCCTTTGTATGAAATTGTGGGATTTTTAAAGTACCAAAGGATAGCACTTTTATCAGTTTTCTCAGATTTCATTAATGTGAAATTTGTATAATTCAGTCCTGAGAATTTGGAAATGCTAAACAAATGCTATTTATTAGTGATACTATTTTACGCTTTTTAAAAATCTTTAAGTGTTACATATTGTAAAAGAAATTTTCTATGCCATAATATAGTGTTTGAGAAAGCCTAGGGAGAGGAGTGAATCATGTACTAGTCAAAAGTACCCAAACCGCAGGAGGCAGTTCTTGGTTTCCCAAGGACATGTAGGGACTCTGAGGGCCACAGGAAGCAGATGGAAGTTGCCACACTCCCTGGCCAGGCACTTCAGTTGACGCCTGTCCATTTAGAGAGGGTCCCTGCCACATGAATAGCTTTCCTGAAATTTAATTTATATACACTACAATTCGCCCACTTAAACTGTACAGTTTAGTAGTTTTTAGTATATTCAGAGATGTATAGCCCTCAGCACCATCCATTTTAGAACTTTTCCATCACCCATTACAGTCACTCCCGATTTCTCCCCACCCCTCCAGCCTCACATGTCACCTTTTGCTGTTGCGCTCGGTGCTCCCCAACCTCCTTGGGTAGAAAAGGAAAAGGAGCATCGAGCGCACTTGTGCGGGGGCTGGGAAGGGATGCCCGTAGAATCCCAGGACTCCCGGCCGAGATGGAGGCTGAGTGAAGCTCCTTTCAATATTTCACTTTCTGGCGTTCTATCCAAGGGAACATGGGTCTAGTCCAGAGGTTGGGAACAACAGGAATTAACCAGTGTTGCTTGTAGTCAAAGAATCTGAAAAAGTTAAGGAGCAGAAGCCACTAGTAAACTAAAGGGACTTGATTTCAAGTGAAGGGAAGCATCATAGCTGTGCACCCACCTGTTAAAGAGAGGTCAAGTGCATGAGTTGGATGTTACCAACTTAGTTGGAAATTACATTTTTATGGGGCTTAGGAAATTAGTTACTGTAAAGCTCTTTTTTTTTTTTTTTCATATACTTGACTCAATGTGGGTTCAATAAGGGGTTTCTGAGTTTTTTCATTTTATCGGGGGGCATGAACGTATTTTCTGCATGTCACAAATGCCCCTTTTAACTTTAGGTTTTCCTCATGATAAATACAAACTGTACTCATCTCAGACAGCTCCAACATAAAGCTTTAAAAGGCAGCTGAATGTTCTGTATACACTTAGTGCAAATCACTCATTTTGTCTATAGGGTGCCCGATCTCATTTCTGTTACCAAGAGGACAATAATCTTTTTAAAAATACCATGATAAGGATACAAAAGTCCAAGGAATCAAGGTTAATTTTCCTTGAGTTGTCCAAGGTATCAGTTTATTCTAATGCTGTAAATAATTAATAACCAAGGAAACTGTAAGCTCATTCAGGATTTTCCAAGGTCAGTGTTAGGACTCTTTAAATGAAAGAATACTATACGTTACTACGAAGAAAACCTGAAGCATAATTGCTTACGAAATTTGCTTACTGGTTCTTTTTGGCTCTTTACAAAGAATTATGCAGACTTCAGGATAGCTGGGACAGGCTGCCGAACAACTTTTATCAACAAGTTCCAATTTTCTTTTGGGTGCCACATAATGCAATACCCCTTAATAATAGGCCATGGTGATATAGTTTTTAAAAATCCTAATTTACCTTCAGTTTGTTCATTTTAGGCCCAGTTTTGATTATTTGGTTTATCCCCATTAGGTCCATAAATACATATTGCTGAAGAACGATCACATGTGTTTTACTTGGTTGGTATTTTATACCGGTGCTCTAAATTCATGTTTGTCATGCCGTGGCTAAGACCAGAGACTCTAAAAGCAAACTTCTGAGTTTGCATCCAGGCTTTTCCGCGGGCTTGGTGCGAGGCCTTGGGCTAGTTACTTTCACTACTGTGCTTCAGTTTCTCACCTGTAAAACAGGGATAATAGCAATACCCACCTTGTGAGGTTTGTTTAAGCATGAAATGAGCTAATCCATGTAAGGTATTTGGAAAACTGCTTGGTCAATCATAGTAAGTGCCATTACATAAGATATACTTTGTTCTGAATAGAAAATGTATGTTCCATAAATACACACCTGTACAGTTTGGTTAATCTATGTCTACATTCTAAAATGTTTAATCCTATCAAAATGATATTCATTTAAGTGTTATCTTTAGTTTTTTGTTGGAGATAACATGTACCTGGGTATATGCTTTTCTCACTTATAATGTTCCTGTCTATGTATTGATCTTTAAAATACAGCACATTTATATTTGGTTCAGATGTGTTATCTTTGCCCCTGAAAACACACTGTTTAAAAACATATTTGGGAGTTTCCTGGTAGTCTAGTGGTTAGTATTTGGTGCTTTCACTGCCGTGGCCTGGCTTCAGTCCCTGACTGGGGAACTGAGATCCCACAAGCCGTATGGCACGGCCAAAATAAAAACAACAAATTTTTTAAAGGTAGCTTTTCTGAAAAATAGACATTCTTTAAAGAAATTAATCCATTTTTAGCTTTATAACATCCACCTGTAATGTAAACTCCAACAGCCAGATGGTAATAGGGTTTTTTTAAAATATAAATTTGTTTATTTATTTTTATTTTTGGCTGTGTTGTGTCTTTGTTGCTGTGCACGGGCTTTCTCTAGTTGCGGCGCACGGCGGCTGCTCTTCGTTGCGGTACGCGGGCTTCTCATTGCGGTGGCTTCTCTTGTTACAGAGCACGGGCTCTAGGTGCGCGGGCTCAGCAGTTGTGGCTCTCAGGCTCTAGAGCGCAGGCTCAGTAGTTGTGGTGCAAGGGCTTAGCTGCTCCGCGGCATGTGGGATCTTCGTGGACCAGGGCTCAGACCCGTGTCCCCCTGCATTGGCAGGAGGATTCTTAACTACTGAGCCACCAGGGAAGCCCCAAGATGGTAATAGTTTTAATTACATTCGACTAAAGGGATTTAGTGTTCAAATATTTGTAAACACTTTCTCTTTCATCTGCCAAAGTTTTAACTTAAATATGAAAGTTAGGATAAATTATGTCCAGTGGGGTTTCTAATAAAAATTTCTCTGGAAATTGAGGCACACCTTTTGGTTTGCATTTCTATAGCTACAATCAACCTAAATTCGGCCAACGATAGCTGGTTTGGCAGCTTGAAGGACATGATTCAGCATCAGCAAGGAGAAGCAGTTTGGGTCTCCGAAGGAAAGGTATGTGGCACAGATACTCTGCTGTGAGGTGAGAGTCCATGTTCTGAGTTTTTTCTCCAGAGGGTAGTGAATGTAGTAAAACCATGCCCATTTCAAGTGATCCCAACATGTGCATAAGTAGTTTGAAAATTTATAAATTCTCTGAAAAAGTAATAAAATGAAGGGACTTTTACAAGAAGAGCAGAATGGGATATATGCAACCCTACATTCACTTCCCTTTTGCTTTTAATGTAGTAACTAGTGTTTTGTTCCAAGCACACTAATCAGAGCTTACAAGACCTTGTGTTGAGCTCCACAGCTTATTACGAAGGACTTGGGAAACCCAGAGTGGAGAGGTGAGGTTGAGCTATGTGGAGAACATGGTTAAAAATTAATAGAAAGAAGAAAAGCTAATGGAGTTTGAATCATTGGCTTAGAAAGAAGTTTGGCAGAGAATGTGTCCTAGGGATTTGAGTAGATGATGAGAGAGCATTGGGTACTCGTATAGGCGCCTAACCTTGGCTCGCGTCTCATCTGTGGAGGCAGTTTACATGCAGCCCTACTTCAGGGAGGGAGCAAAGAAACTATAGAATTCCCTGTGGTTCTAGGAGCCTTTGGTGCTGGTATTCTGTGGTCCAGCTGAATTGAGGTAGTCTGTGAGACGTTAGAGGTACGATTTTTGTTGCGGAAGTGCCTCCATTACCAATTAGTTGGTTGAGCCTAGTCTTGCCCTTTAGGAACTGCATGTTTAGTCAGAGTATCTAGTAGCATCTACTGAGTGCTTATACCCACTCTGGCTTTGTGCTAGCCTCTGTGGTGAGAACAAGTTGAACAGGACATAGCTTGTGCCCTCAAGGATTTGAGAATCTCATGGATGAGCGGAGAGATGTGCAGCTCAAGGCAGAGGGCACGATTGCTAGGAGACAAATACAACAGAGACAGCTGGAGGAGAGCCAAATTCTGGAAGAAAAGTGCAACAGTCTGAGGAAGCCTGGCTCAGTAGTGGTATATAGGATGGATGGTGGCAAGGAGAGATAGGGCAGAGGGTTTCTAATCTGAGTCTCTGCACAAAAATTAACATAGTAATTTAAAGCCAAGTGATTCCAGGAAGATAAAGGTGACTTCCCTTTCTAGAACAAGTCAAGATTTCAGTCACTTGGCTGTGCCCTTGGGAGTTTTCTTGAGTCCTCACTCCCAGGAGCCATATCAGATTCCACTGACCCTTCAAAACAAATTCCTCTAGATGGAAGGGATGGATGATGACCCCGAAGACCGCATGTCCTACTTAACCGCCATGGGCGCGGACTATCTGAGTTGCGACAGCCGCCTCATCAGTGACTTTGAAGACACCGACGGCGAAGGAGGTGCCTACACTGACAATGAGCTGGATGAGCCAGCTGAGGAGCTGCTGGTGTCTTCCATCACCCGCTCCTCGGAGCCGGTGCAGCACGAGGAGGTGAGGCGAGGAGGCCATGGGCTTCCCGGCCCTGGGCAGGAAAAGGAGGTTCTGGCGTTTCACTTGAATTCCTCTGGCCAGATGTTTATGCAGGGTGCTGTGGCAGGTATTCCCAAGGGTTGGAGCGGATGATGTCTAGGGAGCCTCTCATTCCAAGCCAGTGCCTGTATGATTGTGGATGTGGTCCATGGGGGAGTGGGACAGGAGCTAAGCGCTGGGAGAGGTTGAGTGATCAGCACTCATCACACAGATGCTGTCGGGCGTGACGTCATGATATCGGGCCAGCTGTCCAAATTACAAGTGGGACATTATTTTTAAATACAGTATTGTTATATTTACTTGTAACCTTTGATTAGATCTCTCTCTGTACTCTTAGGTATCCGTGCTTTTTCTTCTCCACCCTACCTTTAACCTTTCTAATCTTGCAAAAACTCCTGTTTCCCCATCAGTTTCCTTCTCTCTTGTATCTCAATTTTTTAATTGAGTGCGCTGATTAATTATGTCTGATCTCATGTACTATGCATCCACTGACCAGCGAATAGACAGCTTCTGTGATCCTAGGAATCACATTGCCAGCACTAAGGACCAGAGTGATTATTAGTTACACCTCAGAGAACATTGGGATAATTACCTTTGTAGACAAGACTCTCCATATATTTGGATAATTATTACTGTGGACTTCTCTTTAGCAGTTTAGCTCATTTCAATGAATGATTTTATTCTTTACGAAGTATAAGTACCAAAAATACAAGTTGAAAGGAGGAACAACTCACCATGACAAATTAGTATATACTGCTGGACAAGTTATAAAGAATAAATTAACTCATGAGTGTCTGCAGATACAGCTGAGCTAATGCTTTAAAATGTTAAGAGCTGTTAGTGACAAAAGAGATTTTAGACTTTAGGAAGACCTTTGGTTTTCGTACTTTAAAGGGAGAGATGCAGCTAGTTTTGGAAAAATGTATCTTAAGCACTTGCTAATGGGAGAATATGCCTGGTATCTGCCTTTTCAGTAAAGAAGCACTGGGTCAGTAGCTCAACTTATGCAAGTTATGAACCTTAACGTCTGAATTCCCACAAGTTCGAAGAACTCCAGCAAAGCAGACCAGTGCTCTCTTCTTTCTGCTGGGATGTTCTTGTTATGAACGAACCTTTATGTCTTGTAGAGCATAAGGAAACCTAGCCCAGAGCCAGGAGCTCAGATGAGGAGGGCTGCTAGCAGAGATCAACTTAGGGACAATAGCCCGCCCCCGGCATTCAAGCCAGAGCCGCCCAAGGTACGTGGCTGGGAAGCCCAGGATGGGAAGGAGAAGGAAGCACATGCCCCTGGAGCTCCTCACATAGCCAGGGAGGAGCACGCACAATAATGTGGCATTGGATTATGTTTTTGACTCACCAGGTTCTCTACTAGAGCCTATCTTTTGGCCTTTTGGGTGAAACCAAAAATTAGGAAAAGGTGAAAAAGAATGGAAAGGCAGTTTTAGAAGAACGTATAATTTTAGGGCTATTAGTGTTTGTTTCCTTTTGTTTTATTTGTTTGTTTATTTATGTAGAAAGAATAAAAGTTTGATAAATACTGCATGCCCAGAATCACCTGTCTTAGAATCTGTTTTTCTTCTTCTGTCCAATTAAATTTTTCTGCCCACAATCTGATTTAGATGCACCTGAAAAATCCTTCCTGGTCACTTGCTAAAGAAAACAATCACCACCATTGTTGACAATGCGTCTCATTATGAGGACCATTTAATTTATTTTTTAAATAAACCATTGTCCAGAACAGAATTAATGTGAGGACACATGGGCGTATGTCATACGATGCTTTACCCCTCTCTGAATCAAAGCTATGACACTATATAAGCTTTTCCTTATAACCCAATAGAATTTCTCTCTCTAACTCAATACTTTAGGTAAGAAGAAAGTAATCATTGATTGAGCTTTCAGAAGTAATTGGTGACCTCCTAAAATAGATCATTGAAAATTGACAAGCAGGCCTAGGATGGAAGTATGAAGAAAAAGTGGCCATCAGCGTGATATGCTCCCTCCCCGCCCCCCACCCCAGTCTCCTGCACCTCTGGCTGGACCTCCAGGCCAGGGCACGCACCCTCAGTGTGGTGTGAACTCAGCAGCCACTATTCCATCCTGAAGCCTGACTTGTTCTAAGGTCTTCTCCAAAATTCTGGTCTTCTCTAGTACAAAGTGAGGTCTGATCCACCTCTAGCACTTGCGGGCCTCCTAGCATGTCCCCAGCACCCTCTTCCTTTCCTGAGCACTTAATTCTCTTCTCTAGGGAGTGAGGTAGGGCTCCGGATGCCAGATCAGTGGCCGCGTGCCTTGCCGTATTTGATTCCTTGTCGGAATGGAATTTGTTGACCACCTTTGGAAACTGATCAGGAAATGGAGTGTATTAAATCACTAATAGAGATTTGAAAATAAACCGAAAGCTCATGGTTAAAACTATGTCATTGCTCTCTGCAGGCCAAAACCCCAAACAAAGAAGAATCCTTTGACTTCTCTAGATCCTATGAATACAAGTCAAACCCCTCAGCTGTTGCCGGTAATGAAATTCCCGGGACATCTACCAAAGGATGTCCACCTCCTATTGCAGCAAAACCCACCTTTGGACGGCCTATACTGAAGCCGTCCACTCCCGTCCCTCCCTCAGAGAGTGAGGAGGTGGGAGAAGACAGTGAGGAGCAGGACAGCGCCCCCAAGTCTGTCCTGGGCAAAGTAAAAATATTTGAGAAGATGGATCACAAGGCAAGATTACAGAGAATGCAAGAGCTCCAAGAAGCGCAGAATGCAAGGGTAATTCTTTTTCAACCACTAGGGCATCTTAGCATGTCATCAGTAAGAATTTTAAAGAAGTTTCATTGCAGTATAATTATTTGCAGTCCTTTTGCCCCTGCCACAAACATGAAAGGATGTTCACACGCGTGATACAAAGGCACATCCTGTATGTGTGTCATTTCCAGATGGCCACCTATCAGTGCATCCCTTTTTCTTCCAGTCAAGGAAACCTAACATGGTAGGCGAATAGGATTCTGCCCTTCAAACTTCAGAGCTTTTTATCAGGTTCTCGGATGGGGAAGTGTGACAAGAGAATCAGTGGCCTCTTTGAAATTGTTTTTTGTTAAAACAGTTGATAACTGAGTTTTAATTTGCTCCCAGATTTGCCATAGAAACTGTGCACACCTTGGGTGCTAAAATTGAAAGGCCCGTAGATGGTCCTTTTTGATACTGTTTGAATTTTTGTGCCATGTGCACAAAAGCCTTTCAGAAGCCAGAGAAGAAGTTAAGCATATTCTGCCCAGTGGTTATGGGAGTTTTTTTCATTTAAGTTTGTCACAACAATGGCAGTGCTTCTGAGCCTTTTTCTGGTTTTCTTTTTTGTTTTTTTTGGTGGCAGGGGCGGGAGAAGGAAGGATTTATTACTCACTGTAAGTAAGGAGAACACTGAGGATCTTTTCCCAAAGTAGCATCTCCCGAACAGCAAAACTGGGGAGGCTTTAAACTAAGGGTACGTGCATATTCATCACGGGGCTTGAGCAGAGAATTCAGTATAGAATTGGAGCAGAGCTTGACAGCGTCCAAGCTTTAGCTGATTGAAGTCAGGAGGGTCAACATCATCATTCCATCCTCCACCTGGCTGGGGGCCTTAGCTCCTGGAGTCAAGACTTACTGAAGCTCACTTTTTTTTTTTTTAACATCTTTATTGGCGTATAATTGCTTTACAATGGTGTGTTAGTTTCTGCTGTATAACAGAGTGAATCAGCTATACATATACATATATCCCCGTATCTCCTCCCTCTCGCATCTCCCTCCCACCCTCCCTAACCCACCCCTCGAGGTGGTCACAGAGCACCGAGCGAAGCTCAGGTTCTTTATGTCTCATCTCAGAAAGAATTCAGTGAGAGATAAAGTGATAGATAAGAAGTGGATTTATTTAGAGGTACACATTCCATAGACGGGACGCTGTTCGTCTCAACAGGCAAGACTGGCCCTGGGAGAAACACACTCCACAGACAGAGTGTGGGCCATCTCAGAAGGCAAGAGGCCTCTTTTTTCTTTTTTTTTTTTTGGTGGTAAAGTATACATAAAACTTAGCATTTTAACCATCTGTAAGTGTTCAGGGGCATTCAGTATATTCACTTTGCTGTGAACTACCTCCACCATCCGTCTCCAGAACTTCGTCATCCTCCCCAGCTGAAGCTCTGTATATGTCAATATTAATGACCCCCATCACCTCCTTCCTCAGTCCCTTAACCACCATTCTACTGTCTGTCTCCATGAATTTGACAGCTTAGGAGCCTCATATAAGTGGAATCATACAGTATTTGTCTTTATGTGACTGCCTTATTTCACATAGCATAGTGTCCTGAAGGTTCAACCATATCGTAGCATGTGGCAGAATTTCATTAGTTTTAAACATTTTTCCTATTTGACGTATACCACTAGGCATCACATACAACCCTAGAAACTAGAGATATGCTTCTGTTTTTCCTCTTCTCCTTGAAATGGAATTGGAAAATGGAACCAGCAGGAAATGAGCAAGCTGACTGTCTAGTCATTCATCCCTTCCCTCTTTTTTTTCTTAATCACCACAGATTGAAATTGCTCAGAAGCATCCTGATATTTATGCAGTTCCAATCAAAACACACAAGCCGGAGCCCAGCCCACCCCAGTACACAAGGTAAGAGCTGCTCGGAAGGTATAGGTCTAAAAAAGGGGCTTGTCTAGGACTTGGATGCCTAAGAAAGAATTTTTTTCACCTACATTTCGAAGTAACAGGAAGGTGTTTTTTTTTCCCCCCCTGGTCAACTGTTTGCTTATTCAGTCAAATTTAATTGTAAGGATCATAGAGTCAAAATTTTATGGTAATGTTGACTGTGTGCTAAAACTGACACAGTGTAATCATTGACATTCCAAGCCAGTCCCATTAGACCCATTGGAGCACAGATGTGTTAAATTATGTTAGGATAGCACATGAGCAAAATTCCTGGGGCTTAGATGCCAATTGTTTCATTGCTAATATTTTCTAGTTCTTAGCCAGGCTCCTTAATTCCTTTGCGTCACCTAGCAAAGTCAGGCCACTTGTTCTGAGCTGTGGTCTGAAGGGAAGGTGACATCAATCGACCGGTGTTGGTAAGATGCTTTATGTTTAAAGTGCTGCATAAGCACTAGTAATTATCACAGTGTCTTCCTGTTGAGGTTTTACGCTGGATCATTTCCTGCTTCTGAGAATAGGAAACAAAAGAAAAAAATCACATTTTCTTGCAGCCATTCTGACTGGAAACTAGAGTCTAGTTTTAACGCAACAGAAAACTACAGGCAGATTTCTTCTTTACCAGTTGAACTGTGGCACAGCCTACCAGGTGGCCCCTGGCAACAGAGGGGATTTGGTATAATTGACTGAAACTGGCAAAGAACTTGCTCTGCTTGTGAGCTTTTAGCCAGTGAGCTTAGGAAGGCGCCCACGTCCGGCTGGAGAGTTCTTGGGTCAAGGAGCATGTGGCCGGCTTCCCCACTCGCTGCTCAAGTGGGCATTGGCCTTGACCTGTTTTTCCCGTCCTCACTCCTACCACTCTGGGAACCTGGAGCCGGGCCAGGAGTGCCCTGGCTTGTCAGCACAGTGTGACTCAGGTGAGCCAGCCATCCTGAGCAGCTGACCGCTGCACGCATCACGGGCGGGGAGGCCCGAGCTTTCGGCTTCACGTAACCCTCTCATTTTGTTAGTTCCAGGCCCCCCGAGCCACAGAAGGGTCCTGCCAGACTTTATCAGGATCCCAGAGGAAGTTATGGCAGTGACGCCGAGGAGGAAGAATACCGGCAGCAGCTGTCAGAACACTCAAAACGCAGTTATTACGGCCAGCATTCCCGATACCGGGACACGGAATTATAGATGCCTGAAGATTGACTCTTGTGTGCCCCGCCGCCGCCCCCTCAGAGCAGCACTACCACCAACCGTGGGAGGATGGTTCTTTGCAGTTTTGATGCACTGTGGAGATGTAGGGTCGCTTCCTGGGGAGCCCAGGGGACTGAGTCTGGGGAGCTTATGGCTTTTGGCTCAGAATTTAGAGAAACACTACCGTCTGATACTGTTACATGCTTCAGTGGACCAAAATCTGTATTAATTCTGTTTGCGTATTTTTAACATATATATTAAGAAATGATAACTATTTTTCCTCATTAATAGCTGCCTTCCAGGACCGTTTCAATGAGAGACAGAATGCGAAAAAAATAAATAAAAATACTGTCTGACTCAAACTGAATTCAAAATTTTATTACAACTATGTAAGTGCCTTTGATGAGAGAAGTGTCTTAAATTTTCTTCTTTTGAAGCTTTATGCAAAGCCATAATGGACTAAAACATTTTGACTAAATTTTTATACCAGTTTAAGAGCTATGGTTTTCTCCGCACTGTGTCATCTTTTCAAGACATTTGTCTTTGTAATATTTTCCATAAATTCTGACTGTATATATAATAGCTATACTTGGTAGTTTGGCTACCAGTGCTAAATCGCTTGAAGACCAAGAAGTTGGTATAGAAGTATTTTGTCTGTCTGTTTAAAACCATGTGTTCCACGAAAGCAGATACTTGAGAAAAACACATTCCCAAAAGTGTGTGTATTGACTGCAGTCAGTTTTATAATTTAATAAAAAGGAGGACATTGTAATCAAGGTGCTTTGTGGTGGATTTCTACACTACTTCCTACTTTGAAGTGCAGCTTTTATTTCAATTACTGATCATAAAAGTGAGGACATGCTCATTGCTGAACGTTGGAAAATAGAGACATATGAAAAAGAAAATAAAAATTACTTATAGCCCCATCCCTCAGATAATTTTGGTGCATTTCCTCCAATTATATATGTGTGGATGTCCATGTGTGTAATAGCTGGGTGTACACTGTGCAGTTCTCTTTCCTACTTTTTCTGTCTGAGCGTTTCAGGTAGGTAAAACTCACGCAACATCATTGCTAATAACTGCAGAATAATAATATATGCCGTGACCGCTGCTGCATAAGTAGATAGTTCTGCTAGTGTTGGCCGTTTGGATTATTTCCTATTTTTTGCTTCTTTTTACATGAGATGCACCTTTTTATATATAATCCACTTTTGTATATCAATGATCAGCATTCCAGTCCTCTTCTGTAGGTAGGTACTCAGAAATGGAATTACTGAGTGAAAGCAGAGGAACATTTTTAAGATGCTAATGTTTACTGCCAAATTGCTTCCTAGAAAAGTTGCATCAGTTTATACTCCTGCATTCACTCTTAAAGGCTAAAATATGTTTAGAATTTTAAAAAAACAGCCTAGGAATTTAGGTTTGTGTGAATCAAAAATACCCTGAATTTAGGAAAGGAGAAGAGTCTTGGTTCCATTAAGGGCTTTTTGTAATATGAATTCACACAAAGATGATAAGTGTGTGTTTAGCAGAGTTGGTAATTCAGCTTTACTCATAACTGAATTACATTATAAATTTATCCTTGGTTGTATCTGTCAATTTGGTGCTGTAATTTATATACCATTCAGTGCAGTACCTTGAATTGAGCAGGCTTCAAGGCACTGACTCAGATCTGCATATTTCATAAATAAAAGCCACCTTTTGTGGATGGAAAAAAAACAGGTTAAATATATGATGGCTTAGTTTGCTTGTGTTCTTTAAATACAGGAATGAGCCCTTTTGCAAACTCAAGGAAGGGAGGAGAGGAGGCTTTTGATCAGGAGCTGGGCTGTCATCTGGCTCCAGCACTTTTTTGTGATGCGTTAGGTGGTGCAGGCAGGAAGGAAGGACCTCTTCCCTAGAATGTCCCAGTTGTGCCCAGTGGACCACCAGTGTCTGCCCCACGCCTCTTTAGTTCATTTTCAGCTTTGTCCTAGGGAGGATTTAAGGCTGCCTACAATATATGTGGAGTATAAGGAAGAAAAAATGGTGCTAGGCAAATGAGGAAAGAGGGAAGAATATCAGAATAGGAAAGGAGAAACATGAGTGAGCATAGTGTTCACTCTACATGGAGGAAGGGGGGGAGTTGTCCCAGAATTCTCTCGCCTCCCCCATTCTTTTTATTCTATGGGATCTCATTTTGCCTCATGCAATCATGACCACTTACTTGCAAGGAGGATTTTGGAGGTCCATTTCTTACTGTGTTTTTCTTTGTAGGGCAGTAGCATAATTCTGAGGGCCATTCAGTAAATGTTCTGGAGAAAGCACCTAAAACTGCAGTGTAGAAACATCACTCTGACTTCTGATCTAATCCAGAGATCAATTCTAGAGCATTCAGGGCCATTCCCTCTCAAATAGCAGCATGACATGCATGAAGCCCCAAGGAAAATGCGTTATCCATCTTTCTGCAAAATCCATTGTACTCAGAGTGGGTGGTGGGTGTTTAAAACACAGAGTAGATCATGCAGCAGAGTGCAAACCTCACACGAATTTGTAGGATGAAACGGGGGACTTATGTAAAGTTTTGTACCCTCAGCAGGTCTCTTTGGGGCACCTTCTACCTTCCAACCTGAGACTCCCCGAGTCTGCATGGTAGTCCTGCTTCATGAGCAGCGTGTTCAGCCTCTGCTGGTTAGAGAAGTGCAGCATAACCTTCTCTCCATCCCTGACTTTACTGCTTCTGTCAACCGTGCTTTTGTCTGGGGAAGGAAACAGCAGTAGTTGCGAGGTAGAGGCTGGGGGAGATGGTAATTTGGGTAGCAGACCCCAAGATCAGGTTTTGAGTTCAAGTAGTTGGTTTGGGAAATACAAGGAAGCTCTACAATGGGAGACCAGAACTTAATCCCCCCAGGAAATGCTGGTCAGTGGTGTGAAACACGTGCCTCAGAGTTCTCCCACCCAAGGTGGGGGCAGGGGCTGCACTGTTTGTCCACCAGCTGGCTTCAGACTTTGACTGAAGGCTGCTCAGTGCAAGTATGCTTGCTTTTTTTTTTTTTTTAACATCTTCATTGGAGTATAATTGCTTTACAATAGTGTGTTAGTTTCAGTTTTATAACAAAGTGAATCAGCTATAGATATACATATATCCCCATATCTCCTCCCTCTTGTGTCTCCCTCCCACCCTCCCTATCCCATCGCTCTAAGTGGTCACAAAGCACCGAGCTGATTTTTATGGCTGAGTAATATTCCATTGTATATATGTGCCACATCTTCTTTATCCATTCATCTGTCGATGGACACTTAGGTTGCTTCCATGTCCTGGCTATTGTAAATTTCGATGAGGGAGAGGGTGTCCTGACCCTCCTCCCTCTCCTTACCCCTCCCCCGCCCCCTTCAGGCAAAGAAATGTGGAGAAATGCAAAGGCAGGCGGTTGACAGGCTGGAGCATGCAGCGGTACAAACCCTGAGGATCCCTGACTGCTTGTAACGTGATGATGATTGGCCTGTGAATCTACTGAGCCCTTCAAGGCAAGGGATTTTTTCTGTCTAGTGTCTTAGAATGGGCTTGGAGAACATGAGAAGAACAAGTGAACTATCCGCTAGGGAGAGTGGAGGGGGAAAGCCTACGTACCTGTATTAGTCAGGGTTCTCCAGAGAAACACAGCCAGCAGGATGTGTGTATACAAATAGAGATTTATTTTAAGGAATTGGCTCATACCACTAGGGAGGCGTGGTAAATCCTAGATCTGCAGACTAGAGGCCCAGGGAAGACTTGTAGTCTGAGTGCAAAGGCGATGGCTTACTGGCAGAATTCCTTCTTGCTCAGGGAAGATCAGTTGTTCTATATTCAGGCCTTTCACTGACTGGATGAGGCCTGCCCACATTATGAAGGACAGTCTGCTTTACTCAAAATCCACTGATTTGAATGTTAATTTCATCCCCCAAACACACTCACAGAAACATCCGGAATAACCTTTGACCAAATAATCTGGCCACCATAGCTCAGCCAAGTAGATACAAAATTAATCATCTCGGTATCCTTACAGGCTACCCCTGCAGCTGTACTTCTTGTCCAGTGTTAAAGCGTGAGTGAATGAATGAACAGATGAACGAATGACTGAATGGACCAAAAGAAGGAAAATTACATATATTTACACATCTTTATAGATTTTATATGATATTTATATAATCACATATGCATATATTATATATGTACTTGTATTTTGTTTTAAATAAAGAAGAGTTAATTTAATTTTAATGAGTAGAAAAGCCCTAAAAATTCAGAGAAAACAGGGAATTCCCTGGTGGTCCAGTAGTTAGGACTCAGCACTTTCACTGCCATGGCCTGGGTGCAATCCCTGGTTGAGGAACTAAGATACTGCAAGTTGTGTGGCACGGCCAAAAAAAAAAATTATGAGAAACAAAATGAATAAAAAGGATTCAAATAATAGAGTCTGCTTGCCAATGCAGGGGACACGGGTTCTAGCCCTGGTCCGGGAAGATCCCACATGCCGCAGAGCAACTAAGCCCGTGCGCCACAGCTACTGGGTCTGCGCTCCAGGGCCCACGAACCACAACTACTGAGCCTGCGAGCCACAACTACTGAGCCCACATGCCACAACTACTGAGCCCGCGCACCTAGAGCCTGTGCTCAACAAGAGAAACCACTGCAATGAGAAGCCCGCGCACCACAACAAAGAGTAGCCCCTGCTCACCGCAACTAGAGAAAGCCCGTGTGCAGCAACGAAGACCCAACTCAGCCAAAAATAAGTAAATAAATAAATTTATTTTAAACATTAAATAAATAATAAGTAGTGAAATGAGATTTAAAATAAAAGGCTCAATGGCAATTAAAATATATGTGAGTAAATAGGGAGATAAATACAACCCATTGCCATCCTGCCTTGTATTTTACTTTTTAAATTTTTAATTTCTTTTATTATTATTTTTTTGGCCATGTCACTTGGCATGTGGGATATTAGCTCCCCAACCAGGGGTGGAACCCACGCCCCCTGCAGTGGAAGTGCGGAGTCTTAACCACTGGACCGCCAGGGAAGGCCCCCTGCCTTTTATTTAAATCATGCCTATATGTACATAGGTATAAAATTGGCACAATCTACATTCCCCAAACTAGTGGTTGCAATGGCAATATAGTATTTTGGTATTTATTTTGTGCAATAAAAAGTGAGATGTGGTTTCATTGCTTCTACATTGTCCTCAGATGCTATTCTACCTCAGAGAGGGCCAGAGGGCCTCTGTCCTGAGCTTAAGTTTCTCCAGGAAGGATGGTTGGGGAAAAGATATTGACTGATATAAATCATCCTGGGAGAGATGCGTTGAGTAAATGAGAGTAGATCTGTCTCTGAGGATGAGAGAAGAGAGGAGTAGAAAAAATGAGGGGGGGCTGGAGCTGGACTAGAAACTTCCCAAACCCCCTTTCTCCTCCTTCCCAAATCCCCCACTGAATGCTGTCTTTGCTTTCCACAACCCACTCCTCCCCCCATCTGCCCCTGCCATTCTACAATAACTCCATTACGGTCTACTGTAAGTATAGATGGACTAAAGGATCTGTGAGAAACAAATGGTGAATACACATAAACCTCATTAGAAGCCCAGGAAGAGGGAATTATAGCAAGATACTTCGGAAGGGTTTGAAAGAGCGGAGGGATGGATTCTGAATCTTTCCAAATGAATGCACCTTTGAGCCAAAATGTAAATGACTCAAACTTCAGGCATTTTAGAATATCAAAATGATGTTTTATACCAATAAATAAACTGGCATTTTATTACTCAAAAATAGTATGATGGCCAGGATACAAAGTCAATAATCCAGTCCCTTCCCCAAATCAAATGTTAGTTCCCCCAGAGCTGGTTCCCTCATTATCCCTATCCTGCTGAGGTAGCCCATAGAGGTTATGAACTCAGATTCTGGAATCAAAATGGTTTTATGTTTAAACCCCAGTTTTGTCAGGTATTAGCTTAGAACCTTGGGCAAGTTACTCAACTATCTTAAGGCTCAGTTTTTGCATTTATAAAATAGGGATAGAAAATTATAACACTGTGTCGTGGGTTTTATGTGGCACTTTAATCAAATGATCTGCATAAAATGTTTGCAGTAGTAGCTGGCACAAAATAAATGCTCAATAAAAGTAGCTAGTAATATAATTCTCAGTGGTTTTCCCATATCAATTTAGAAATCTGAGTGATGTCTGATTTTCTTACTCTTCATGCAAATGATGACCTACTTTATTCTACGTAAGAACTATTTTTAATTTGTCTCTCTGTCCCTTTTCCCACAGCCACTACCCTAGTTCAGCTGGTTGTAAATTCTCTAATCCTCCACTAGCTAACAGGCATAATCATCTTTCTAACATAGATCTGAGAATGTCTCCCTGCTGCTTAAAAAAACAGTGATGACTTCTCCTTGCCTAGAACGAAGTTCACTTCTTTCATTTTTTTATTGAGATATAGTTGGCATACAACATTGCACAAGTTTATGGTGTATAACTTGTTGATTCGATACACTTACATATTGCAATATAATAACCACCTGGGTGTTAGCTAACGCCCCTATCATATTATATAATTATCATTTCCTTCATGAGGTGAGAACAATTAAGATCTAGTCTCTTAGCAACAAAGTTTAATCGTTAATCACGGCATTCAGGTTTTCCTACTATTTGTCCCTGTCGAGTCTGTTCTTCACCCTTCTCTGTATCTATGTTCTTTGCCTTGTGACTTTACAATTCCTTCCTCTAAAGACTCAGAATGTATTTCCCCACCCCTTGGCTTTGGATTGACCATATGACTTGCTGTCCTGCGCCTCTGCCATCCTATGCCAGGGAACTCCTCAGACTACCCGCTGTGTCCCAGGCAGGGTGAGAGGGATGTATAGCAGAAACATTCTAACCGAGCCCAGCTTAGATCAGCAGATACATGAGAAATATTACACAAGTTTTGTGTTTAGCCACTGAGTTTGGGGTAGTTTGCTTTGTAACAATAGACCCCCAAATCCTTTTTCAGGTAACTTTTTCCTGCAAAGTCATGTATGTTCCAGCTTCATAGGAGGATTTGTCCTCACTGCATTTCTTGAATTCTCTGCTGTTTCTTCTGCTGGGAATACCTTTCCCTTTTCTTCACTGTTTTTCAAAATCCTAGGCATTTTTCCAGGATTTTTCCAATCAGCTAATATATCACATTCTCTGGCAGGCCTTCTCTGATGCCCCCAATCCAATTTAACACTGACTCCTTCAGTAAGTTTGCATAGCCCTTCATCTATATTCTCTGATATTCTAGTTATCAATGTACAGAACTACTCACCACTCACTTCTAAACTCCCTTAAAAGGAGTGTGTGTGTGTGTGTGTGTGTGTGTGTTATTCATCTATGTATACTCTTCAGTGTCTTGCATATATTCCAGAAATGTTTGTTGGAAAATGGAATGAATGAATGAAGGGAGAAATAAATTAAATGCAGTGTCTGTGTTTTGTCACAAAAGCATGTCAATGACGTAAGATTTTCTAACATTGTGCCCAGTTTAAACTTCAACACTGATAGCTCTGATATGAACTGGAGAACTTTAGCAAAACAAGTTGAGAAAAACTATTAAGAACTTAGTTTGGCTAGCAAAAGACAGGCTAATATCGAAGTATAGTTTTCAAAAGGATAAAATTATGATTCTCATGCAAATATAAAATGAATCCTTGTCAAAGATTTTTTTCAGCCCATTACTTAATGAGGGAACCAATAAGATATTAAGACTGGTTTAAAGAACATCTGAGGAACTAGTTATAGATAAGCAATTAATTAAGCAATATTAGAATAAGAATTCAGAGTTAAATAAAAACTGGTTAATATCCTACAGGATAGGAAATGATAACCTTTGTCTTTGTCTTTTCCACCAGGCAGAAATTATTTGCATCTCTACCAGACAAAAATCTACACATTAGCGTGTAATTTGACTCTGTCTGGGTACTTTGATCAATAGTTTTAGCCCTCATCAGTGACTATGTGAATTATTATGCTTCAGAGTCTACAAAAATATTCTGTAGATCCTTAGAAAGATTAGTTCTTTAAATTTGGATTACAGCAGGAATTTCGGTAAGCTAAGTCAATGAAAAATATTTATTGAGAGTCTCTGTGTGCAGATAAACACAGCCACTATGTACTGAATATGAACTATTCTCTGCCTTTCAGAGGTTTACATTGCAAATTACTTTATTTGCCTGAGAAATGCCTAAATTGATAATCTGATCTGTTCTTTGCAACAGCCCTGCATAGTAAGAATGGCAGGTGTGGCTATGCCAGTTTTATAAGTGATCTATAACTTAGTTGTATAACTTGTTCAGAATCCTTCAGCTGATAAAAAAACATGTATAGTTTGGGTTCAAAAAGTTTTCTGCTTGTGAATCCAGTCTTCCAGTCCTTCTTTCTAGAGTCCCCTTCTATAGGATCTCTCAAAATAGTTTGTTGATCATGTTGTATTGTTTTCTATTTACAATTAAAGTTTAAAAAGCACTTTGAAGCCGATTCTGCAAATTGCCAGAACCTATGGAACTAATCTAGTTCATAAACATGTTTTGTTTGGCCTGCACAAGGTGATGAAATTTTTTTTTTTTTTTTAATTTAAAAATCAGCAGATTTTACATACAAGTCCAGATTGGGGACTTTCCTTTTAAAAATGGTAGATGTGGCAGTTCTGGGCGCACATCTTTGCATGGCAATCGTAGGCTGGGGCTGGGTGTTTGCTGCCCCATATAGAACCCACCCAGGCTCATTTACTAATATGACCTTCATGACAGGTGAGGGCATTGAGTCTGCGACCCTCCCTTACCTTCTCCCTGCATCCCTTCCCCACCATGGATGCTGAGTGTGCAGCATCCACACAACTGCAAGGGATGCCAGTGTTCTGGACGTGCAGAAGGAACTCTGCTGCTCCCTGGCATGGTTTGTAACTTACTCTACAAGACGGGCCAGAAATTTCACCTGGCTCTAGAAAGAACTCGTGAGTATAGCTCTTCAGGTCCTGTTCTCTGTGTCTACTACAGTTGAAATGCGTTGGAATAAGAAATAGAGATTTGGGAGAAGGTAACAAATACATTTTTGTTGCTTAGAAAATTAGCTCCCAGGGCTTCCCTGGTGGCGCAGTGGTTGAGAGTCCGCCTGCCGAGGCAGGGGACACGGGTTCGTGCCCCGGTCCGGGAAGATCCCACAAGCCGTGGGGC
>NC_041222.1:42421743-42430836 GCF_002837175.3 Physeter macrocephalus | reverse complement strand
GGCTGAGCCTGCACGTCCGGAGCCTGTGCTCTGCAACGGGAGAGGCCACAACAGTGAGAGGCCCGCGTACCGCAAAAAAAAAAAAAAAAAAAAGAAAATTAGCTCCCAAAGCTCTGCTGAATAAGGACCAAATGGGATTTCAGAGGGATGGCTGTCCACCTTTGTTAGCAGGATGATTGCAGAGGTCACATTTGTGGAGCTGGTCTGGGGAAATGCATTCTGAAAACTTCTCTATAGAAATAGAATGTAGTCCAGGACATTACAGGAGATTAGATAATGGTTTTAGGCCCACCTGCTGGACTTGTCCCTGGGCCTGTATTCCTCTTCAGGCCTAGATGAATTAACATTTCCTAAATTAGTCAATACTTATCTGTTAATAGATATGGATGTGACAGGGGGGAATGGGAACCAGCTCTCCGGTCTTGTGCATTTGTACTAACTGGATGGAAGGATGGTAACGTTCTTTCTGTGGGATGGGGAGCGGAGGCAGTGCCTTCTCCCTGTTTGTCACTTTCTTATCTGCTGCACAGATGATTGAGCTAAAAGAGGAAAAGGGTCCTGTGAGAGAGAACCTGAGAGGCTGGGGTGGAGCTAGTCCCATCCATCCTCAGTTCAGAGCAAGGGCTTGTGTCTCAGCTGATCTGGCTGCAGTGCCTCACTGGTCCTGGGACCTGGGGTAAGTTGCCTGAGCCTCAGGCTCCTCATGTACAAAATAAGGGTTGAAGTAGTTCCTTCTACAAAGTGTGGTGGTGAGAATTAAATGAGGAGTCTACCTAAGTGACTGGCCCAGGGTAGGCACTACAAGAATATTAGCCCAAACCTACCACCAATGTATGTCAACTTCCTTTCTTTTTTGACAAAGCCTAGGGAGTAGAATTCCTCTGAAGGCAATGAATTCACAAAGCACAGTGATTGAGGATGTTGGCCCCTGAGCAGACTACCTGTGTTTGAATCCCTCTCTGAAAGCTATTGATTAGTTTTATAACCTCTTTGTTACAGCCTCAGTTTCCTCATCTGTAAACTAAGCATAAAAATTGCACCTGTCTCAAGAGGTTGATTGTGAGGGTTACATGCTATAATACAGGTAATTTCTTAGCACAGGGCCTGGCACATGGTAGCTGCTCAACAGATGTAAGCCTTAAAAAACAAAAACAAAGAAACCTAGATGCAAAAGTTCTTCTTTTTAAACTGAGGTAAAATTCACATAATATGAAATTAACCATTTACTATTTTAAAGTGTACAATTCAGTGGCATTTAGTACATCCACAGTGTTGGGCAAACATCACTCCTATCTAGTTCCAAGGCATTTTCATCACCCCAGAAGGAAACCCTGTACGATTAAGCAGTTACTTCCCATACATCCTGCCTCCAAGCCCCCGGCAAACATGAGTCTGCTTTCTGTCTCTATAGAGTTGGCTGTTCTGGATGTTTCATATAAATGGAATCATACAATATGTGACCTTTTGTTTCTGGCTTCTTTCACTTAGCATAATATTTTGGAGGCTTGTATGTGAATGGAAATTGACTGAGGGGCCATGCCTCTTCATTGTGATTCATGCAAGTCTCTTCCCAAACCTAAAGTTTTTCAGCTTATACAAATCAAATAAGACTTTTGAAGCCTAGCCATCTACATCACCATGATCAACTAGCCCACGGCAAGATCTCTGCAGATCAGATTGCCGACTGCTGATCCACTCTGCTCCCTGTTACCATAGGCATGCCCACCATGTCTTTGAGACATACCCCAGGATCCCATCATTTCCCTCTCTGAGAAGCTCACCAACAAGGAAAGGACCAGAAATTGCACTTTCTAACCTCAAAAGAATGTCTGAAGGCTCAGATATAGATGTCTGGATATTGATAGAATATAAATGTGTGTGTTAGTGCTCTCCATCTATTTTATTTATTTATTTATTTATTTATTTTTGGCTGCATTGGGTCTTTGTTGCTGTGCACAGGCTTTCTCTAGTTGTGGCGAGCCGGGGCTACTCTTCTTTGCGGTGCACGGGCTTCTCATTGTGGTGACTTCTGTTATTGTGGAGCACGGGCTCTAAGCACACTGGCTTCAGTAGCTGCAGCACACGGGCTCAGTAGTTGCGACACGTGAGCCCTAGAGCACGCGGGCTTCAGCAGTTGTGGCGTGTGGGCTCAGTAGTTGTGGCTTCAATAGTTGTGGTGCATAGGCTTGGTTGCTCCGCGACATGTGGGATAGTCCCAGACCAGGGATCAACCCCGTGTCTCCTGCATTGGCAGGCGGATTCTTAACCACTGCGCCACCTGGGAAGTCTCTATTTTTTTTTTAAAACCTTCCTTCAAGTCAGTAAGGAAAGCTGAAAGCCCAATAGAAAAATGGGCAAAAGATAAAGTTTCCTTAAAAAGCGACACGTATAGCTAATAAAGATATGAAAAAATATTCAACTCCACTAATAACGGCATGAAAAATAAGACAACAAAGAGTTACTATTTTTCATCTGTGGGGAAGGAAGTGGAGCCTTAGAGTCTCATGTTTTAAAATTGGAGTATAAATTGGTACACATTTTTTTTTCAGGTCGACACAGCAATATACATCAAGACCCTTCAACATGTTTGCCTTTGCTCAGCAGTTCCACTTCAAGAATTTATACTAAGAAAATAATAAATGTACAAAGATAGCTGTTTTTATGAGCAGAAACTTGGAAACAACCTAAATATTCAACATAGGAACTTGTTGAATGAAATATTATTCAGGCATTCAGTCATTCATTCAATAAGCACTCATTGAGCACATACGTTGTGAGACTATCATTGTAAAATCTAGGGATACAGATATGTCTTTTTTTATGGACCTTACATTTTAAGGGTTGGTGACCTGGAATAAATAGATTAAAACCTTTTTAAGCTGGGGTGTGTAAGTGCTATGATGAAAATGAAAAGGGTGTTGTGATAAAAAGTGATTAGGGATGGGGCTACTTTAAGTAGGTCAGAGGAAGCCTGACTGAGATGACATTTCAGTAGAGCTTTATATGGCAAGAAGGACATTAGAAATCACTATTATGTAGGCCTATATTTCTTGACCCTGAAAAGATAGTACAATCCCTGTTTTTTTCATAAAGCCATATGTGTGGGAGTAGGGTCGGTGTGTATGCCAGAAAGAAGTCCAAAGAAACTGACATTGATTAGGATACTTTCCCAGCTGCTAGTAACTGAAAACTCAACTCAAAGCTGATTTAATAATGAAGTCAGTTGATTCCTGTAACTGAAAAGGCAGCGTTGCCAGGAGCTCAGTGACACCCCGGAGAGCCTGGTTTCTTTCTGTCTCTCTCTTCTGCATTCTGTGGAGTTGCTTCTTCTCTTATGATCCCAAGATAGCTGCCAACTGTCCCTGGGGCTACGTTTCCTCATTCACTTCCAGTAGAACATAGAGAGAATCTTTGTTTGAGTGTCCCAGAAGAAGACGTACACTTCACTAGGGTTGGTCTGGCTTGGGTCACATAACCACTGCTGAACCAAATTCTCTGGCCAGGGAGATGGGCTACAGTGGTGAGCTGAAGCCATTAAGGACCGGACGATGGAACCGAGAGTAAGGCAATCCCTAACCACCAGGCTGAGAACTAGAGGGAGAGAACAGGTGCCAAAGGAATTTGGGCGCATTTTGCCTAGAGAAAGAGGGAAAGTTCTGGGTAGCAAATACCAGTTGTTTACGTACAACAAAGACAACAGCAAAACTCACCGTAAAGTGAATGGTGTTTGTATCTCTGAGCTTTGGATAATGGAATTACTGCTGATTTTTACTTTCCTTTTTATTTTTATTTATTTGCCCAGGTCTTAGTTGCGGCACATGGGATCTTGGTTGCTCTGTGCGGGATCCCTTAGCTACGCATGAGGGATCTAGTTCCCTGACCAGGGATTGAACCTGGGCCCTGTGCATTGGGAGTGTGGAGTCTTAACCACTGGAACACCAGGGAAGTCCCTACTTTCATGTTTATACTTTACTGTATGTCTGTGTGTTTTGTTTTTTTTTTTTTACAGTGAGAATATATTGATTTTATAACTGCAAGACAACAAAGTTAATTCCATGTTTTAAAGCTGGCAAAATGAAGAAAAGGCATTAAATGAATGAAGACTTTTTTTTTGGCCTTTGTGTACTAGCTTTCTACTTTGAATTTACTTCTTCTCCCTGAAAGCATTGTTTTTGCAACAAAACCGGTTATTCCGGACTTTTCCCTGAGTGAAAAGAAAGGCTCTTTGACCCGGCTCTCAGTGACCAGACTCTCCCTCCTCCCCGCCCAGTTTCACTTAACAATGTAGCAGCGAGCCTGCTGGCTCGCTCTTGCAGGCTTCAGATGTGCTATTCTGAGCCACTGGAATTATTCAGCCAGTTGAGAGTTCTCTTCTGTGACCACTGAGATACCTCAAACTAAGAATAGGACTGTGACTGATGAAGAAGGGCGACAGCGATGGGGCCACGAGGAGCTTTGCTTGCTTCCTGCCAGGGATTCCGTAAGACCTAAAACTCAGCTTTGTTCTTTGCTGCTAGGTTTTCCATCGGTCTGTGGTTTTGCTGTCCACATGTTTCTGTGAAATCTTGTCAGCTGCATCATCACAAAAATAACATGGGCTGGAGAGGCTTATCAAAGGTCTCAGAATGTTCCTTCTCAGGTCGCCTTGCAGCTGGGAGCCCTGGGTGTAAATGCGCCAGACAATTCCTATTGTACACTTGGGGACGTTTTCCTCAGAGGCCTTTTGATTTGAGGTCAGAAAAGATAATTTTGCATTTTCTAAGAGCTTCTGAGAGAGACCAGTGAAACTGTCTGCCCTCTTTGCACAGTAGAAGCGGTTCTAAAGAGGCAAAAGATTTTAAAGTTAGAGGGTGGGGCTCCACCTCTGCCTAGCTCTGTGGCCTTTCAGATTTTTAAGCCTCAGTTTTGTCATCCATAAAATGGGTATTATTAAAACCCACCTCACGGATTAAACTGTGTTTGGAAATACGTAGCACAGTCAATGCCCAGCAAATACTAGCCAATATTATCCTACAGTGGAGAAATTCCATATGCTTCTCAGGAAGTCCCATGGAATCACGCTCCACGATCTAGAGTAGCAACTTCACAGATGTACCCTTTTATTGGTTTTTCCTCCTTGCAGGTCTATTCTCCCCTCTCTTTCACTCTGGCTCCCTGGGATCTCCTACCACATAGACCACCTGCACATAGGTCCTTGTCCTGGGTCCTGCTTGGGGGATCCAGGGTGAGATAGCTACAGATGAATAAAAAACAGCAGAATATACTCAAGTGGTTTGGAGTTATACTTTTCATAAGATTAAGCATTATTTGGTCATAACAAAGATAATGATGACAACAATGTTGACAATGATTATGATGATTGGGGATTATCGGGGGGGGGATTGCTGATGGTGCCACCACTATAGGGTATTCAGCTCATTAAATTCCACAAATTCTGTTTTTAGCAAACTAAGCAATAATGAGTAGATGCATATGAATGGGAGAGAGGGTTTGGAGGAAGCCAAAAAGCTGGAGGTAATAAGGCCCAGGGGAATAAAATGATTCAAAGCCCCACTGCCCATATATCTTTTCTTCTTTCTTAAAAAAAGTGGGGTAGGGGTGACTATAAAAAGCCACTGCCAAAAATAGAGTTCTAGCAGACACAGCATCAGGGTTAGAAATGGTCAGCATTGGGTAAATTACATTCTATACACTGTACAGTCAATTCTCAATTATTCTTTTTGTTTTTTAAATAAATTTATTTATTTATTTATGGCTGTGTTGGGTCTTCGTTGCTGTGCGTGGGCTTTCTCTAGTTGCAGCAAGCGGGGGCTTCTCTCCGTTGCGGTGTGCAGGCTTCTCACTGCGGTGGCTTCTCTTATTGTGGAGCATGGGCTCTAGGCACGCAGGCTTGCTTCAGTAGTTGTGGCACACGGGCTTAGTTGCTCCGCGGCATGTGGGATCTTCCCGGACCAGGGCTCGAACCCGTGTCCCCTGCATTGGCAGGCGGATTCTCAACCACTGAGCCACCAGGGAAGCCCCCCCAATTATTCTTATGCTTCTGCAGGTCTCTTCCCATTTTTCATGTCTTTGCCTCCCTTGTGGCCGAGCTGTCTGTGGCAGCAGAACCCTCCCTGTGGTTACCGCTCCAGCCTCGGTGCATTGCTACTGTGACACAGGACGAGTAGGAGCCTGCAGATGCCAAGGTAAGGACCTTAGAAGGTTTCACATTTTATGCTTGGTTTGCTGTCCCAGTTACTCTGGCTGTCTAATAAATTACCTTAAAAGTAAGTGGTGGAAATAGCCACTTATCATGCTCATGTATTCCGTGGGTTAGGAGTTTGGACAGGGTGCAGCAGGGATAGCCTGTCTCTGCTCCACAATGTCTGGGACCTCAGCTGGAGCCCTTGAAGGCTGGAGGCTGGAATCATCTGAGGGCTCATTCACACACACATCTGGCAGTTAATGCCGGCTGTTGGCTAGAGCCTCAGTTCTTCTCCACTTCAAATTTCCCATGTGGTTCCTCTGTGAGAGTTGGCTTGGACTTCCTCACAGCATGGCGGCAGAGTTCTGAAGGCAAGTGCTCCAAGAGAGGGAGCCAGGAGGAAGTTATATTTCCTTTTCTGACCTAGCCTCACAAGTCATGAATAATTTCTACCACATCCTCTTCACTGAAGCAGCCACAAATCCCATTCAGGTTCAAGGGGAGACTAAATAGAATCTGCCTCTTCTTGAAGAGAGGCAAGGTTCTGGAAGAATGTGGGACTGGAAGTTTTGCTGTGACCTTTTTGGGAAAATAAAGTCTGCCACACTTACATACAGGTCACTAAGGGAGCTTACACCAAGGTGCTTCCAAGACTGGATAATTACATTTTGAAATATGGAAAGGTGATGATGTTGGGAAGGAGTAATGGCTGGCTCTTCTGTGACAAACAAGGATAGATTTTATTTTTTAATATTTTAAAATTAATTTTTATTGGAGTATAGTTGATTTACAATGTTGTGTTAGTTTCTGCTGCACAGCAAAGTGAATCCGTTATACATATTTATATAAGGATAGATGTTTGATCTACTTTTCCTGCGAGACCCCTGAGAGCAATTCCAAGAAAAAGGAGGGCCAAAGCAAAGAGTCTAGGTAAATAGTGGTTACCAGATTGGTTGAAACACACTGCCCCATGACAGGGACCTTAAGTTTAAATAGTTGAATCTTCTGACAAACCTGAAGGACAAAGCTCTGTGAAGGCAGAGACTAAGTCAGCCTCGTTCTAAGATGTATTCAAAGAGCCTCACACATACAGCTCTGGCAACGTGTGTGGACAAGGGGGCCCTGGGGAGGGCTGGGTGTTGGCGAAGGTCTGGGAATAAAGATTATGTCCCTAGCTTGACCAGTAGGGTTACGTTCTGAATGTCCTAAGGGAGGACTCATGCTGTCAATGTATTGATATTCCAAAGGTGGCAAAAGGATTGCAAACCTCTGAGGTGCTCTATGAAGAGGACCCTCAAGCCTTGTATGTACTTTGGGGCCCAATTCTTCATTCACGCCCATTTCCTCAGGAAGGTACCTGAAAGTTGCAGAGGATTTCATGAGATATTCAGTCCTTGCTGCGAGGGAGCAGGATCGATTGCCTCTATTTGCATACTCTGAGTGGATTCATTAGGTGGCTGTTAGGCACCAGATGTTGGATACAGGTAAGACTGTGTTTTACTGACTCTGTAGCTCCAACAATGCTCTAGAGTCTGATGGGGAAATGCTAAACAAAAGAAGGAAGAACGAGAGACAAGCAGGATGGGGGAGAGGTGGCCCGAAGGAGAGGGAGGAGAGGAGACTGAGGCTGAAGCTTCTACTCCCTTCCTTTTACTAGCACTTCTGGGCTACCCCTTGGTGAAGAGTCCACATGGAAGTACCCTTCTGGGTTCCCAGCACTGTGACTCTCAGGTAACTATCTGCTGATACGAGCCAAGACCTAAAAGTAGATGAGAGTGGATGGCTGGGGAAAGGGTGCTTCCCTCCTGGAGACCCAGGCTTTGCAGACTTTTTCTTCCCTTCCTTTAACAAGCATATCCTCCTCTAGAAGGTCAGCTGGCACCTGCCCTTTGCTCCCTCTTCAGTCCTTCCTTCATTCCTAGAATATGAACATGATGTCTGGATCTGAAGCTGCTATATATATACCATGAGGCAAGAGTCATGTACAGAAAATAGCAGAACAGCAAGGTCAAACAAACCTACATCCCTGATGACTTTGTGATTCTATCTACCCATCCTGTACAGGCTGCCCCTGGAATTCTTTTATATCTCAGAGAAAAAAACTTACCATTTGTTGAGCCAATGGTATTTTGGACTTTCTGTCAATCATCAAGAGCACTGAAGATGTAGTACTTCTTAAAGGAGTGCTGAACTATTGTTTACAGAAATTTTGGGCCAAGTTTCTGACACCCATTTTGAGAAGTTTCTTAGTATGTGATGGGCAATTCTTCTGCATGCATTTTAGTCACAAAATATAACACAGTGTTATCTAGTCCTTTCTTAGGTCTCATAAAGCACAGACCTGCAAGGGCATATCTATCTAATCAAGGTCATTTCTCCAACAATGAAAATTTGTTTAACTAGTATCAATTTTCTATGCAACTGATCTGTTTCAGCACCTTTCTCTGTACACAATAACTTTTCATTTCCATGCTGAATTTTAGTGCAATCTTTTTGAAGATCGCTTAACTCAACACATGCATACAATAATGCATTCTACTCAAATGAGGTGATGATAATGTGAACAGCCATGACCAAGTTCAGTCTTTGTGAAGGTAGCAACAAATATGTCCTGACTGCTGCCTGGTGAAGAGTAATTCCACAATGTCATAGATTGTTAGATCCATGCAGCCTAATTTCAAAGATAATAAAGTGTGTCTTAGAATCAATGACATACAGTAAGTTGTGTTTTTTTTAACATCTTTATTGGAGTATAATTGCTTTACAATGGTGTGTTAGTTTCTGCTTTACAACAAAGTGAATCAGTTATACATATACATATGTTCCCATATCTCTTCCCTCTTGCGTCTCCCTCCCTCCCACCCTCCCTATCCCGCCCCTCTAGGTGGTCACAAAGCACGGAGCTGATC
>NC_041222.1:42412951-42420772 GCF_002837175.3 Physeter macrocephalus | reverse complement strand
TGGTGTTAGGGAGTGTTTTAATTTCATACTTTTACATGTAGCTGTCCAGTTTTCCCAGCACCACTTATTGAAGAGGCTGTCTTTTCTCCACTGTATATTCTTGCCTCCTTTATCAAAGATAAGGTGACCATATGTGTGTGGGTTTATCTCTGGGCTTACAGTAAGTTTTGATGTCTAACAAAGAAAAATCCTTCCATCTTGATGGTTGTTGTTTTAAGTTACAAAATTTGGGGGGTGATTGTTAGGCAACAAAACTTAGCGATACAATCATTTATAAGAATAACCAGGAAATGCATCTGTCTCTAAAATTATACAAATTCCTCAGTAAATAAAAGTTAGACATGTGTACAGCTTCAATTCTTTTTTTTTTTTTTTTTTTTTTTTTTTTTTTTTTGTGGTACGCGGGCCTCTCACTGTTGTGACCTCTCCCATTGCGGAGCACAGGCTCCGGACGCGCAGGCTCAGCGGCCATGGCTCACGGGCCCAGCCGCTCCGCGGCACGTGGGATCTTCCCAGACCGGGGCACGAACCCGTGTCCCCTGCATCGGCAGGCAGACTCTCAACCACTGCGCCACCAGGGAAGCCCCCAGCTTCAATTCTTGACACACATTTTCTGTGCTTATGATAAAAGGAGAAATAACTTCTTAGCCATTGCCTTTATTTAAATGTCAACTTGTTCTTTCTGTAAATAACCATCTACGTTGGAAAAATCTGAAAGTCACCCAGATTTAGGCCAAGGAGGAAAGACAGGTGAGCTCAGATAAACCACGAATCACACTGTGGCTGAGAACTCAGGCTGATATTTATGAGCATTTATAGCAAAGATTCAGTCATTTAAACATATGTGCTTAAGTGATGAGTAATAAACCTTTCGAGAATTAAAAGGGTTCTTCTTGCTGTCAACTCCATTCCGATTCCTGTTCTCTCCTCCAGAGGAATAAAGAAAGAGTCAGATTATCATCTGAGCAATCTTATGCCTACATTTTTGAAAGGAGTACCATTTTGCTATTGACAGCCAGTGAAGCTGGGTGATGGGCACATGGGGGTGCCTTGTTCAATTTTCTCCAGTTTGTAGTATGCTTCAAATTTTTTATCGTAAAACATTTCTTTTAAAAGGCTGCCACTTTAAACAAAGTTCCAAACAATGGTTAATATTCAATAAGTATTTACCCATATTGGTATTTGTAGTTAGGTGCTCACAACGTACATATACTCCCTTAAAAATATCTAGATCATTTCTGCTAGAAGTAGACTCTGAAGTATTTATAAATGTAATGACAGGTGTCTGGGTTGGCTTTAAAATAATTCAGTGGTAAAGGGAATAGAGAGCATGGATGCAACAAGAGCGGCCATGGGCCAGTAGTAGTTGAAACTGGGTGATGGGTACACGGGGCTGCTTATAATGTCCTCTCCAATTTTGTGAATGTTAGAAATTTTCCATAATAAAAATACTTTAAAAAGATATGTCTAGGGACTTCCCTGGTGGTCCAGTGGGTAAGACTCCGTTCTCCCAATGCAGGGGGCCCGGGTTCGATCCCTAGTCGGAGAACTGGATCCCGCATGCACGCCGCAACTAAGAAGTCTGCGTGCTGCAACTAAGAGTTTGTATGCCACAACCAAGACCCGGTGCAGCCTAAATAAATAAATAATATACGTTTATGATCTGGCAATCCTGCTTCTAGGCATATACTCCCAAAGAATTGAAAGCAGAGACTTGAACAGATATTTGTACACCTATGTTTGTAGCAGCATTCTTCACAGTAGTCAAAAGGAGGAAGCAACCCAAAAGTCCACTGATGAAAGAATGAATAAGCAAAATGAATTATATACGTATAATGGAACACTATTCAGCTTTAAAAGGGAAGGAAATTCTGACATATTGTACAACATGGATGAACCTTGAAGACATTATGCTCAGTGAAATAAGCCAGACACAAAAGGACAAATTGTCTGATTCTACTTATATGAAATATCTAGAGTATTCAAATTCACAGAGACAGAAAGTAGAATTGTGGTTGCCAGGGGCTGGGGGAGGGGAGAATGGGGGTTATTATTTAAAGGATAGAGAGTTCAGTTTGGGAAGATGGGAAAAAGTGGGGAGATGGGTGGCAGTAATGGTTGTACAACAATGTGAATGTGCTTAGTGCCAATGAACTGTACACTTAAAAATGGTTAAAATGATTAAAATGGTAAACTGTACACTTAAAAATGGTTAAAATGGTAAATTTTAACCATTTTTCATATATATGAAACATATCTATTTCACCACTAAAAAAACATGCCTAGGGCTTCCCTGGTGGCGCAGTGGTTGAGAGTTCGCCTGCCGATGCAGGGGACACGGGTTCGTGCCCCGGTCCGGGAAGATCCCACATGCCGCGGAGCGGCTGGGCCCGTGAGCCATGGCCGCTGAGCCTGCGCGTCCGGAGCCTGTGCTGGAGCCTGTGCTCCGCAACGGGAGAGGCCACAACAGTGAGAGGCCCGCGTCCCGCAAAAAAAACCACAAAAAACAAAAAACAAAAAAAAAACATGCCTAGTTTTAAAAAGTGTTACTAGGGAGAGAGAAGTAGAGAGGGAAAAACAGAAAGTACGTGTGAACGTCTTAAGCATTGCTTGATCTCTAAAAGCAATGGTAGGGACTTCCCGGTGGTCCAGTGGTTGAGACTCCTTGCTTCCTCCACAGGGGCGCAGGTTCCATTCCTGGTCGGGGAAGTAAGATCCCACATGCCACTCAGCCAAAATAATAATAGTAATAATAATAATAAAATAAAAGCAATAGTAACCCTTTCCAACCTCATCCATCCCCATCCGTCTGTTCCTTGTACGAATGCTCTGGAAAACACTCCCAGAATGCTCTAGCAGAACTCAGGAGAAGCTCCTTATGGCACATCGTTTGGAAGAAGACCCATCATGGGAATAAATTCTTCAAATGTTAAAAATATCAAGGTCATTTAAAAACATATGCTACAACTCGGTATGGAAAATGTTGGTTTGTAAACAGAGCTGTTGAAAGACAGGCAAGGCAAGATGACCCCAAAAAAGGGAGGTGAACGTATTTTAAAACAAGTTGTTTCTGCCAATTACCCGTCTGATTTGTCTTTTCACTTGTTCATACCTTATCTCTCCCCTACAGGGTGTTTAAAGTGGCTTGCAGAGATGTCACAGTAAAATAGGATTAAAAAAAAAGTTGACACCATCACGCTGAAGAAAGCCTGGTATAGGAAAAAGAAAGATGTCCCCAGGGGTGACTTGGGTATATACATTTCATGCCATGGGACCCTACACTCTCTGCTGGTGGTAAATACCAACTGGATTCTGAACTACTTGGCAGCCAAAACAAAGTAGGCAGTGCCGTTGATAACAAGAATCACACAATTGCTAAAACAAAAATAAATCAGCTATTCGGGAGAGGCAGAACTTTTCCTGGAACTTCCCTTCCTACAACTGCCAGGAAGCCCTGCGTGATATAAGGGACAGTATCCTCATGATCACCCCCGCAGCAGAAACAGTAGGCAGTGTCAGCGTGTCATTGAAACACGTCCTGTGTTTCTGTATGTGTATTCCATGTGAGAAAGGAGTGACACAGAAGTAAAAGTTAAGGAACCTCCAGAAGTGGCCAGAAGGGTGCAGTCCAGGTGTTTAGCTCTCAGGTGACCAGACGCAGTTGAAAGTCAAGGTTAACTTGTGGCTGTCAAGTGGACTGCAGATAGTGTAACATTCCTATTATTCCCCATAATAATACCCTTGGCAAAATCTGGACAACAGGGAGACCCATCTGACTGACTCAGGGACTTGTCTATGGAACTCACACCTGCTTCTCGTCTGGACCCTCCCTCTGGGTGTGGAAAACCTTGCATACAGCTTCTGTGACCTGGTTCTCTTTCTTGCACACTGTACTGTCTCAGGCCCCGCCCCCACCCACCCTGTGGGGCGAGCCCTCATGAACCTGAAGTCCTGTCCCTGTAGTGGTCCTGGTGCTGGCAGTTCTTGCATGGCCCTGATCCTCTGTTGACTTGATATTCAAAGACACTTCCCAAAGAATGCTCAGCCTCTATAGCTCTTGATTTGACTAAAAGGTTTGTGCCAAGGTCGAATCTACTTCCTCCACTAGGCTCTAAATTGCTTTGTTATCTTCCCGGCAGTGGAAGTGATAAAAGAAAAGCCTTCTGATTGGGAGCTAGAGCAGATATGTTTATGGCAGTGATAAACTGTAGAGGTTTTTTTCTCCTACCACCTTCATCAATTTAAAACAAAAATGTTTACATGCAAAATCCAGAACAGAAATAATAGTTTGTTTTCAATTTTGGTTTCACTGTTTTATAGATTAGTAGTCATTAACAAAAGCTCAACACAGGGCCACACTTGGGCATTTTGTTCAGCCCTGCACACTTGCTATTTTTATGGGCCTGATCCATCCTGTGTGTCCCATGTGGGCTCTGAATGGTGGAGAGAGAATGACCAGATACCACCCATCACCAGGAGGCGCTTGAAGCAATAGGCTCTCTGGGTGCCAGGCACAACGTAGGAGGAACATCTTCCCTAAAGAGGAACATCTTCCCTAAAGAATCCTGATCCTGGATCCTAAATAGCCCAGACCAGAGAAGCCTCATCAACAGGCATTGCCTTGTCTTTGGGACTTCCAAGAGTTAAAGGGAAGGTCTCAAAGGGGAGCTTTGCCTCCCCTACAGCAGATATTGGGTGTAATCAAAGAACACACAACTGGCTTCTGGCAAATGCAATGGGCGTACGGAGTCCCTCAGAAGGGCTGTGGGAACCACACGTTGGTCCCCTCTCAGCCCCTTCCCGAAGCTCTTGGATATGGGGACCTGCCCCTCGTTCTTTGGAAGGAAGAATTGGGGGTGGCCAGGAGGGAATTGTGCAGATGAGTCTGTACACAATGTTGACTTAAAAAAAAATAGGCACAACGTGAGAGTTGCAAATTAAGTTTTATTGGGGGCAAAATGAGGACTGCAGCCCGGGAGACAGTGTTTCAGATAACTCTGAGAAACTGCTCCCAGGAGGCGAGGGGAGGAGCCAGGATATATAGGAGTTTTGCAACAAAGAGCAGGTAATTGGGAACATCAAAAGATTATTGTTAAATAAAGAAAACCAGACATCTCAAGTTAAGGAATTTAGCATTTAGCGCTTTTCTATGTATGGGAAGATGCAAGAGTCTGGGCTTACGGAAATCATTCCTTTGATATGCACCTCAGCTATCTGGGGCCTGTATTTTCACATCCTGAGTTTCCTCAGGGCTCACCAACTCAGGCTGGAGGGCTGCAATCACTGGTGACTGTGACCTCCTTTGTTTATTGATATGGCAGGAAATATTCCATTTATAAATATTCCATTCCATTTATAAATTTTCCATTTATCAACAACTTATCTCAACTCTATGCATGGATGCATCACTTCAATGTTTCATTGTGGTAACTTCATAAAACCACCAGTTTTCAAGAAAAACCATTTATTTGAACACATGAAAATTTTGGTACATTTGCTTTAAAAATCTGTAGTCACAACCTTCAATATATTTAAACAGGTACAACCCTGATTAACTTGCTTAATAAAAAAAGTTGACTTTTGATATACAACCTTATTATTTTTCCATCTTTATTGAGGTTCAATTGACAAATTTTAAATGTACTTATTTAGGTGTACAACTTGATGTTTTGATATATGTGTACACTATGAAATAATCACAATCATCCATCACCTCACATACTTAACATTTTCTTATTTTTTAACTTTCTTTTTCCCCTTTTTTTTTGTTTGTGTGTGTGGTGAGAACACTTACGATCTATCCTCTTAGCAAATTTCAAGTATACAATGCAGTGGTATTAACTATAGTCACATTGCTGTACATTACATCTCCAGAAGTTAATCATTTTGCACAACTGACTCTTTGTACCTTTTGACCAATTTCCCCATTTCCCCTCTTACCAGCCCCTGGAAACCACTATTCTACTCTCTGCCTCTATGAGTTTGACTATTTTAGATTCCACATAAAAGTGAGATCATGCAGTATTTGTCTTTCTGTATCTGGCTTATTTCACTTAGCCTCCAGGTTCATCCATGGTTAATGTCCTCCAGGTTTGTACATGTTGTCTCAAATAGCATAATTTCCTTCTTTTTTAAGGCTGAATAATATTCCATTGTGTATATATATTGATATATATGTGTGTGTGTATATATATATATAAAATCTGCATACTGTGTATCAAAATGCCCATTGTGAGTATATATACACACATATTCATATACAAAAATATATACGTATATACAATGTATATATAACATTGTGTGTGTCCATTCATCGGTCAGTGGACACTTAGATTGTCTCCATATCTTGGCTATTGTGAGTAATGTTGCAATGAACATGGGAGTGCAGATGCCTCTTCAAGATACTTACTTCATTTTCTTTGGATATGTACCTAGAAGTGGGATTGCTGAATCGTAAGATTGTTCTACTTTAATATTTTGAGGAAATTCCATTATGGCTGTAACTATTTGCATTCCCTTCAACATTATACAAGGGTTCCTTTTTCTCCATATCCTCGTCAGTATGCGTTATCTTCATACTGTTGACAGTTTCTCCCTTCAGATCTGTCAATATTTGCTTTATATATTTAGGTGCTCTAATGTTCGGTGAGTATACATTTATAATTCTTATATCTTCCTGTTGAATTGACCCTTTTATCATTATATAATAGCCTTTTTTGTCTCTAGAGAGCTTTTGATTTAAAGTCTGTTTTGTCAAAGTGTAGCCACTTCTCCCTTTTTTTGTTTTTTGTTTAGTTACCATTTGCAGAGAATATTTTTTTCATCTCTTCACTTTCAGCCAGTGTGTGTCCTTAAATGTAAAGTGAGTCTCTTGTACAGAGCGCTTCACTGGATCTTTTTTTTTTAGTCCATTCATCCATTCTTTTGATTGGGGTGTGTAATCTATTTATGTTTAAAGTAATTATTAATAGATGAGGACTTACTATTGTCATCTTGTTAGCTGTTTTCTATCGTTTTGCAGTTGTTTTGCCCCTCTCTTCTTCTTTTGTTGTCTTCCTCTGTTATTTGTTTTGTTTTGTTCTTCCTAGTGATTTGCTTTGATTCTTTTCTCTTTGTCTTTTGTGTAGCTGTTTATAGGTTTTTTCTTTGTAGTTATCCTGAGGCTTGCATTAAAATATCTTGTAGTTATACCCATCTATTTTAAGTTGATAACAACTGAACTTCAATTACATACAAAAACTGTTAAATCTTGGTTTTTCTGGGGAAATGAGGTCTGGGACCTCCTAGTCTACCATCTTGCTGATGTTACCTCTTTGATATGTGACTTTAATTTCCTAAAGTATTTTGACACTTTCTGTCCAATCCTTCCTCTCCCCTGCTGCAAAACACCTTGTGGTAATTTATATTGTGGTCATTTTGTCTGTCCTTCTCATGTGTTTATTGGTCATGTATATATCCTCTTCTGTGAAATGTCACCTCATGTCTTCACTCATTTTCTAATTGGATTGTTTGTCTTTTCATTGTTGAGTTCTGAGAGTTCTTTATGTATTCTAGATACCGGTCCTCTGTCAGATACGCAATTGCAAATTTTCTTCTCAATTTGTAGCTTATCTTCACGTCCTCTTAACAGCTTTTTGCAAAAGTTTTTAATTTTGATGAGGTCCAATTTTCAAATTTTCTTTTCATATATTGTATGATTGGTGTCAGAACTAGTAACTCTTTACCTAGATCTAGATTCTAAAGATTTCATTCTATTTTTTCTGAAAGATTTATAACTCTAATATTACATATAAACCTGTGATCTTTTTTTTTTTTTTTTTT
>NC_041222.1:42410994-42412850 GCF_002837175.3 Physeter macrocephalus | reverse complement strand
CTATTTTTTTTTTTTTTTTTTTTTTTTTTTTACGGTATGCGGGCCTCTCACTGCTGTGGCCTCTCCCGTTGTGGGGCGCAGGCTCCGGACGCGCAGGCTCACGGGCCTAGCCGCTCCGCGGCATATGGGATCCTCCCGGACCGGGGCACGAACCCGTGTCCCCTGCATCGGCAGGCGGACTCTCAACCACTGCGCCACCAGGGAAGCCCGATTTTGGATTAATTTTTGTATAAGGTGTGAGGTTTAGGTCAATGCTCTCTTCCTTCCTTCCTTCCTTCCTTCCTTCCTTCCTTCCTTTCCTTCCTCCCTCCCTCCCTCCCTCCCTTCCTTCCCCAGGGATTTCCAGTTGATCCAGGACCATTTGTTTAAAGGATCCTTACTTTTATTTATTTCTCATTCACAAACGGGAGAGGAGACCAACAGACGCAGAAACAGATTTTAATAACATAATTGGATCTAGGATGTGGCAGGTATAGCAACACTGGATAAAGATGATAATTAGGTAAGAGGGAAGGATTGCGCAGGGAATAATTAGCTTAGTTACGTACGTGCTGTTAAAAACTAAGGAAAATAGGGAGACATTTGATCTATGTGTTTTCCATTTTTAAGGGGGGAGGAAGATTGGTGGGAAAGAGAATGGGAAAAAGTCGATCTGCATCTTTGTCCCTAGGTGAAGTAGCAAAGTTGAGCTGTCGTGTAATTCTGTGGAGTGAGGAGGAGGGTGAGGAGTAGAACCGGATAGCATCCAGGTGGGTGTTGGAGGAGATTGTATGCAGCTGATTAGAACCTGGAGAAGACGCTGTTTCCCTCCAGGTAGCCTCCAGGACTATAGCGGTGGCAACACCTCTTGCAGAGCACCCTAACATCTCTAGGGCATGACCAAACTTGGTATCTCCCTGGAGAGGAATGCCAGGGCTGCCTCTAACCCTCTCCTCACTGCATTGGTCCTCTTCAGCTTCCTTGTGATGTTGGAATGTAACTACTTAAGGACTCAAGAGCCTTCCACAAGAGACAGGAAGGTTTTGCATTCCAATGCTTGGTTCCCTGCTATGTAACCGGCTCCAAAATCTTCTGTTATTTTTGGAATGAAAAAACCAAACGCGGTACGGCTTCTTTGGAAAAGCAAGGTGATTCCTCTTCAGCTTGTTCTCAGAAAATAGACACTCTGGAGGGTTCTTTTCAATAGAGATTTAAAATTTAAGATGAGTGAGGCTGTAAGGAAAAAACTATTTTGAAACAGTTAATTCTGTGTCTGCACTTTGTTAGTGGTTGTAGTGAAATTTGGAGCAGAACATAACCAAACATTTTGGCACTTATATGGAGGGAGCAAACAATAGGAAGGGTGATAATAACTCACTTAAAATTTTTTGTTAAAAAAAAAAAAGAAAGAGCCACCTGGCTAAATGATTAGCTCTGGGATTCTTCCAGCAGGAGCTATTAAAAGAGGGGAGGTTAGGGCTATCTAAGTGGTAATGGTTTATTTTCTGTCTTCATTACACACCAAACTGGGTTGCATCTGTAACATACATTCACGCCATATGATTCTTTCACAGCTTTTCTTAATGTAATTTCTTCACATTCTCCCCAACACTTGTTATTGCCTGTCTTTTCTATTCTAGCCATTCTGGTAGGTGTGAAGTGGTATCTCATTATCATTTTTCCCCAATGTTGAGCATATTTTCATGTGCTTATTGGCCATTTGTATATCCTCTTTGGAGTAATGTTTATTCTGATCATTGCCCATTTTAAAATTGAGTTCCTTGTCTTTTTATTATTGAGTTGTAAGAGTTATTATTCAGTTCTTTTTTTTTTTTTTTTTTTTTTTTTTCGGTACCCGGGCCTCTCACTGTTGGGGC
>NC_041222.1:42405498-42410977 GCF_002837175.3 Physeter macrocephalus | reverse complement strand
GCGCAGGCTCAGCGGCCATGGCTCACGGGCCCAGCCGCTCCGCGGCATGTGGGATCTTCCCGGACCGGGGCACGAACCCGTGTCCCGTGCATCGGCAGGCGGACTCTCAACCACTGCGCCACCAGGGAAGCCCTAATGTATGGTTTTCTGTGACTGGCTTCTTTCACTTAGAGAAATAGATGCTGAACTTGATCAAACATCTTTTTAGGAAATATTACAGGGATAGCTTACTTTTTTATTTGGACATTTCATATAGATTTGTCTGACTTGCAGTCACAATGATGAGGTCGTTCTACTGAAATGGACCAACCAATTGTGGTCCTGAGGGGCGGTGCTGGGAGGGTCCCCTCAGATCAGGTGCGTGCCCCAGACCCAATCTGCAGATGGGGGTGGAGTCAGGCAAGAACATGGCAGCCCTGACTGGGAATGCATGGTTGTGGTAAAGCAAAGAACAGTCCCTGGAAGTGAGGACAGAGAGAATTGAAGTTGGCTTCCTTAATTCAGCTCTTTGTGGGCCCTCTCCCATGTTTTCTGAATCATCAGTAATGTTGTGCACAAAATATTGCTGTGGCATACTGGGAAAGAGACTGAATTAAAAGTCAGAGGCCTAGGTTTTTCCTTTGACTTTGCAGTTTGACTTGAAGGAAATCACTCTGTATCTCTGAACCTCAAGTTCTTCATCTATTTAAAGAGTGAAAATTTACTACCCAGCATGGTTGTTGGTGTATTATGAGATGATGTGACTGAAAGATCTGCACAAACATGAGACGTATGAGTGTCCAGTGTCTGTCTTCTCACTCTCTCTGATTCTTGGTATCCTGCAAGTTTGCTCCATAGCCCACTGCTTCCTGGAGCTGTTTCAGGTTTAACTCTGGTTAAGTGCAGCATCTACCCCTCCACTGCATGTTGCCATTGGGGGTCTCTGTTTATAAGATCCATTATCAGTGGCCTCTGGGGTCCTCAGAGGTTTTCCCCAGGCTGCATCCATCCACACTTCCAAGAACACTGAAAACCAGGCACCACTGCCTCCCACCCCACTCCCACTTTAGGTCTCCACTCACTCACCCCATCCCAGCAATGATGGTTTGGTTGTTATTTATGTCAGTCCCCTCAGAGGTCTGTCATAGCCAAGCTCATCCTTAGTCATATTCTAAACTGCAAAGCCTATGAGTTGAAGAGGGGCACAGCTCCTGCTCTCTGGGCTAAGTTCTGAGGCTGACACATAACATAGCCACCACAAGCGGGACACCTGATATGTGGGTGGCAGGTAGCCTGACACCAGGGCTGTGGGGCCCTGGCCTATCTTTCAGCTTCATTTACACACAAACACACACACACACACACACGCACACACACACACACACACACACCCCTACCTTTCTTTGTAGTTTCCCATTGAGATGATTCATAATCAGGATATTCCTCTTCAAAGGAGACCAAGGCACCTGGAGAAGAGAGAAATTCTACATGCTTGAATTTAGAATTATATGTCAGAGCTGGAAAAAACCATGTACGTGATCCAGTCTAAATCCTGCCCCATCTCTATCCCATCCCCCGTCAATAGAGAAGACTGAAGCTCACTGAGGTGATGTGACTTGTCTAAGATCACACGGCAAGTGAGAGAAAAAGCAAAGATCATTCATTCATTCATTCATTCAGTAAAAGTTTATTGATTCCTATTTACCAGGCACTGCTCTCGGAGATGAGAATATAGGCTTATTCCACACAAAGTCCCTCGTGGAGCTTACATTTGTCATACCTCCATGGAGATAATAAACAATGTAATGTCAGATGGTGTTAAGTACCAGGAAGAAATCCAGAATATGAAGATAGGGAGTGAAGGAGGAGGGGGAGTGCCACATTTGATAAGAAGGTCAGGGATGGTTTCCCTAAAAAGTGAATAAAATAAGGGAACAAGACATATCTGGGAGAAGAGCGTTCCAGATAGAACAGCAAGTGCAAAGGCCCTGGTGCAGTAAGGAGGCCAATAAGACCAAGATGTCTAGATTCACCATCCTGAGCTCCTTCATCAAACCACACTGCCACTGAGTCATCAGGGGTGTCCCAAGGGACTTCATGCCACATAATGTGTCCAGGTTTGAGGATGACTATATAAACCCAGAGTCACCATGCTGCCCGGGTTGGAACAGAACTTGCGTCCCCCATGTGTACGACATTGACCCAGTACCTCAGTGTAACATAATAGAAACAGCTCTGAGCTGGGGATCAGGAGACCTGTTCTATTGAGTGAGTCATCTAGGTGAGGCCTTCTTGGAAGATCAGATTTTTGCTTTTAAAATTTTAATTAAAATTTAATGTTTAGTTTTAAAATGAGTGAGTACCCAATTTTCATGTATCCTGACCTGTTTTTGTTGTGGTTGTTATAACTAAGTACAGAGATATACACGAATCTTAAACGCACAGCTATATGAATTTTTATGTATGTATATATCTGAGACTATCACCCATATCAAGATGTAGAGCATTCCAGTGTCTCTGAAGCTTCCTTTACTATGTGTCTTCCCCCATTCCCCTCCACCCCCAATACACCACCCCCCCCCGGCAAAGATCACCATCTGACCTCTATCAGCACATATTAAGCTCGTCTGCTCTTAAACTTCATGTGGAAGGACTCAAACAGGATGAACCCTTTTTTTTTTTTTTTTTTTTTAATGAGCCTCGGCTTGTGGCTTGTGGGATCCTAGTTCCCCAACCAGGGATCGAACCTGAGGCCCCTGTAGTGAAAGTGTGGAGTCCCAAACACTGGACCGCCAGGGAATTCCCAGGATGCACTTTTTCTGTCTTCTTTCACTCAGCATTGTGTTTTTGAGATTCATTCATGTTATTGAGAGTAGCAGTAGCTATTTTTTTCATTGCAGTGTAGTGTTCCATTAGATGAATATAACATTTTGTTTCTGCAGTGTCCTGTTAATGGCCATTTGGATTGTTTCCAGTTCGGGGCTTCTATGAAAAAACTGCCATGAACATGCTTGTGCACATCTTTTGTTTGGACAATAAGCACCCATTTCTCTTTTACTTAGTGTTTATACTTAGAAGTTGAATTGTCTGAGCTTTTTTTTAAAGTTCAAGTATTTCTCAGAAAATCATATGACAATAGCTATTTTTAGTATCTGTTAACCCTAGATCCTGGAGTCATTATGCTTTTAATGACTTTATTTTATTAATTATGAACATACCTGTGTACATTTGGAAAAACATCCATATGAAACATTATTTATTCAGTCTTCAGATAAGGCATGGTGTCCAAGTGGTTCTTGAGCTACAGGTGGAGAATCATGGCCTTAGAGAATGACTAAAGTGTCCTTGAGACATAATCCTCTATGATTCTAAAAGGCAGTGTTCCTAAAAGTACACATATATTTTGATTCTCAATAGAGCTTTCTCCTCTTGAGCTGTATGCTGGTGCTTAGAAATGGGGCTCCAGGACTTTCTTGGTGGTGCAGTGGTTAAGAATCCACCTGCCAATGCAGGGGACACGGGTTCAAGCCCTCGTCCGGGAAGATCCCACCTACCGCGGAGCAAATAAGCCCTTGAGCCACAACTACTGAGCCTGTGCTATAGAGCCTGTGAGCCACAACTATGAAGCCCGCGCTCCTAGAGCCCATGGTCCGCAACAAGAGAAGCCACTGCAATGAGAAGCCCGTGCACTGCAACGAAGAGTAGCGCCTGCTTGCCTCAGCTAGAGAAATCCCGTGTGCAGCATCGAAGCCCCAACACAGCCAAAAAGAAAAAGAAAAAGAAAAGAAATGGGGCTCCATGCTGAAATTGTGTGGCTGTTTGACTCACAACATTATTCTACCATTGAGTGCTGAATATATGTAGTATCAAGTATCTTCTTTTCCTTTCATCAGGGACCCACCGTCCCCCAAATTAGAGTCTAGAGTGCCATGGAAAGGTCCAGCAAATACAGTATGCTAGTTTATTCTTGAGGATCAGCAGGGAGTAGGGGCCCCTAAGACATCCTGTGACCAGGGTGACGACTCGTCAAGGGGTGATGTGAAGGTTTTGCTGCAGGAAGGACGGACAGCAAAGCAAAATGACAGCCAGATGGGTTGTGGCGAGGTTTGGTATGGCAGTATGGGAGCTACTTGTTCTGTCTGTCTAGCGCAGTCCCTCCTCTCTCCATTCCTAGTACAGACCCGACTTCCTAAACTAAAGTAGGAATGTGACCCAAGATGGCCGGTTATGGTGCTCTATTTTCCTGGCCTCAAGGATTGCTCAGAGAATGGGCAGAGAAGCTGGGCTGCACCAATCATGGTCCTTCTAAGGACTCTCCTCACTAGAGAGATGGGAGGATTCTTCTTTTCTTGGATGTAAGCTGGAAAGATGAGATGCCAGAGTTCCTGTAGCCATGTCTGCTGTCATGGACACAAGCCTGGTAGAATGACAAGAGGTAGAGAGATGGTCCTGGCAGGTTGCATCCCTGTTTCTTGTCTCTGATGGCCAAAATACACCCCCTTCCTTTTTTTTTTTTTAGATAAAATAAGTAAATAAATTTATTTATTTAGTGGCTGTGTTAGGTCTTTGTTGCTGCATGCAGGCTTTGTCTAGTTGGGGCAAGTGGGGGCTACTCTTCATTGTGGTGCGTGGGCTTCTCATTGCGGTGGCTTCTCTTGTTGTGGAGCACAGGCTCCAGGCACATGGGCTCAGTAGTTGTGGCTCACGGGCTCTAGAGTGCAGGTTCGGTAGTTGTGGCACACGAACTTAGTTGCTCTGCAGCATATGGTATCTTGCCGCATCAGGGCTCGAACCCATGTCTGCTGCATTGGCAGGTGGATTCTTAACCACTGCGCCACCAGGGAAGTCCCTACATCCCCTTTCTAATCAAACCGGTATGGATTAGCCTGTTGAGCTTTGGTGGAAAGAATCTGAACAAATACACAGCCAACTCCTTCATAACCAAACCTACTACTTAGTAGATGGTCTGGGTGGACTTAGTCTTGAGAGCTGGCAAGAAGGGCACACATGGCTGGCTCTTCATTTGGTAATCACTGCCAGTGCTGAGCAGAAACCGAAGTCCTCCCGTGTTTCAAAAATGATCCTGTCTTGACCATGACACAAAAATATGAGCTACCTTTCTGGAGTGTCTCCCATATGCAGAGTCTAGACAGGAATCTAGACAAGATGTCAGGCAATCACAATATGGTGGGGTGAAGACCATGCTGGGAAGTAGAGAGTAAAACAAAGCACCAAGCAGGCTCACCTTACCTGGCCTCTGGGGGGCCTCGCGAGGGTGTTGAGGACAACTTGCCGGACCAAAGGAGCTTCAGTCTGTAACTAGGGGCGAGTAGGAGTGTCCTGGGAAAATGTTAGGTAGGTTGGGCACCAAGGAGGTAAGCATGCGACAGTATTTTGGGCAGAGGGAACAGCACATTTAAAAGCCCCAAAGTTGGGCTTCCCTGGTGGCGCAGTGGTTGAAAATCCGCCTGCCGATGCAGGGGACACGGGTTCGTGCCCC
>NC_041222.1:42393959-42405340 GCF_002837175.3 Physeter macrocephalus | reverse complement strand
CCCCAACAGTGAGAGGCCCGCGTACCGCAAAAAAAAAAAAAAAAAAAAAAGCCCCAAAGTAAAAATGAGCCTGGCATAAAAGACTGATGTATGTTAAGATACCAATTTATAAAATCAGGTGTGCAAGCAAGCATGTGAAAGGCTTTCAAATGCACAGAACTCACATCTGCTATCAAGGGCAGCCTGTTTCTCAAATCAGAAGAGGTGGGAGAGTGATTTAGTATCATACCATTTCATGGAGAGCAACTTTATTTTCACGCCATGGACTGTTGAGAGACAGACAGTGACTACGAGCGGCCCAAAGATGAACAGTTTTCCTGTCGTTTCTTCCTCTTCTTTTTTGGCTCAATTCAGCCAAGGAGCTGCCTCACAGAGATGTGAGTATTCCAAATAACGCACGCAAAGCCTGGTCATAGCAGACTGCCAAGACCAGGAGCTAGTGTGATGAGAAGGTTCAGAGAAAGTGCAAGGTTGCTCCTTTTCCTGCATCTTAAGCTCCACGTTCCTCATTCCCAGTTCCTGTCCCAGGTACATCCTCTCCCAGGATGGCTGACGGCAGTTGTGCCCTCTCCATGCGAGGGAGACCCCACCTCTTTCTCCCTGGATGACCAAGTGGTCTTCAGTAGGTCAATGACTAATGCATTTTAAATCCAGTGAATCTGTACCTCTCCCACAGGTAGTCAGTCTTGGAAAATCCCAATATGTGGGGACATCCACAGCTCCGTCTACATGGGCCGTGCCAAGCCCAGGCCAAATCCCTCTTGTTCTCTCTCCTCTGGTTTGATGGGCAGGAACGTCCATCCTCTGACTCTCTTTGGGGGCCCGAGGTTTTTGTCTTCTGTGAATAGTTGCTAGAAAGAAGAAAACATGCACATACACAGGCACACAGATGGAAAGGTATATTGGTCTCTGAGACATAGCTTTTGAGGGCATCTCCAACCTCTGGGGAACTTTTACTAAATAGATATGCATGGGCCTCACCCCAACACACACCTCATAAATCAGTATCTCTGCAACTGGGGGCTTAGAAATTATATATATATATATAAATAATTAATTATTTTTTTATTTTTATTGAAGTACAATTGACTCATAATATTATATTAGTTTCAAGTGTACAACACAGTGTTTCAATATTTTTATACATTACAAAATGATCACCATGGTAAGTCTAGTTATCATCTGTCACCATACAAAGTTATCACAATATTATTGACTCTATTGCCTGTGCTGTACATTAGAGTCCCTGTGATTTATTTATTTTATAACTGGAAGTGTGTACCTCTTTTTTTTTTGGCCACGGTGTGTGGCATGTGGGATCTTATTTCCTCGACTACGGATCGAACCCATTCCCCCGGCATTGGGAACATGGAGTCTTAACCACTGGACCGCCAGGGAAGTCCCAGGAAGTATGTACCTCTTAATCTCCTCATCTATACAGAGGTGGTTCCAGAGGGGAAGGGGGGACGTGGGATGAATGGAATAGGTGAGGGAGAAGTTGGATATATTTTTTAAGCTCCCCTGGTGAGTCTGACAATCACCCCAGACCAAGAGCCCCTTAGTGGAGGATATGAACTCTGCTCACATCTGGCAAACACAGCGTACCTTGTTATCCTACAGCATTTTCCTAAACATCTTTGTTCCTAAAAGTTCTAGGCTTCTCATTTGCATAACTAAAAGTCTTGTTCAAGAGATTTCTTTAAAACAAAGGAATGGTCTCCACTCAAAGATGAATTAATTACAGCTTTGACTTATACAGAAACTTGAACCTGCAGGAAGCTCTGGTATTACAAGGTTTCCACACACACACACACACACACACACAAATACACAAGTTCTCTCTCAGACACACACTTATAAAGCACACTTTATTACATATATTTGTGTAGCTTATCTCCCTTAGAAAGTTATAAGCCATAAATAATTTTTACGGCAGTTGACTTGAATTGTATTTTGTGAAATTTGCATTATAAGAAGCTCGTCAGTATTTAATTTCAACAATGTGAAAAGTATGGCTGCAGCGTTTCCGTTTAACAAATAAGTCTGTCCTGGGGCTGGTGGCGTTAGAAATCCTTAACAACCAGTCTGCACCATTATTTCAGAAAAATGGGGTGCCTGGTTTGCCCAGCTCTGCTCAGGGTTACTTTCTTTTCTTCCATTTTCTCTCTCTCAATTAAAAAAAAAAATTCCATAGCTCTTTCTTTGCGAAGTGAATTGTTATTATGGAAGTTGCCACTCCATTTCCTGGACACAATCCTTGTACAAAATTGTACCTCATGGGAAAACAGGAGACCATGGAACTGGAGGCCTTAAAGTTTAGAATGAAGGACTTTTCATTTTGCCTGGGTATTTTGGGTCTGAAAGTTTACCATTCTGCACCCCAATTCACCTGCTTTTCTTGGTCTCTGATCTCTTACTGGTGACCTGACAATCATGGTGATGAGAATGGCTTAATTTCAAAATGCAGGCCTTGGGGATTCCATGTGATTACATGGTCCAGCCTCAGGCAGATGAAGCATCACAAATTTGCACTTGACAGATGAAGCAGTTGAGGCTAGAGAAGCTTGATGCTGCTAAAGATCACAGAGTGGAGGAGGGGCTAGGGCCCTGGATGTCTGGCTCCTAATATAGTCCCCTTTCCATTAGAACCCAGTGGTCTAAGTCCTTCCTGTGCATTAGAATCACCTGAGCAGCAGTGCCTGCCTGGGGACCAGCCAAACTCCTCCGTCCAACATATTTACATCTCAGTTTGTCTTCAAGCCAAATCCTCTGCCTTCCCCTTCCAACTAATTTGCTACTTCTAGTCCCCTCCCATATAAAAATCCCCATGTAAAGATTCTCGAGTCTGGCTACTACCATCCATTAACATTTTTAAAAAATTCGTTAAAATGTAGGCTCCCAGTCCTCTCCAGAGTGTCAGATTCCGTGCAGGAGGAGGAAGCCCGTGAACCTGCATTTTGACCTGCTTTCGTCGTGGTTATTTAGTCCTCAGACCAAACTTTGCGAAGCTGCTCCAGAGTAACCATATTAAATGAGGACTTCTAGATTCCATTCTGCCTTACTCAGAGAAGCTCTTCTCCTCGTAAAATGCAAGCACTGGAGGCAGGTTGCCAGGGAACATGTTTTGAGGAGTTTCTGCAACAGCTCTCACTCTAACGGGGAATAACCTCCTGTAATTATCTGACATGTTGGGGCTTCTGAGAAATGGTGGGAAGAACTGAAGAGTTTGTGTAAAAGTGCCCAGCGTAACCTGAGTGAGAGAACCTGAATTCCTGGGAGGTAAAGTCTTTGAGTTCGGGGAGTGGAAAATAAGGTACAGGGAAGGGAAGAGTTGATGGAAGTTTCTCCTCCTCGGATTTGGCTTTGATATTGAGGAAAGCTGGCAGCTGGGTTCCACCCAACAATACACTACAACCGTTGTTTCCTTGAACTTTCACCTACATAATGAAATGCCTGGTCAAATTTTCCACGTGTTCTTCTTTAATTATTTTTAATATTTTTTGGTAAGGGCTTTATTGAGACATAAAGATAGATTCACATGTAATCTTTATTGAGATACAATTCACCCACTTAAAGTGTTCGATTCAATGGTTTTTAGTATATGCACAAAGTTATGCAATCATCACCATAATAGATTTTAGATTATTTTCACCTGAAAAAGTAAACGGACCCTTTAGCTATAACCCTCCCCCAATTCAATTGTCTAATACACCCCCTCTGCCCCCATCCCTAAGCAACCATTAATCTACTTTCTTTCTCTATGGATTTGTCTGCTCTGGAGATTTCATATAAACGGAATCATATAATATATGGTCTTTTGTGACTAGCTTCTTTCACTTAGCGTGATGTTTTCAAGGTTCATTCACGTCGTAGCATGTTCCAGTACTTCACCCTTTTTTATTGCTGAAAATACTCCATTGCATGGCTATCCTGCATTTTGTTTATGCAGGATAAACAAATTCATCCATAATACCACATTTTGTTTATTCATTCATCCACATTTGGGTTGCTTCTACCTTTTGGGCTATTGTGAATAAAGCTAATTGTGTCCAAGCTTTTATGTGGATATGTTTTCACTTCTCTTGGGTATACACCTAGGAGTGGAATTACTGGGTCAAATGATAATTCTATGTTTAACTTTTTGAGGAACTGCCAGACTGTTTTCCAGAATCCTCACTTAATTTTTTAAAGCCAACCTGAAATCAATGGCTCTGAATCATCATATAAGAATTTAGTTACATACAACTCAGCTTGATCATGTATAAATAAGGACTTATTGTAAGCAACTGCTTGGCGGATGCAAAAAGTCAAGCTTGGGTTATAAAAGTCAAAGCTCAAATAGTCAAGAGTGCTATTTGGTATAATCTTAAAGGTTGGGGCAATTTTTTATGGATCTGTGTTTATGAAAAAGAATCTTCACAGCTATAAATGTGGCCAATAACAACAACATAAAATAAAACTACTGCACAACAACTCTTAATTAGCAGCTTTGAAAAACGTTTAGTGGCCTGAAAAAATAAGTAAAGCTATTGGATAAAACTATCTATGGATTTTAATTACCCTCGGCTATCATCATTTCTGTATAGGGAAATAGACAAAAAATTTAAGAATAAAGGACTTAGAAATACTTTAAAGTGTTTAAATATAAAATGCAGAGAACTGCACAAAATGTAACTCCATAAATTTTCTCAAAATGAGTCTCACTCATGTAACTGGCACCCACAGCAAGAAACAGATGGTTATCAGCTCCCCTGGAGCTCTCCCTTTCCAACCATTAACCATCCAAAGGAAAAGAGGATATCTGACTTCTAGCACCAACCTACCCAGACCCAAAGAATACATTTTTGACAGTATATTTCAGGTGTCAGGGACTGACCAGAGGAATAGATTTGTTAAGCTGACAGAATTTCCCAAGACTCAATCAGACTTTTTAATATTTCACAATATAGTAGAATCTTAAAAAATACCTTTAAGCTTGTGCATAAAATAAAATGTACAAACTAACACACAAGAAGCTTTCAGTTTAACATCACCTGCAATTTAAGAATATGTACTGTAAAATGTTTTAAAGTGCATGAAACAACATACTTTAAATGTTTATTTTAAAAGACAGGTCCTTTTTTTCCTCCAGGATATGAAGTTTATTCAAGAGGAGTTTGTAAAAGAAGTCTTTGGGACTATTAATCACAGGTGCTTTATTTATTTTATTTTATTTTTTAACATTTTTATTGGAGTATAATTGTTTTACAATGTTGTGTTGGTTTCTGTTGTATAACAAAGTGAATCAGCTATATGTATACATATATCCCCATATCCCCTCCCTCTTGCATCTCCCTCCCACCCTCCCTATCTCACCCCTCTAGGTGGTCACAAAGCACCGAACTGATCTCCCTGTCACAGGTGCTTTAATTATTCAAAAAGTGTACATGTAAACACACATGCACATTGGCAACGCATCACACTGTGGGCTGAAGTAAGTAATGACCAAAATAAATATAGCCTTTGCAAGCAAAGCATAAAAACGGATACACATTTCCTTTGGTTTATTGGACAGGAGGATATAAAATACCCTCACCTTACTGATAAAATGAGAAGCCTAATACAGAGGCTGTCTTACTGCAAAGCGACACTGCTCTGGTTCTTAACCTGGAAAAAAAATCTATTATGATCATTTTATGTATACGAACACTTTCAACACATAAGAATTCTTCCGAGGGAAGGGTAGACTATTAGGAAAAATCATTTTACAAAGGCGAGTCAGTTTTTTAAGCTCTAAATCTATTTTATAAATTACCAAAAACAGATTAGGATTTTATTAGGCTGTTTCTTTGGAAGTTTGGGATTCTACGTTCTACCAGGTGATGCCTAATAACAGCTCATGAGTCAAGATGAGTCAGCCACAGAGTGTAACCCTTGCCACGCGCTCCGGGCCGCCCCCCGCTTCTTTCTTTCTGGAGGCGGGATACTTCCAAGGTAACCTTGGGCTCCTGCTCGCTCCTACTCTGGTGCCGGGAAAGCACTCCCGCCGCCCCGCCACGCCCCAACTTCCAGGCGGAGGGGCCGCAGCACAATATCAGCGCCCGGAAGCCCCACGCGAACGGTGACTTCGCTCTGCGTTGTGCTTCCCCGAAGCCCTGAGCCTTAGACTTTTCCCACCAAGTCACCCACAGCTCCTCTTCCTGCCATCCTCCCTCCCTGGGGGGAAAAAGTTTAAAGCCAGGCTCCCTTCGTATTAAACGTTGCCAGAGTCGCTCTCTGGGCTGGACCTGAAGGGGCCAAGGGTCCACCGCACTTCGGCGGCGCTCCTGTCCCGCCGCAGCTTGGCGGGTGGGGACAGTCTCAGACCGTCGGCTGCCTGTACCTCCGCGCCCAGACCGCCGTTCCCTCCTAGCGCGAGGGACCAATTTTAAATATTGGGGCAGAGGGCACCTTTCCTGGAGACCCGGGAGCGAGCGTGGGTTCGGCCGGACCGCAAAGGGTGGCGGCGCTGCGCGGCGTGAGCGAAGGGCGCGCGTGGGTGTGCCCGGGTGGGAGTGGGGCGCGCCCGGTCGGCCGGAGGCGGACCCGCCGGCTGGCAGGTGGGTGCGGCCGGCGGGAGTCGGGGCGGCGGCGGCGGCAGCAGCAAGTGGTTGGGCCGTGCGCATTTCCTTCCCTCCCCCGGGCCTCGGAGCCCCCCCCGCTTGCCCAGTGCGCGGCGCCCGCGGCTCCGCTCCGCGTCCTCTTCCCGCCGCCACCGGCCGCCCCTTCCCCGCCCGTCCATGTCCCTGCCCGTGGTGCTCCCGGGCTCCTGCTGCCCTGTGGCTGGGCTCTCGGGCGGGCCGCAGGCCGGGGGCCCGGGCGCCGCGGCCGCCGCCGCCCAGGAGCCGCCGCTGCCCCCGCTACGGCCGCGCTGGCCCCGGGCCGCGCTGCAGCCCCCGGCGCGGCCTCGCTGCGCGGCCACCGCCGCCGCCGCCGGGGTGCTGGCCCCGCCGCCCTCGCTCTCCTCCCGCCGGGCCGCCGCCGCCGCCGCCGCGGCCCCGGGCTCGGCGCTGCTGCCCGCTCGCCCGCTGTTGTCGCTCGGTCTGCTGCAGCTGATCCTGGGCTGCTGCATGGTGGCACTCAGCTTCGGGGCGCTGTCGCTGAGCAGCTCGCCGCAGGTGAAGAACTCGTGCCCGTTCTGGGCCGGCTCCTCGGTGAGTGCCGCGCGTGCCCCGCTCGCCTCGGCAGGGCCCACCCGGGGAGCAGGGGGCTCAGGCCGTTCGCCTCCACTGCCCCGTGATTGATCGCCCCAGGGCTGCCCTTCGGGAACACAGCCCCCTCAGGCCAGTTGAAGTTTTTGGAGGCGCTGAGGCTGGGGAAAAAAAAAGGGGTAAGAGAGAGAGGAATTCTGGGGTGAATTGGGTTGCACCTGGACAGTGTCTATTCCTTGTAGGCTAAAGGGTTTTGTTGTTCCTGTCAAACTAATAGAATAAACCCGATTTCCGGCTCTTTGGGAGATTGGAAGGATGGAGGTGGGTGACAAAAAAGCGGGAAGAAAATGAGTAAACTTCTTTCAGCTTTTGAGTATTTACTTCGCTGACAGCGTCCGCACGGGAGGGCAAGGATCTTGATCTGTTTTGTTCACTGATGTATCAACAGTGCCTGGCACATAGTAGGAGTATTTGTGGGATGGATGAAGTGACAGGTTGGTGCACGTCACTTGTTTTTATTCCGCACTAAGGCACAAGTAAATGTGAAGTGTCTGGTGTAGGGTGGCTCCACTGTATCTGAGGACGAGTTCAGGAGGTAATAACAGAGTGTGTGAACGCACCCACGTACTTGGTCATTAAAGGAGGGCCCTAAGCCCGCCCTAGGTTCCTGGAGCCGCGCAGACTGATGGGCAGAATTTAATTCTCCAGAACCCGAACCCATCGTGGATGAGCTTGCCGAAGTCCCAACTAGCCTGAGATGTCTGCCCCGCTCCGGTACAGGCCCTGCCGGCCCTGCCTCCTCCGACAGGGAAGGCTGTTCTGGTTCTGGGGCAAAAGGCTGCTGCCCTCGAGAGTTTATGGAAACTGGTGGCTGCTCATCCCTGCCTCCTAACGATTTCACAGCTTCCAAGGCATCCTGCGTCTTGAGGTTTGCTGAGGATTGAGAGACCTGGAAATAGGTTTTCGTGGAATGATTGTGGAAAATGAATATTTAAAGTAAACGGCCTTTCTCTTAACTAAATCTAAAAGCCTGGCAATGCCTATAGTTTTTACTAAGGTCTGTAATGGGTGTATATTTTGAATGACTGAAAATTGTCCTTGCAGGTCCACACAAACCCAGATTCAAGACCAAATTTTAAGAATATAGGGAGAACTAATTGAACCCAAAGTAATTGTTTGAATAAGAGCTGTAAGGACATTAGGTACCTAGAGCCTGGCCTGACATTTTATACTTAAACTGATGCCACTTTGTTCTTCTTTTTGAAATACTTTGATGCTGGATGATCTGACTGTGGTGGGTGGAATTCACAATCTGTGCGTCGTGTAAAAGGAATCCCACCCTCCTGGCCCTACCCTTGGGCTCTCCCACTGGCGTCTGGGAGTCCTTTAAAACTTCAGAAAGAGGAGTATTCCCAACAGGGTAGGGATTAGACGCGTTATGCTCCTTAGTCCACTTGTCAGACTAAATTCAGCCAAATGGTGGCTGCATTTTATTTCTCTAAATACCATGGGCCGAAAGTGACTCTTGCATACAGTTTTAGGGATTTGCTCTTTGTAAAATCATAATCTCTTGTCTTCTCAAAGATAGCTAGTTTAGGATTATTGAAAACTATTTTTCCCCTCCTAAAATTAGACCCCTAAATCAGTGTACTATGGTGAATTATTTCAGAGGTAAATACACTTTAGATGTCAGTCAAGCCATAGTTAGATTTGATGAACTATTAAAAAAAAAAAGAGGAATCAGCCAGAAGATAAAGGCTGCTAGCTTGGGCCTGCTGGCTGGGAATATCCTTGTCTCTGGGACCCAGCAAACCAGAGCAGGGAAAGAATGAGTGATTTGGAACTAAGTCTCTTCCACAGGGTCCTTTTCCCACACTGTGCCCCCAACTCTATACGCAAACTTGCAACTGTTTGTTATTCTTATTTGTTATGGCCTGTTTCTGAGGTTGTCCTCAGAATTTGCAAAGTGACAACAGAACCAACAGATAGTACATGTCCAGAACAACTGAATAGGATTTGAGAATGGCATTAAGCCCCATGACTCTCCTGGTGTTGCAGGAAAAAAGTCTCAGCAGTAGCATACCTTTTGAATTTATGTGTGTGAGAGAGATGGTTTTTTTTAAACTCTGCTTTATGGAAAATTTTAAATTTATTCAAACACTGTACGATGAATCTTCATATACCCCTCACCCAGCTCTAACAGCTGTTTTATCTTCTGTACCTCTTTCTGGCTCTGCTGCCGGCTCTATGTGTTCTTTTTTTTTGGCTGCACTGGGCAGCTTGTGGGATCTTAGTTCCCCCGGCTCTTGGCAGTGAAAGCGCCGAGTCCTAAGCACTGCACCACCCGGGAATTCCCTCTATGTGTTCTGATAACTCCAGAAGGATGGGTGTTTAAGCAGGGTAGAAATTAGCTTGGGCATGCCCTCTAGTTCATTTGTCAGATTCACTTCCCACGTTATTTTGAAATAAATCTCAGACATCACATCATTACACCTGTAAATATGTCAATACATATATGTTTTTAAAAAGAAAATATAAGTGGACTAGAGAAACAGCAGAGAAGTGACCAGGAAGTCTTAAGAACTCCACTCTACCTTTAAAATTTTATTGTGAAAATTTTAAATCTCAACAAATATAGAAAGAACCCCCATTGACCCGTCAACCCAGCTTCAGTAGTTATCACCATTTACATGGTCACTGTATACTCACACCCACTCCCCCTTGGTAACACCCACTGGATTATTTTAAGGCAAATCTCCAGTATTGTAGTTTCAGCATTAAATATTTCAGAATGTATTTCTAAAAGAAAGGGGCTTAATAGTTAAAAGGAAGGGACTTGATAGCATGTTGTAACTTATTTAAAGACAGCTAAACTGGGCTTCCCTGGTGGCGCAGTGGTTGCGCGTCCGCCTGCCGATGCAGGGGAGCCGGGTTCGCGCCCCGGTCTGGGAGGATCCCACGTGCCGCGGGGCGGCTGGGCCCGTGGGCCATGGCCGCTACAGGCTCCGCGACGGGAGAGGCCACAACAGAGGAAAGCCCGCATACCAAAAAAAAAAAAGAAAAAGACAGCTAAACTAAAGTTTTTATGAGAAAAGCTTAAAAATTATGACTTGAGGACTGCAGAATTTTTTTTAAATGACAGCTTTATTGAGATACAATTCACATTCCATTTAAATCTACTTATGTCACCCATTTAAAGTGTGCAGTTCAATGATTTTTCTTAAATTCACAGTTTTGCAACCATCTCCACATCAATTTTAGAAAATTTTCATCACCCCCCAAAAGAAACCCTGTAAGCATTAACAGTCACACCCCATTTCTTCCTTACTCCATTATCCCTAAGCAACCGCTGATCAATTTACTTTCTGTCTCTATGGATTTGTTATTCTGGCCATTTCATGTAAATGGGATCATACAACAAATGGTCCTTTGTGACTGGCTTCTTTCACTTGGCATAACATTTTCAACGTACATCCATGTTGTGACATGTATCAGTACTTTATTCCTGTTTATGACCAAATGAGATCCCATTGCGTTGCTATACCATGTTTTATTTATCGCTCAGAAGTTTGACTGGCATATGAAAGTAGGTAGTTGAGTGGCAGTGCCAGCTTAAGTCTAAGGTTACTTCAAAGCCACCTAGGAACACAGTAGAAGGATATCCTCATATTTCAAGCTTTGAATGACCATTATATGCCTGAGTCTGCTGTATCAACTAAGTCAGCAAATCTTTTGGCTGCAGTAAAAATTTTGCTCATAAGGGACAAATATATTCATTTGAAAGGACTATTTTGTTCAAGAATATTTTTCCATATATACCGCTGTAAGTGTTATTCTCACCTTGAGCCCGAGATTTGGAGTCTTCCTTCACTTGTCTGAACCTTGAAGGTGTATTTTATCTATTGTAATATATGTTTGAGAATTAACAAGTCCTATAAAGACTCTTTTCCCATACTTTACATACTTACTTTCAACAACTTGAAGGGAGTGTTTTTAATGTGCTCATTGTTTTTGAGCACTCTGTGATCATTTATTTTCTTGCTGGTGTCCTTGGTTAATGACTCAATCTATTATTATTCCCAAAGTTCATGAAACTAAGCGAGTAGACACTTTAAAAACAGGCTGCAGGGGGCTTCCCTGGTGGCGCAGTGGTTGAGAGTCCGCCTGCCGATGCAGGGGACACGGGTTCGTGCCCCGGTCCGGGAGGATCCC
>NC_041222.1:42339529-42393932 GCF_002837175.3 Physeter macrocephalus | reverse complement strand
CGTGAGCCATGGCCGCTGAGCCTGCGCGTCCGGAGCCTGTGCTCCGCAACGGGAGAGGCCACGGCAGTGAGAGGTCCGCGTACCACAAAAAAACCCCACAAAAAACAACAACAAACAAACAACAACAACAACAAAACAAAATTCCTGACTCTGATGACGTATATGATCCTTGGGAGATATTTCAGGCAAGTGGTAGAGAATTAGTTATTGTTTTTTGTTCTTCTCTGGGGACCCTAATAGCCTTTATCATCTACATACATTCATGTCTCTCTGTTGAAGTCACTGACCTGAACTCATGGTCCCCCCTCCCTTGAGTCTGTGATTCTTTGGCAAGATTCCAGTTCCTTATAAAGAGACAGACATTGGTGAAGCTTAAGGTAAATCTATTTAAAAAAATTTACAATGACAGAATGTAAAAAAAAGAATGAATGGTCCAGAGCAGAAACTAACACAAAAATTCTAAAGTCTCTACCAGTTAAACATCAGTAAATACATTTTTTTCTATCATAATCATCAAATACTACTTTAATATTGAAGGAGTATTTTTAAGTATAACTTTTGAGGTGAATTTAATTTTCTTTGGTCCTTTATTTTACACAACAGCAGAGTCACATGATAAGTTCTTTTTTTTATTGGAGTATAATTGCTTTACAATATTGTGTTAGTTTATACTGTACAGCAAAGTGAATCAGCTATACGTATACATATATCCCCTCCTTTTTGGACTTCCTTCCCATTTAGGCCCCCACAGAGCACTGAGTAGAGTTCCCTGTGCTATACAGTAGGTTCTCATTAGTTATTTATTTTATACATAATATCAATAGTGTATATATGTCAATCCCAATCTCCCAATTCGTCCCACCCCACCCCCTTTCCCCCTTGGTATCCATATGTTTGTTCTTCTCTACGTCTGTGTCTCTATTTCTGCTTTGTAAATAAGATCTTCTATACCAATTTCTTCAGACTCCACATATATGCGTTAATATATGATATTTGTTTTTCTCTTTCTGACTTACTTCACTCTGTATGACAGTCTCTAGGTCCATCCATGATGATAAGTTCTTGAGCAAGTCATTGAGCCTCTCAACCTCAGTTACTCATCTGTAAAATGGGTGGGATGATTCTTGCCTCAGAATTGATTTTGTGAGAGTGTAATTAGAGAACATTTAGGAAAATGCTTCGTTGCTGAGTCCTAGCCTCAGGCCTGGCACATACTAGAACTTCTATCAATGTTTTTTAAACATCAAGGCAATATTTAATTAAGCTAAGGTGAACAGGCTAGTTTTTTTTGTTTGTTTGTTTGTTTTTGTTTTTTGGTGGGACATTGTGGTAACCAACAAGCATACATGAGAAATACGCAGTTGTCCACTTTGTCAGATCTTTTACTGAGTTTCCCTGGGCAGATAAAGAATGATACATGCACACATACATTTAAAAAATATATCCAGTGTAAAAGCTACAGGGCAAGATAGGTTATTAAGAAGTGTGAATATTGTAAATATGGGACACCTATAACATGGCTCTTTTTAACTCTATGTTTAGATACGGCAACTTTTGACAAACAATTCAGAACATTTTTGCCCTAAGATATGTTAATGGATTAACACAGAAAAATAAGGTAGTAGAATTATATGCTTTTGACTTTAATGATTTGATTTTTTTTTTTTTTTTTTTTTTTGTGGTATGCGGGCCTCCCTCTGCTGTGGCCTCTCCTGTTGCGGAGCACAGGCTCCGGATGCGCAGGCTCAGCGGCCATGGCTTACGGGCCCAGCCGCTCCGCGGCATGTGGGATCCTCCCAGACCGGGGCGCGAACCCGGTTCCTCTGCAACGGCAGGCGGACGCGCAACCACTGCGCCACCGGGGAAGCCCTAATGATTTGATTTTTAAGCTGGAAAGTTAAGGTACATTCACCACATATGGTGGGTAACAGTGATTCTTGCCTGGAGTATCTTAGAATTCTTCTTTGCAATATCAGAAAAAAAGAAAGGCCTCTGCTTTTCCCCATAAGCTACAAAGAATGGGTCACAAGTGAGTGAAACCAAAATTGTAATAAATCTCATTATAGTGATATAGAGATAATTTGGTGTTAGAAAATAGGATTCTCGCCTGTTTATTCCAAGCAAGTTGCATCTTGCACTGGGTGGAAAAAATGCTGATGGAGTTGCTTTTTGCTGTTGATGTACTCTTTTAAGACGCACAGGAGTGAAAAATACGTTTAGGCTTACATAGTCATCTTTGAGCAAGTTCATCTCCTGTTTTTGACCTTCATTCATTCATTTATTCATCATTCATTCAGTTGTTTGTTGACTCTTGCCATAACTAATTGAGTGCCTCTAGCAGCCTTTAGTGGTACTTGAATGAATATTCAGAGATCCAAGCCCTCATGAGATTGCAAGTGAGTGTAGAACACAATTGAACAAGTAATAGCATTATGGGGTAATGGAAGGCCAGTGTTAAGGGATCTTGAGTCCCTTCTGATGGAGCTCCAGCTGCTGCTGCCACTGATGGAAGCGGAGGCATTGAATACTCTGCCTCTTCCTCTTTCACTTCCCCATCCTCTCTCCCCAGTCATTAATTGCACACCCTCCCCAAAATGTGAAGCTCCGTTCCCTTCAGTCTTGAGCTCTTAAAGGATTCATCCCCAGCTGCAGCATTTTTATTTCACATTCTGGAGGCTTCCTACTTCCTCTGCTTCCCCTTCTCTATCTCACCACTCACGGGGTTCCCCAAGTGTGTTGGGCTTACTTAATCTTGAAGAATGTAGTTTCTTGAAGCATCCTGTAAAGAAGGGTGGTTTACAAAAATCCTGTTGAAATTTAACATTTGTGTGTGCTGAGTCTACACGACAATTCAAATGGAAATGATATCTTTAAGTATTTTGTCTTCCAAGCCATGAATGTGGTATATGTCTTGATTTATTTGGGTCTTTATTTAATATTGCTCAATAAGCTTTATATTTCTTCCTACTGAGGTCTTAAGTTTCTTTGTCACATACATTTTGAGATTGTTGATATTTCTTTTTTTTTTAAATTTATCTTAATTTTTATTTATTTATTTTTGGCTGTGTTGGGTCTTCGTTGCTGTGCTCAGGCTTTCTCTAGTTGCAGCGAGCGGAGGCTACTCTTCTTTGTGGTGCGTGGGCTTCGCATTGTGGTGGCTTCTCTTGTTGCGGAGCACGGCCTCTAGGTGCATGGGCTTCAGTAGTTGTGGCACGTGGGCTCAGTAGTTGTGGCTCACAGGCTCTAGAGCGCAGGCTCAGTAGTTGTGGTGCACGGGCTTTGTTGCTCCGAGGCATGTGGGATCTTCCTGGACCAGGGATCGAACCCACGTTCCCTGCATTGGCAGGCGGATTCTTAACCAGTGCGCCATCAGGGAAGCCCCTGTTGATATTTCTTATATGTCAAATACATTTTGTACATTTTTAACAATTATTATTTTTTTAATTAATTTATTTGGCTACGTTGGGTCTTCATTGCTGCGCACGGGCCTTCTCTAGTTGCGGTGAGCGGGGGCTACTCTTCGTTGAGGTGTGTGGACTTCTCATTGCGGTGTTCTCTTGTTGCGGAGCATGGGCTCTAGGCACGCGGGCTTCAGTAGTTGTGGCTCACGGGCTCTAGAGTGCAGGCTCAGTAGTTGTGGCGCATGGGCTTAGTTGCTCCGCAGCACGTGGGATCTTCCCGGACCAGGGCTCGAACCCTTGTCTCCTGCTTTGGCAGGCGGATTCTTAACCACTGCGCCATCAGGGAAGTCCGAACAATTATGTTTTAAATTTAGTTAGCTCATATTTGCAAAGTCCTCTGTAAAGAGAAAGGGAGGGAGGGAGGGAGGGAAGGAGGGAGGAAGAGACGAAGGGAGGGAGGGAGGGAGGAAGAAAACTATCTAACTTAGGGGACTTCTCTGGCGGGCCAGTGATCCCTAGTCGGGAGCTAAGATCCCACATGCCTCGGGGCCCAAAAACCAAAACATAAAGCAGAAGCAATATGGTAACAAATTCAATAAAGACTTTAAAAATGTTCCACATCAAAAAAATCTTTAAAGAAAAAAAGACTCTGTACTCCCAATGCAGAGGGCCCTGCTTTGACCCCTGCTCGGGGAACTAGATCCCGCATGCCACAACTAAAGATAATGCATTCCAGAACTAAAGATTCTGCATGCTGCAACTAAAGATCCCGTATGTGGCAACGAAGATCCTGCACGCCGCAACTAAGAGCCGGCGCAGCCAAAGATAAATAAATAAATAAATAATAATAAATAAATAAAATTCCTGAGTTTAAAAAGAAAGAAAGAAAGCATAGTTCTTTTGTAGAGACCCTTCATTTGAAATGTTAATTGTATCTGTCATGATCTATTAAGAACATTTTATTTATTTATGTACTTATTATACACATGCCCCTTTCAACTTAGCAACGCTACTCCTCGGACTTTATTCAGCAGAAATAAAAAGCACTTGTTTGTAAGGATATATGGCCATGATGTTTACTGCAACATTGTTTGGGGGCAAAAAACTGGAAAAAGAGTGAATACCCATGAATATGGAAATGATTGAATACATTAGGTAGTGGTTGTACAAAGGAATATTACGTAACCATTAAATGGAAATGAATGAGAGCTAGTCCAGTAAACATGAAGTGATTTCCAGTGAAGTATTTGTTGAGAGAGAAAAAGAAGAGGAGGAAGAGTATCTTTTATGATTTTTTTTTTTTGTAAAAATCATACCCCTGTGCATATGTGTGTATGATTCAAAGCCAAGTAAGGAACCTGGACCCCAAGATCTCATGGCTTCCAAGTTCCAATTTGTAAGTAGACGTCACCCATACCCTCTAGACAAGCCCCACCAAGTGTGTTTCCAGGAATAAATCGTTTAGAGGAAGGAAATATCCTATTGAATTTAAGATGATGAAAGGATATAGTGCCCAGTGAGCAGGCAGCTGATAGTATGTTTAAACATAAACGTGGTACAAAGAAATTGTCTCCTGTCTGCCCATATATGTTTTTTGGTCCTTGATATAAATGGGTAGACTTGTCCTCTACTGGTTAGTTGTGAAATGATTGACCTCAGTCAATAAATGGAGAATAGAGAGTATCGCAGGTAGGCCTGTGAGCTTTGGGTTTCAAGTAGCACTGTAATCCTTACTGATTTGTAGTTAAATAAATAGTTATTGTGAAATGGTGCATTTGAGTGATTTTGGTGAAAAGTGCACTTGAAAGAAAATCCTCATAACTGCTTTCAGCAGATGCACTTTATTATGTACACAAAGGTCATCAGAGTGACCCTGGGCTGAATAATTACTTTGCTTATCCTTTCTTAACTGCTTAGTGAACTGTGTTATTCAAAAGGCTGATGTTGTCTTCCAGATTACGTTTTGGCAAAATGCTGGTTCTTCTTTACTGAGGATTTTAGGTTATTGTTTATTGACGTGTCATTTTGCAACATGAGATATTTCTCACTGTAGTCCCTCCCCCTTTGAGGAATAAAAGTTCAGGAACATTTACTAATTGCCAATCATGTGACAAGCACTTTGCTAGGAGCTGGGGATTCAGAGAGACAGGACAGGCATTCAAAGTCAGTGGGCAAGACAAAAATGCAGTGAGTTTTTCTGGGGAAAAAGTTATATGTAGAGGGCTTACAGGAGTGTGGGGTGTTAAGATTAATAAGACTTATCAGAGGTGATGACTGTGTGTTGGGGTCTTGCAGAATGCATAGGAGTTCTCAGGCAGCTAGGAGGGGAGTTGGGAAGAGAGGACTCTGTGACAAAGAGAAGCACAAAGTCCTGGAATGTCTAGAGCCTGGCCAGTCTGAGTAAGGACAAGTATGCCTGGAAGGAGGGTGGATCAGGAGTACATGGAAACCAGGCTTGAGAAGTAGGCAGGGGAAGATCCCGGAAGGCCTTGTTTACCATTTTGAGGAATTGACTTGTCCCGTGAAGGATGGGTACCCACCAAATGAAGGGAGGGTTGCAGCCAGACATTCTTTTTATGTGGCTGACTCTGGTGATAGATTAGGTGCTACTGGGGTCAGGAAACCTGGATAGGAATTACTGATTCCTTAACTCAGAGGATAGGCTACTTTCTGTTTGTATGTTCTTAACTGACCTTAAGAAAAAACATACGCAGTCAGTGAAAAAGTTTCAGGAACTTGGACAAGAAAGATAGTCTAAAACCATACACCAGGGCTCATATAATCAACAGGAATATTAAATGTTTGAGTTAGAAGCCTTTGAAATTTCAGTATTTTTTAAAAATATATACTTCAGAGACTGGGGATTAGTTTATTGGAATTGGTCCCTTTTCTAGATTTATGATCCTGTTTATCCTTGTAGGTGATACTCTCTGGAATCATAGGATTAACAACTTGGAAACGGCCTATGATACTCCTGGTATGTACTGATCTTATAAATTTTTACCCTTTGTAAAATGTGCTGTTTATGAAGTCTGTTGAAATAAATTGTTGAGGAAGTGCTAAAGCTTCCTTGTTCATTAAAAAAAGAAGTTAACAATGGACAATATTAGAAGCCAGATGTTCTCATGACAGTAAAGTAAGATGATAATTTTGCTGCTTTTCTGATTCACTTTAAGCTTCTTATATACCCAATTCTATACATGTGTTTCAAGTTCCAGGATTAGATCTATTGTAAAGATATAACAAAAACAAAGCAAAACAAAACTAAATGGCTGGGACTTCCATGGTGGTCCAGTGGTTAAGAATCTACCTTCTGGGACTTCCCTGGTGGCGCAGTGGTTAAGAATCCACCTGCCAGTGCAGTGGACACGGGTTTGAACCCTGGTCCGGGAAGATCCCACATGCTGTGGAGCAACTAAGCCCATGTGCCACTACTGAGTCTACTCTCTAGAGCCTGCAAGCCACAACTACTGAGCCCACGTGCCACAACTACTGAGCCCATGTGCTGCAACTACTGAAGCCCACATGCCGAGAGCCCATGCTCTGCAACAAGAGAAACCACCACAATGAGAAGCCTGCGCACTGCAGTGAAGAGCAGCCCTTGCTCACTGCAACTAGAGAAAGCCCACGCGCAGCAACAAAGACCCAATGCAGCCAAAAATAAATAAATTAAGAAAAAAAAGAATCTGCCTTCCAACGCAGGGGACATGGGTTCGATCCCTGGTCAGGGAACTAATATCCCACATGCTGCGGAGAAACTAAGCCCGTGCGCCGCAACTACTGAGCCTGTACGCTCTGGAGCCCGCGTGCCACAACTAGAGAGAAGCCTGTGCGGCGCAACAAAGAGCCCGTGTGCTGCAAGTAATAACCCAAAGCAGCCAAATTAATTAATTAATTTAAAAAAATAGTCTTAAAAGAAAACCACTAAACGGCTTACTCTGGGCATTTTGAACATACACAAAAGTGAAGGGAATGATATAATGAACTCCCTGTATCAATCATCCAGCTTCAACAATTATCAATCCTTAGCCAATCTTGTTCAGTTAGACCCTTACCCATTCCCCACCCCTTCCACATTCTTTTTTCCTCCACATTCTTTTAAAGCAAATCTCAGCTTAAATCATGAATACATTATTTTTTATTGTTACAGTACTTTGGTTGGGCAATCTCAGAATTTCCTTGCTTAGATTTCCTATATTCTCTCTTTATCACACCTATATTATATTTTCATCGTAATAGAGACATATATTGTTGACTTTATCCTTTTTTTAGTTATTCAGGTAAAATTCACATAGTTTGAAATTAACCATTTTAAAGTGTACAATTCGATGACATTTAGTAAATTCCCATCCTTTATTTATGTCCTTTTGATTCAGGGAATACTATAAAAAAATAGACAAATGCCAATGGAGAGGCCAACTTACAAGGATGAGGTAGAGGATCTAGGAAATTCAGTTTGAAGTATGCTTAAAAAAATTTATTTTTCTGTATAGCATCTCTTATTTTTCTCCCATCCATTTTGAAATAGGGTTAAATAATTTTCTGAATTCATTCCATTTGTATACATAATGCAGCCAGGCTGTCCTTCAGACCACAGTTTGCTAGGTGATGGGTAACAAATATAAAACTAGTTAAATTCTTAAATACAAGGAGATGAAGCATATTTGGGGATACAGTCAGAATAATGGAGCCCAATACTGTGTTGACAATCTTGAAAAACTGAACTGAAGAGTTTTCAGACCCACAAGACAATGCAGGCAACATTTTACAGGTCCATCAATTACTGCATTTGGTGAAACTTCGTTAGTATTTCCAGAAGGAGTAAATGATTGATACAGCATTTTAATATATTAGCAGGGTAGGAGAAAATGAGGCTTTGGATGAGTCTTATGGCATGTGTTACGAGTGCTTGGGGTTTGTTTTACAGCAACTCTCTAGGTTTACAGGCACTTCAGAAACATTTTTGATGGTGTTCAATGTTTATACTAATATTTGGTTATAGGCGTCATCTTTGCACTGTCCTTTTCCATTGGATCGATATTGAAATGCTCAGTAATACGAACCTCAGGTATTTAAAATCAGAAAACTATCTAATCTAATGCTACTTGTACTTTTAAAATTCCAAATGGTGAAGAGAATATGAGTGCTTGTTCTAGATAGATATTAAGAAAGTCCACCTTTTAAAATATTTCTTTAACATTTTTTTCTTTTGGAAAGGTGCCCCTGTAAATTTATTATGTGAGCTCAAGCAACTTTAAATGAAAATGACCTTAACAAAAATGTATTTCTCATCCTTGTTAAGTATATGTACTTTGTCACAAAGTTGTAACCAGTTTGTACATACCATGTTGTGCTCTGCTTTTTCTGTTTAATATGGAATTAAGTTCACATTAGTAGCTATTATGTTTCCCTGTACGAGGAGCCCACATGCCTATCACTTAGATCGCTACGCAGCATTTTGCCATATTTCTGTATTACCATCAGTCATACGCCTGTTGGACATCTGAGCTTCGAAGTTTTGACTATTATGAATTATGTATTTAGAAGGTCATTTAGTGATCATTTTGAAATGTTAATTAACATCAGTTTATAAAGAAGATAAATTAATTGGCAGGAATTGTGCAAGGGAAAACTTTCTGAGTATATCAGTAGGTCATTTGAGCCTTAGTCAATATCACAGAGGAAAAAAATAGTCCACGGGAATCTTAGTAGTACATCATTATAACCTCTGCCAAATGCTTTTGTTATGTTAAAAAGCCAGATGAAAGAAACTGACCACCAGTCAGACACTCCTAGTTTGAGTCCTAGTTCATGTACGGAAGAGCTATGTCACTCTGTGCAAGCCACTTAGCTTCTCTGAGTCTAGTTTTCTTTTCTGAACAGAGGATAATCTAGTGACCCTCAATGGATACTTTACCTTTTTTTTTTTTTTTTTTTTTTGTTCCCCACGCATCCCCCTTTCTGAGTTTAGGGAATCTCCCATCAGATGATTTGAGTGGGAGGCTGTGTTCATTAGAGAAGCCAGAAGGGCCCGTGTGTTTTTGCAGACCCAGGCTGGGCTGGTCAGAGTCACAGCCCTACCGCCATTCACGTCCCACACTCTACCTACAGGGGAGCCTTCTGACTCTGACACAGCCAGGCTGTCCTTCACAAACCTAGGACCTTCTTCCCCTAGCTGTTTGCTTGGCTGCCTTCTTCTCTTCTGGGTCTCAGCCCAGCAGTCATCTCAAGAGAGAGAGACCTTCCTTGACCACCCTGATTGCAGTGACCCCCTCCTCTGTGCCCCTCACCGGGTCCCAGCACTGAATACTGGCTTCTTCTTGGTCTGTAAGTAGCCTGAGTATGCCTCACCTGTCTCCCCCAGTAGATGGTCAGTCAGTTCTGTGAGGACAGGGATCTCTCCCCAGGACCACTGTGCTCAGGACACACTTACGTTTGAACGGTGGCATTAATTTGGCAACCGATAAGAAATTCAGATCCTGGGTTAGTTCTCAAAGTTTCTCTTTTACATTTGTCTTAAATTTTTCTCACTTGTTTTTGTTCTCTTGAACTTTGTATTTACCACCTTTTAACTTCAGGATGGTTAGAGAGTATTTTGGTAGTGGAGTTTGGGAGGGGGCTGGTTGGTCTCTTTAGGGGCTTTCAAGAGGCAAGCTGTTCTCATTTTGAGTTGTTGCGTGCACACCGGTCTAGAACATTTGAACACTTCCTTTTGAGAGCGTTTACATTTGTGCTCCCTCTTTGTGTTTGTTTCAGTGATTACATCAGGTTTATACTGGTTTGAACAAAGAAGGTCAGTTTGACCTAGTTCCTTCAAACTCAAGTTTTCATGGAAACTCAGAGTTGGAAGATTTCATTCACTGGGTCCTCTTCTTTCTACTGATAGAATACTCAGGTGTCCAGAACAAAATAATAATTTTGGGAGACACTTTGTGAATGTTTGTAGCTATTTTGGGCTGTGACTGGGATTAAGGTTGGGGGTGTGTGCATGTGCATGCATCTGTGATAATACTTGTGTATTTTCCATCAAGAGCAAACATTTTCCATTTTAAAAGAATGTCCTTATATTTTCTAGATAGCATTCAGTTTTCATTCTAATAAAATGTTTTAGACTTGTTTAGAAATCACAGCCTCAGTGCTGGGAATGACCTCAAAGATTGCCTTACTTAGGCACCTCAGTTGGAAAACAGAATTGTCTTGATAAGATAGTTACTGAATTGGTGGACTGGACCCGGGCTGGTGTCCTAGCCGGGGTGGAGACCCCCTGTCTCTGCCAGGAAGGTTCTTTCTCCTATTGGGATTTGCACAGCCAGTAACAAAACTGATGCTGAGACTGGAACAGCACAAGCTTTTTTTTTTTTTTTTTTTTTAACTATAAAGATGTTTTTATTTTATTTTTTTCACATCCTTATTAGAGTATAATTGCTTTACAATGTTGTGTTAGTTTCTGCTGTATCACAAAGTGAATCAGCTATACATATACATGTATACATATATCCCCATATTCCCTTCCTCTTGAGCCTCCCTCCCACCCTGGAACAGCACAAGCTTTATTCGATGGCCAAAGGGTGGAGAAGAGGGAACCTAGTTCTCAAATCCACTTCTCAACCCAATTTGGGGGAGAGACACCAAATATATAGGAGGGTCAAGGTAAAAGGAGGGAGGGAATTAGAAAGATTGGGAAGAACACTCAAGAGTTATTCGAGAATCAGAGCGTGGTTTGGACCTGGAACTGATGCAGCTCTCCTTTTCAGTCGTTGTGTGGGCTTTTCCAGTTGTTGTCATGGCAATCGTCAACTGTCATGGTGCTGATGGGTGTGTCATAACCTGCTGATGTATTACAATGAACGTATAATGAGGCTCAAGATCTACTAGAAGTCTCAAATCTTCCGCCATCTTGGGCCTATTTGGTTCTAACCAGTTCTTTTTTTTTTTTTTTTTTTGTGGTATGCGGGCCTCCCTCTGTTGTGGCCTCTCCCGTTGCGGAGCACAGGCTCCGGACGCGCAGGCTCAGCGGCCATGGCTCACGGGCCCAGCCGCTCCGCGGCATGTGGGATCCTCCCAGACCGGGGCGCGAACCTGCGTCCCCTGCATCGGCAGGCGGACGCGCAACCACTGCGCCACCAGGGAAGCCCCCTAACCAGTTCTTTTATTTTTTTCCTTTTCAGCTTCCTCCTGAAGCTTAGATTAAGACTAATTGGTTTCTATTTGAGGGAGGGGCAGGGGTCTGATTCTGGGGCAACAGCCTCGGTAACAAGATGTTTTCCTTTGGTGGTACGTTTGGTAAGAATTGCCACTGTGAAAGCCCAGCCAGGCATTCTGCCTACAGTTTTGGTTGCTTATGAAGTGGTAATTTGAGCTATAGTTATTTTTATTTTTCTTGTCAGTTTGGAACAGAGGGGATGAATATGACCTTCAAGCTGATAAAAGACAGCTTTATCCTTTAGCACAAAGAATGAAGGTTCTTCCCTGGTGATGTTCTTGGGTCACATATGTGGTTTATTCTCAACTGCGGGTCCTGTTGATTTGAACCCTAGACTAAGAACAGAAGAGGTAGATGAATTGGCTGTTTTTAGAAAATGATCCATCAGTTTCTCTTCTAACTTCAAGATTATAGTATTTAGGGTAAAGCCTCCCTCATTCCCCAAAGAGACTAAAAAATGGCATCAGTATGATACACAGATATCTTATTACCCCTCAGCTAACAGTTCAAGTGGGCTAGGCTGGTAAGATGGTCCCGCTCCATGAAGCCATTTGGGGATCCAGGTTCTTTCCATCTTATTGTGCCTCAAAGGGAGGGGTGATGAAATGTCCAGACACTTTGTCAAAAGAGATTGAGGAACTAGTCTCACCAGATAGTCAGAAAATACTTATAGGTGGGTTGTGCTGTGGGACAGATGGTGCCCCTTTCATTCCTGATGATAAAAGAACAGGAGGGAGCAGAATACCTAGGCACAGTTTAGGAATCTGTACATTTATAAAAGGAACTCTGAAGCTCTGGCTTGTGCAGTCTGGTTCTTTCAGTATTTCGTGGTTGTCAGTCATTTGGAATGAGCTCCCTGGTTTGAGAGTTCAAGAAACCTGCATTTTAATGCTGACATATTACCACTAATTATTGGATGATCTCAGGGAAATCTCTTGATTTCTGCAGGTATAAAATGAGGGGTTTTTGTTGCATCCCCTTGTCTTGAATACCACTGTTGATTCCCTGAAATCCTGTTGATCAAGCAAAGCTAAGTTTATTGGACCTGCTGAAGTACGGGAGAACACCTTACCGGTAGTTCTCAGAAGGAGTGAGTCTAAGAGAGGATATTTATAGAGTTTTAGGACCCCGGCTGGGTGATTTTAAGGTGAGTCTTGCAAGATAGGGAATTGACTAGACTTGGGCAGAACCTATGAGATAATAGCTTTGGATTGGTGGGCAAATGGAGGGGAGGGCCTTGAAGCAAATTTGATGAGTAAGTTGTGAGTTTTGATAACTATTTTAGTTGGTTCACAATCTTACCTTTGAGGAGCAAGTATTTCTTGGAGCAAGTAGCTAAGTTATCTTTGCTTGTTCTCAGTATTGTTTATTATAGGGTCAGAAGAGTATGGCCAGTCCCAGAATTAGCACAGGGACTGGAAATTATGTTGGTTTTAGTTCTCATCGTAAATTTCATGGAGGACCCATTCTTTTTTTTTTTTTTTAACATCGTTATTGGAGTATAATTGCTTTACAATGTTGTGTTAGTTTCTGCTTTATAACAAAGTGAATCAGCTGTATGTATACATATATCCCCATATCCCCTCCCTCTTGCGTCTCCCTCCCACCCTCCCTATCCCACCCCTCTAGGTGGTCACAAAGCACCGAGCTGATCACCCAGTGCGAGGCAACGGCTTCCCACTAGCTATCTATTTTACATTTGGTAGTGTATATATGTCAGTGCTACTCTCTCAGTTCGTCCCAGCTTACCCTTCCCCCTCCCTGTGTCCTCAAGTCTATTCTCTACGTTTGCTTCTTTATTCTTGTCCTGCCCCTAGGTTCTTCAGACCCATTTTTTTTTTGGATCGGAGGACCCATTCTTAACATCCATTATGCTAATTAAGCAAATAATTTCATCAATTGGACAACTTATTTCCATTGTCACTCTGCTAATTTAGCAGAGCTGCTTGGATGTTGTTGGGAGATAAAGATAAAAGCAGCAGCTTCTGGAGTATGGCTTTTCTCATAAATGCTGAGTATCCTGGAATTTGAATTCTTTTTTTATAAATTTATTTTTATTTATTTATTTATTTTTGGCTGTGTTGGGTCTTCGTTTCTGGGCGAGGGCTTTCTCTAGTTGCGGCGAGCGGGGGCCACTCTTCATCGCGGTGCACGGGCCTCTCACTGTCGCGGCCTCTCTTGTTGCGGAGCACAGGCTCCAGACGCGCAGGCTCAGTAATTGTGGCTCACGGGCCCAGTTGCCCGGCGGCACGTGGGATCTTCCCGGACCAGGGCTCGAACCCGTGTCCCCTGCATTGGCAGGTGGATTCTTAACCACTGCGCCACCAGGGAAGCCCTGGAATTTGAATTCTTAATCGTCCTGAGGGTGTAGCTTGGACTAGTCAATATGTACATGATATCACACTGTCTGTGCTGAAGTTTTTGGAAGTGTATTTCAGACATACTGTAGTATGTGTGCGTCTGGGTTGCTGAAGGGCCTTCTGACCATCCTGCATTCTGAGCCCAACAGGCCATAGTGATCAATTTCTGAATATGACTCTGAGACAACTACATGGACTGTGAATGATTTGGGGCAAAGGGAGGAGACCATTTTGAATCAGGGAGCATCTTAAAATAGATGTCGTGTGAAAAGTTGCGGAATAATGTGTATGGTACCCCTTGTGTTTTTTAAAAACATCTGGGGGATCATACGTGTGTTTGTAGTCACATGAAAAATTCTTGAAAAGGTATACAAGAAACTGTTTACAGTAGGCACCTCTGTTGAGTGCAGTGGGAATGGGAAGGAAGGAGACGGACTTTCCACTTTATGTCTGGAGAGGACACGTGTTGTGTGAAGTGGAGGATGTTTTAGTTTCCCTATCTGGCTGCCGGTACCTACATATCTGAACTCTCTTTCTGGGGGGTTTGTTTATCTGCCCTTGTGTGTCCTGATGAGAGGCAGGATCCTGTCTCTGGCTGGAAGCTTCTGAGGCTAGATGCTTACACTCCTGAATGCCAGCAGCCAGGGTGTGAGCCATGACCTCCCCCCACTGAAGCTCCGGCCCAGGACTTGGCAGCTGGAGCCCTTGAAGCAGAATAGCCGGGGCAGCTTAGAATTCATTAGGCAAAAGCGCAACCTGTGTCCAAGGCTGGCATCCAGTGACCTGGCTTTCCTGTGGCATGACCTTGGTAGAGGTCCCAGCACCCAGCTTCCCTTGGCTCCTTCCCAGATTTCTGAGCCTGGTTCCTGTGGATTCTGTGAACTACCCAATAGCCTGCTTATTTAGTCTGAGTTGGTTTCTGTTGTTCATAACATAATCGGGAACTCCGACTGCTGTGGGACCATGATTTTTTTTCTTCTGTGAATGTTACTTTTACAAGAATTTTTTAAAAGCTAGTTCAAAAATAAAGAGATTCATTTTAAACATTTGCTCATTTATGGTAATTCAGTTGAAGAACAAGAAATCCAGTGGGTGCTCAAGTTAGATTGATTTATGGTTTGTGCTTGACTTGGGTGGAAAGTGTTAGGTAGAGGAGCTGGGGGGGGCAGTTGTCGGGGGTGGTGGTGGTGGAATTGGGTCTGACTAGCTGTCACTTCTCAACGAGGATACAAAGGGTTGCCTCGTAGAGCTCTTTAGTGAACAGAAAAGAATAATTTATAAATGGACATTGTGTATTAGCAGGTATTCTGCATGTTGATGGAATGTAGATTTGAGTCAGACCTGGATCTGATTGGGGTCCCATAATTAGATGTATAGTTTAGGGCATAATAAAGAAATCACCTCTCTGAGACTTTTCCCTATTTATTTCTATATCTATAAGATATATTTATTTTTATATGATTACATACATGACACAGTATATGTATATGTATAAAACATGTGTATATATGATATATACACACACATACATAGACACCATATATATATATTTCAAACGTAACACTGTGACATTGTGCCATTTTATAATTTACTAAGTGCCTTTTAAGAGGAAAAGAATCTTTTTTATTTAAAAAAGGGGGAGGGCTTCCCTGGTGGCGCAGTGGTTGAGAGTCAGTCCGCCTGCCGATGCAGTGGACACGGGTTCGTGCCCCGGTCCGGGAGGATCCCACGTGCTGTGGAGCGGCTGGGCCCGTGAGCCATGGCCGCTGGGCCTGCGCGTCCGGAGCCTGTGCTCCGCAACGGGAGAGGCCACAACAGAGAGAGGCCCACGTGCCGCAAAAAATAAATAAATAAAATAAAATAAAATAAAAATAAAAAAGGGGGAGCTCATTAGCCTTCTTGCTCTTATTGAAAGTAATAATTAGACCTCTGTGCATTTTTCCCCGCATCCAAACTGACCACACTCCCCCAAATTAACCATTTTAACTTCTCTCTGCTTTTAGTGCCCCTGGCAGTTGTCTCCATCTCACTAAAAGGGAGGCATGAGTGACACATTCTCTCCTATTGAAGTTATTTTTATTTGAAAATAATTTTTATTTCTCCTATTGATGGCTTTATAATTTTAAATAATATTATAAAGTTCTGTTTCTTAATTCATTAACTTTGGACAGTATCTTTTGATTCTCTCTTTTATAAGATGAAGAAATTAGCAGTTAGCTCTGCTTCTTTCCCCCTTTTACCTCCTGTTGATGGTAACACCATTCATTTCCTTTATATGGTCAGTGATTTAACGTTAACATTTTACTCTTAAACTATATCATACCATTCAGATTTTGTCTGTAAATTGTCTCTAAAAGAGTGAAAACCGATAATAGCATTTATAGTATTTTCATTATATGAATGTGATTGAAATAGGAGGTTAGAATTGGATTCTTGCTTTCCAGATTCACCTGAAGCCAAAATACAACCGATGCCAGCAGCTCCCACATTCCAGTGTGTGTTAGACTGTCTAAGCAGGACTTGTAAAGCTTCTGGGTGAAACCAGCTTTGCAGCCCTTAGCTGATCTCCATCCCACAGCCTATAAAAGGATTAGGGGTTAAAGAGACAAATGTTTGGAGAAAGTTACTGAATTGCTGTGGCATTTTAAGTTCCACCTCGGCATGGGGGAGGGGAGTGGTGCTTAAAGATAAGCACTGGAGAACCTGAGACAGGTCTCACAGTGGTTGACTGGACTGGTGTCAGACTCCTGCCTGGGGAATTTAAAGGGCTGGCTGGAGTCCTTGTGACCTGAGAGTTAAAGACTGCAGTTGGGAAATAATTGTACTTTCACAGACCAAGCCCAAGAAGTATACTTGCAGCTGACCAGATGGGTGGGCCCTGTAAGAGAGAGTAGGCCTGGGGTGAGCTTATATCTTGCCCCAGGGAGCCCCTTAGAGGAGTGAGGGGACCAGAGCAGAGAGAGGAGAGAGGCCGGGCCTGCATTGACAGATGCCCACATTAAGGGAACTGCAGGTTCAAAAATGGGTATCTCAGAGGAGCCAATGGAAGCCTCATTCAGGAGAGTCTCCTGTAAACACTTGCCAAGGCCAGTTGTGAACAATCAAGGGAACTCTTCCTGCCCCCCACCTTGTTTACGCACTTGGCCTGGCCTCCCCCTTGCTCCCTCCTCTCCAGAATGGCAGAGCTGTGGCTGGCAGACTCAGGAGAAGTGGACACAAAAAGCAAGGAAATAGAGGAGATTATATCTTTTCACTGCCTTTCCCACTGCAGACGTGTTTGCTCCCTACAAGAAGAAGCCTGATGAGAAGGAAAGAAGCTGAAATTTAAATGCAGTTTCAAGTTTTGACTGGGACACAGGTCTGGACATTTTAATGACCAAAATGGGACTTTTTGTGACTTGAAGTTACTGGAGGACTTTTTGTATCTGATGTTGACCAGAGGAGTCATGGGCCCAGCCTCAGATTTCATCTAAGGGATCAGGAAGAGCTAGCCTTACAAAGAGGGCGTGAACAACATCGCCGGGGTGAGGCTGGAAGCAAAGTGGTTTTCTGTTGATGCCCATGAGTCCTGCTTGTTCAAAGGTTCAGCTGCATTATTTTCTGTAGCACCAGGAAGAATGATTGGATCTAGAGAACAGTTTGAAGCAGCCAAGTCAAATCTATTATTCTTTTTTATCCTCTATCATTTGCTCAGCATCATGTCATATTTTAGTTTGCTTCAGCTTTGGACCATGACTGATATATATATAGAGTGACGTTTTTCTTAGAGTTTCTAAATGACTCTTCTTTTCTTGTTGGCAAAAAAGGTACCTAATCTCAGAGATCATGTAGCTTCTTCTTGTATTTTTTAACAGCTTTATGGAGATGTAATTGGCATACCAAAATATTCACACATTTAAACTGTACAGTTCAATGGCATGTTCACAGATATGCACAAACATCACCACCATCAATTGTAGAACATTTTCACATCACCCCAAAAAGAAACCCTGTACCCGTTAGAAGTCACTCCTTATTTCCTCTCAATATTCCCACCCTAGGAAACCACTAATGCACTGTCTGTCTCTATAAATTTGTGTATTCTGGGTATTTCAAATAAACAGAATCATATAATACGGGATCCTTTGTAACTGGCTTCTTTCACTTAGCATTTTTTTTAGCACAGTATTTTTAAGGTTCATCATATTGTAGCATGTATTAGTACTTTTCCCCCTTTTTATTGTTGAATACTATTCCATTGATGGATATACCACTATAGTTTATCTATTTATCAGTTGATAGACATTCCCACTTTCTGTCTACTATGAATAATGGTGCTGTGAACATTAGTTTTTTTGTGGACATGTTTTCATTACTCTTGGCTATATGCCTTGGGGTGGAATTGCTGAGTCATATAGTAACTCCATGTTTAACATTTTGAAGAACAGTTTCCCAAAGCAACTGTGTCATTTTACATTCCCATCAGCAGTGTATGCGGGTTCCAAGTTCTCTGAATCTTTGCCAATACTTATTATTGTATTTTTGATTATAGCCATCTTTATGGGTGTGAAGTGGTATCTCATTGCATTTTTGATTTGATGTTGAGAATTTTCATGTGTTTACTGGTCATTTGCATGTCTTCTTTGGAGAAATGTCTATTCAGATCCTTTGCCTCACCATACCTCACCACAGTAACATTATCACAACTAACAAAATTATCCAATTTCCCTTTTCAAGTCCCTTATCAGATATATGATATGCAAATATTTTCTCTTATTCTATGGGTTGTCTTTCAACTTTTTCGATGGCGTTGTTTGAAGCACAAAAGTTCTTAATTTTCATGAATTTAATTTTGATGAAGTTCTTTTGTTGCTGTACTGTCATATCTAAGAAGGCTGGTCTAATCTAAAGTCACGGAGATTTACTCCTATATTTTCTTCTAGGAGTTTGATTGTTTTAGCTTATACTTAGGTCTATAATCTATTTTGAGTTAATTTTTGCATATGGTGTGTCAGTGGTCCGAGTTCATTCTTTTGCAGGTGGATATCCAGTTGTCCCAACACCACTTGTTGAAGAGCCTGTTTTTTCCTCATTGAATTATCTTGGAACCCTTGTTGAAAATCAGCTGACACTAAGTGTGAGTTTTACTTATCTAGCTTCTTAATCATACTTTTTGCTAGTTGTTTCACTTTCTCCTTTGGACATTTCTAAGACTATTAACTTCCTATTCCAGTTTGGACTTAATTGTTTTCTAGGTCTCCTATACAGATGTCGTCTAAATATTTCTTTTCTTGGTATTCTTGGATTAGAGCCATTGTTTCTTAGATCTCAAGCCTCATGCATTCTTTTTTCTTGAATTCCTTTTTCATTTTGCCAGAGAATATTCAAATAAAAGTTTTCATGACGAATGTGAGGGAAACGAGCTCTCTTAGGGTTTGAATGTCTTGATGTATCTTTGTTTAGCCCTCCCACTTGAATGATAGTTTGGCTACATATAGAATTTTGGGTTCAAAATGATTTTCCTTCCAAAATTTGAAGGCTTGCTTGATGACTTCTGTCACTGATGCTGACCTGATTCTTATTCCTTAGTGGGCAGCCCCTTTCTTTCTATCTGGAAGCTTTTAGGATCTTTTCTTTATCTTCGTATTGATAAAGTTTAATTTTCAGAAAGATAAAATCATGACTCTTAGGCAAATATAAAATGCACATGTGTCAGTAATGAGGGAAAACTGGTTCAAAGCACATTTGAGGAGCTAAGTATTTATAGGTGATGTTAGGAGGAGTTTACTGGGATAGATACAAAACTGGTTGATGTCCAGCAGAGCCATAAACAGTAACTTTTGAGGTTTTCTGTTCTATTGGACAGAATTTATTTCCATCTTTACTGAAAAAAAAAATCTGCAACTTAAACTCTGCCTCTACAGAGTTATAAAATAGCCAATCAAATAACTAAATAAGTAAATGGAATACCCAATAATCTCTTTTGCCCATTTCCAAGTTTCAGATAATTTTTCTGACAGTCTTCTGAAATTACATGAAGGTATATTTAGGTGTGGGTCTTTTTTCCTTCATACTTTTTGACTATTTTTACTGTTGAGTATTTGAGTTTTTTAAAATTTGAAGACATGTGTCTTTCTTCAACACCAAGCAATTTTCTTTTCTGTTTCTTTGATTATTTCCTTCCCTCCATTTGCTCTGCTCTATTTTTCTAGAACACCTAGTAGTCAGATGTTGGACGTCTTGAATTGATCATCTTTGTTTCTTAACTTTTCAAAGTCTTATACTTTTTATTTCTTTGTCTTTTTCTTTTCTATTCTCTGAGTAATCAATGTTTTCTCCATGGGGGTTAGTAGTTCTGGTTGACATCTTGGTCCTTCTTGTTTGGTGCTGTTAGATTTTTGAATGTCTGTTGTTCCTTGATTATTCATAAATTCTAGTTGTGACTGAAGAACTAGGTTGGTAATATTTTTAATGTTTGTAATAATTTGTAATAATAAGAAGAATAGTAATAATAGTAAACACATAAGTAAGATGCATGTATTAACCCACTAATCCTATAAGATGTTATTAGTATCCTCATTCTGAGGAAACCAAGGCACAGAGAGGTTAAGTAATTTGCCCAAGGTCACACAGCTAGAAGTGACAGAGTTGGGTTGCAATTTCAGGTGGTTTCTATCTAGAGTCCATGTTCTTAATCACTACCCTTGCTTTTGTGGGTCTGTTTCCATAGCAGGCTTGTCTGTTAAGGAGTGGGAGGGTTGCTGGGAGCTCTGTGCAGCTGAGCAGACCTTCGTGATGGATAGGCTTTATTTTAAGATGTGCTTGAGAGAAGTAGATGACTCTGTTATACCAAAAAGAAGACTTGACTTGGAGGGACTATTCCACCAGGACCCCTGTATCCCCAGGCACATTACTCAGCTCTTTTATAAAGAAGTTCATTAGTAATAGCTGGTGGGCACATGCTTCTGCTTCTTGTTACTTTTGCACCGGCAAAAGCCTCGTCAATATTTTTTTAATGTTTTATTATGAAAATTCTCAAATTTACATAAAAGTTGAGTAAATAATGAATTCTCATATACCTTCCACTTGGTTTCAATAGCTTTTAATGTTTTGCCTTACTTGCTATGTTTATATATAAATATCGTACACGGAAGTATTTCAAAGTTTCAGACTTCATGGTACTTCACCCCTGTATTCTCTAGGAGGCACCTCCTAAAAATAAGACATTCTTCTACCTCACCATAATAACATTATCATAAGTAAGAAAATTATTTGTAATTTCCTAATGTCATCTAATATTCGGCCCATATTTAAACTTTCCCAATTATTCCAAAATGTTATATAATTTTTTATTCATCAAAAAGCTTTTCAACTGAAGTATGATTTGTGCATATTTGTGTATGTATATGTGTACAGCTTGACAGATCATTCAAAAGTGAACACTCCTATGTGACCCTGTTCTGTTCTTCAAAATCTGGGGCCCAGTCAAGGTTCAGTCATTTTATTTGACTATTCTGTCTCTTTAGTCTTCTGTATTCTAGAATACTCTTCCTGCCACATTTTTTTTCTTTTTCCAGGAATTGACTTTGTGAAGAGATGAGTCCAGTTGGTTTCTTTATCTTCTCTCCCTCCCCATCTCCTTCCCTCCTCCTCCTTTTCCTCCTTCTTCCTCCTCTTCCATTTTCTCCTACTCCTCCTCTTCCTTCTTCCTTTGATATGGGAAATTTCAAATATACTCTTAATGTGAGAGAAACACAGCAACCCCCCCACCTTGTACTCATTGCCCAGCTACACATGTTCAAGCTTGTCTCCCCTACACCCCTAACCATCCATTTCTCCTCTCCCTTACCACTGTGTTGTTTTCACATAAATCCCAGCCTTCACATTTCCTCCTTTAATATTTCAGTACATATATATAAAAGACACGGCTGGGAGCCCAGTAAGGGCTGTTAACTAGAGCATGAACACGTGACCTCCTCCTGTAACAGCCACCCAGCATGGAGACTGGGTTCTGAGAGGGACTATCTGTAATGAGTGTTCCAAGAGGCCCAGGTGGCCCAGGCGTCATCTTACCGTCTAGCCTGGATGTCCCAGAATGTCACTCCTGCTGCATTCTCTTGGTCAAACAAGTTCCCAAGGCCACCTTAGAATCAAGGGGAGGGGAATTGGAAATTGGACTCTACCCCTTTTCCTCTTTTTTTTTCTTTTGTGAGTAAAATCTACATATTTTAAATTTTACAATTTTAACATTTAAAAATATACAGTTCAATGACATTAAGTACATTCACAACGCTGTGCCACCATCACTACTATTCATTTCCAGAATTTTTTCATCATCCCCAACAGAAACTCTGCACCCATTCAACCATAACTCCCCATTCTCCCCTGGTAAGTACCATTCTGCTTTCTGTCTCTATGAATTTGATGACTCTAGGGACCTCATATAGTTGCAGTCATACAATATGTGTCCTTTTGTATCTGGCTTATTTCACTTAGCATACTGTTTTCAAGGTTCATTCGTGCTGTAGCATGTGTCAGTACTTCCTTTTTAAGGCTGGATAATATTCCATTGTATGTATTGGTCTTCACCTCTTGACGTGAGGAACAGCCTGTAAAGTACAGAGAGAAGGACTTGATGGCAGCTGTCTTTGAGGACTGTTGGCTCTGGATAGTTTCTCAAGAGCCTTGATCTTCATTGTTGGGAAGTCATAAGATCTGACTCTCTAATTTGCTGAACCTTGAGAAGCTAAGAGCGGTGGAGAAGGGGCTAGAAGCAGGGAAAGAACGAAGAGTAGAGAAGCACAGATGAAAGAGAATAATAACTTAGAAGAAAAGTGAAGTCTTAAGAATCATAGATCTGCAATTTTGCTTAAAACTTTCTGCTGCCTTTCTTATCTTCAAATCCAAATTTACTTCTGCCACCTTATTCCCCATGGGCAGAATAGACCACGTTCCCGACCCTTTCACCTTGTTCGAAGAGTACATCCCCTGTGTCACATGTCATCCTCTGATTATTTCTCTTGAGACTCTCATTAGGATATTTTCCTCCTGGTCCTCTGCCACATTCCTGATGAGAATATATTAATTTAGAGTGGCAGAGCCGCCTAAGTTGTACCAGGGAATTATGGAGCCAGACACATGATGAGGACACCCACTTCTCTGCTACTCCTGATTGCTTGGGTCATGAGAAGAGTCACTTTCCTGAGAAATGAGGGGTGCAATGTGCTGAAAGGCAGCCCTGGGGGATGGGGGATCTGCAAGAGAACAGGGCAGGGGAGGACCCCAGGTAAGGCAGAATTTCCTCTCACAAGCTGTAGCCTTGTGAGAATACCCTTGAAAATACCCTGAGATTTGTATATTTTCCTCAGGAATTTGCCCCTCTCAGTTATAAGTGCTTTTAGCTCACCTCGAAGCTGTGTTCCAAACTAGTGAAAATTTGTGTCTCATTCTGGTGAGGAGAGGAAGAAGCCCTTCACTACTGTTGAAAAAGGAATTCAAAGTAAATGTTATTACACTTTAAATATTTTATAAAAAGAAAATCTGGGATAGCCATAACATGAGTAAATCTGACACTTAAACATCTCTGAGAGGAAAGAGAGACAGCTGGTTCTGTTCATAGCTGCGGGCCTGTGTTTGGCTTGTTGGCAGGGCGAGCCAGTCTGGACGTTGGTAATATATCTGCCAAGCTTCTGGAAGAAGTTTAAAAGATATCAAGGGAGTGAAGCCCAGGATCAGGTTCTCTTGGGATCTGAGGATTAAAGGCGCCCTGGCAAACCAAGTCAGCGCATGTGTGAGCTCCCGAAAGGGCTTTAGAGCAGCAGGGGGCTGGGCTTGGTGAGTCGCTGTGATTTACTATGTTTTGTTGGTTGCCATGGTGCTGAGCAGTCTATCAGAAGATTCATTTTGCTAAACTAGTTCAGAAAGGTTTTAGCTTGGTGTCTTGTCTTCGATTTTTTTTCCTGGTGTCATTGGTGTTGTATTCAGATAACTTTGCTCATGATTCTACACCTTTGTATTAAAATGCTTCTCCAAACTGACTTCAAATTGTAAATGTTAAGAGTCAAATAAGTGGTTATGTTCACTGTCATGGGTCCTATGACATTCGTCTTATTAACCGGTGACTGATCAGTGGTTTGGAGCTTGGACTTCTTGTCTCTGAGAACATAAATGTTAGAATGTTGGTCACATTCCCAGCCAGATCACACAATGTTCGTGGTTCAATGGGAAAATGTAACCTGAATTCTAAGGACTGGGTGCTTTGTTCTTCCACCCACTCACCTACCACCCCCACTCCTTCCTAGAAAGGGACGGGACAGAAGTCCCAATGCTTCCCATCTTCATACCCCGGGAAGTGGTGAGTTCCCACCAGGAGCAGTAGCCATTTTCATCCAAGCAGTGATAGTTAATCTGGTGTTTGCCTTGCAGGGCCTGTCTGTATATGTTGCAGGCAGAATATTAGTAAGGATTCATGATACCTCCATATAGTGTTTATAATAAGAATCAATTTTCTTTCATTTGTTCATTGATTGATTGATTCATTCATTCACTCAGTAATATTTAAGACCACCTATGTTTTTGTGCCCCACTGGAGAAAAGTGTATTTTGTCTTTCATTTATTTATTTATTTATTTTTGCGGGGTTTTTTGTTTTTTGTTTTCGGGGTACACGGGCCTCTCACTGTTGTGGCCTCTCCCGTCGCGGAGCACAGGCTCCGGACGCGCAGGCTCAGCGGCCATGGCTCACGGGCCCAGCCGCTCCACGGCATGTGTGATCTTCCCGGACCGGGGCACGAACTCGTGTCCCCTGCATCGGCAGACGAACTCTTAACCACTGAGCCACCAGGGAAGCTTTTGAGCAGTATCAAAAGAGTGCCTGTGGGGGGAAAAAGGCATAGTGACTAAATGGGTAGCAGTGATATTTTCTTGGGAAATTAAAAGAAGAAAGAAAGTGTGAAAGAAAAGGATTCTGAGGCAGTAGTAGTATTTTTTGAATTAAAAATTTTTGAGAAGTTTCTAAAGGAAAGAATTTGGCGAGCTTTTGATATTTAAATAGAAAAAAATACACACATACACAAGTTCACTAATCCCATTCATGAGGAATAAATTCTGTTGTTTTGGCTTTCCTCATTGCTATTGTAGGATTCAGTTTTCTCAGGACCACTGAGTCAATTTATGCTTTTGCCCATTGACTCTGCCCTCATGACCTAATTACCTCCCAAAGGCCCCAGCTCCTAATACCATCGCTTTGGGATTAGGATTTCAATTTACGAATTTTGGGGGACACAAACATTCAAACCATAGCAGTGGGTTTTATTTCATTTATGAGTGTACTACAATTTGTTCATCTCTTCTCCTGTTCTTAGACGTTTGGATTGTTTCTAGTTTTTGGCTATTATGAACCAGTCGCTATGAACATTCTTGTACATGTCTTTTTCTAGGCATATACACCAATGTATCTACCTAAAAATGAATTGCTGAGTCATAAGGTGGTAGATATTTAACTTTATTAGAAACTGCCAATAGTTTCCCGTAGTAGTTGTGCCCTTTTCTAATTGTTTCTTAGACTCACAATCAGTCCTTTTCTAACCTCACTTTCTTCTCCAGAGGTATCTGCTGCCACCCATTTCTGAACATTTGGAGATTCTGAGGAATAAATTCTGCTGTTTTGGCTTTCCTCGTTGCTGCTGTAGGAGATTGAGTTTTCTCAGGACCACTGAGTCAATTTATGCCCACTGGTTTTCTAACTTCTAAAATTTTACTGCCGTTTTTCTGTTCTCTCTGTCCTTATGGACTTCTGCATTTAAAATATTTCCTTTATTGCCATTTTAATGGGTTTTCAGGAATTAATAGAACTAAATGCTTAAGTTCAATTCACTAATAAACTCATTCATTTTTAAGCTACTCTACCTTCACACAATTACTGGAACTGTTTATTTATTTAAACATACATAGTTGACTTTTCAGATGCATCTTGAGCTTGGAGCAGTAGGGAAGTAAAAAGCTAAGTGAAAGTCCTTAAGCAGCAAGGAAAAGTCAGTCTATTTAGAGAATGAAATCTTGTATCAAAAAAGACACTCAACAATACCAAGCTGTGATAGGCATAATTATTTAATGATGTTATGTGATGGAGATTATGAGGAACTTTCTTAGCAGGTAGGAATGGGCAAAATGAAGGTGATGCTTCTTCTTGGATAGCTTCAGGTTCCCCAGACATTCTTTTATTGGGTCACTTAATTGAGACCTGGAATGAGCTGGGGGCACAGTTGCAAGAGATCAGTGTCAAGGTGAATTCCAAATACTCAATTGAAAAACATACCATTTGTGTCAAGCTACCTGGTATATAAGTATCAGAAGATACTTATGATTCGAGTTAGTAACAATAAAACCAAAAACATAAAAGGCTTAACTCATGTTGCCTGTCCTTGTGAGAGGACCAGCTCTTTGGATCCTGGATTTTGCATTTTACCCTTAAAAGCCACAGGATGCAGTGAGGCAAGCTCTCTACTTTCTGAGTCCCACTGTCTTTCATGTCTAAAGTAGAAGTTCTAGGAAGACATTTCTCCATCAACTCTGGGCTTTTCTTTTTCTTGATGGTAAAACCCAGTGATGAATTGGCTTCAGTAGAATTCAGGGACTGTAACCCATGGGGTTCACTTCATTGAACAAGTAATGTTGAATTTGAAGTGAGAACAATAGGAGCCAGGCTTAAAGAGCAGAAAAAAATTAGGTTAAATGTAAGGAAAAGTTTTGTAGAGAAGTTGTTATTAGTCAAGGTCTTGGTAAAACACAGATGACAATGAAACTATAACTTGACAAGCAGTTAATTAAGGGTCTGTTCACAAGGGTCTGTGCAGGGTGTAGGGGACAGTGAAGCTGTTATCATCCCTAGTCCTGACGGGAGAACGGTGGTCAGAATCCAGAAGTCGGGATCATGTACAGAGGACCCCTTGAGACCTTGAGAGGACCTGTGGCTTTTCATGAGGGACACAGCCATCCTGAGGCTGCAGAGAAGGAACCAGGAGAATAACACCCCAGCCTCACTCTCCTCCCTCCCTTGGATCTTCTGCCAGGCCTCCCCATTGGCTGAACCAAACCAGACACCAGAGGGCAAAGGAGCCCCAATGATACGGTCTGCGGGTCAGTCTCCCCGGGGGGAGGGGATGGAGTGAAGAGTAGAGAGAGGATCTGGAGGGGCCAACCGGAGACACCCCGCACACGTGACAATGCTCAGCGTGGTGGGGTGAGTTCCTAAAGCAGGTCGCAGAAAGAATTATGGAAAAGTTTTGGAAACAATATACCTGCAGATCATTCTTACAGTTTTTATATATCCTTTCCAGCTGCCACAAATTCAGATGCATCACAAGTGTAAGATAAAAGGTGCTGGTATCAGACTGAGTGAAATTCATTTTATAATAAAAAGCTGCTCCCCTAAAGAGGAAATGCCTATTATTAGTAATAGTAAAACTGGTTGCCTAGCATTTTGCAGGATACAGAAGATTTTCATATACATCATTTTGTGTGAGTCTCTCAATCTTGGGAGGTATCTAGGATGATAGACCTTTTTTTTTTAACCTATTTTGTTGAAGTATAGTTGATTTACAATGTTGTGTTAATTTCTGCTGTACAGCAAAATGATTCAGTTACACATATGTACATTCTTTTTCATATTCTTTTCCATTATGGTTTATCATAGGATATTGAATATAGTTCCCTGTGCTATACAGTAGGGCCTTGTTGTTTATCCATTCTATGTATAATATTGAGTTTACATCTGCTAATCCCAAATTCCCAATCCATCTCTCCCTCCCCCTCACTTCCCCTTGGCAACCACAATTCTGTTCTCTATGTCTGTGAGTCTGTTTCTGTTTCGTAGGTAAGTTCATTTGTGTCATATTTTATTTCACTTTATTATTTTTTTAAATAAATTTATTTATTTATCTTTGACTGCGTTGGGTCTTCGTTGCTGCTGCAGGCTTTCTCTAGTTGGAGGGAGTGGGTACCACTCTTCATTGCGGTGCGCGGGCTTCTCATTGTGGTGGTTTCTCTTGTTGCAGAGCACGGGCTCTAGGCGTGCAGGCTTCAGTAATTGTGGCACGTGGGCTCAGTAGTCGTGGCTCATGGGCTCTAGAGCGCAGGCTCAGTAGTTGTGGTGCGTGGGCTTAGTTGCTCCGCGGCACGTGGGATCTTCCTGTACCAGGGCTCAAACCTGTGTCCCCTGCATTGGCAGGCGGATTCTTAACCACTGAGCCACCAGGGAAGCCCTGTGTCATGTTTTAGATTCTACAGATAAGTGATATCATATGGTATTTGTCTTTCTCTTTCTGACTTATGGTAATCTCTAGGTTATCCATGTTGCTGCAAATGGCACTATTTCATTCTTCTTTATGACTAATATTCCATTGTATATATGTACCACATCTTCTTTATGCACTCATCTGTCCATGGACATTTAGATTGCTTCCATGTCTTGGCTATTGTAAATAGTGATGCTATGAACATAGGGATGCGTGTATCTTTTCGATTATGGTTTTCTCCCAGTATATGCCCAGGAGTGGGATTGCTGGATCATATGGCAACTCTGTTTTTAGTTTTTTGAAGAACCTCCATGCTGTTTCCCATAGTGGCTGCACCAATTTACATTCCCACTGACAATGTAGGAGGATTCCGTTTTCTCCACACCCTCTCTAGCATTTATTGTTTGTAGACTTTTTGTTGATAGCCATTCTGACCCGTGTGAGGTGGTACCTCATTGTAGTTTTGATTTGCATTTCTCTAATAATTAGCAGTGTTGAGCATCTTTTCATGTGTATGTTGACCATCTGTATGTCTTCTTTGAAGAAATGTCAATTTAGGTCTTCTGCCTGTTTTTCAACTGGGTTATTTTGTTATTGTTGTTGAGTTGTATGAGCTATTTGTTTATTTTGGAAATTAAGCCCTTGTCAGTTGCATCATTTGCAAATGTTTTCTCCCAGTAAGACAATAGACCTTTTTAACAGATGAGAAAAGTGAGTCTCATAGAGGTTGTCTAAGATATCATAGCAAGCAAGGGGAAAGCCTGATCCCAAATTCAGGTGTCTTCCACAAAGAGAAACTCAAATCACCTGCAATGATTTTTTTTAAAGGCAAGAATGATGACAATAGAAGAAAATATAAGAAATTCTTCCCTTTTCCAGGTATAGCTGTGTGGGCTTTGTGACTATGATGTTCTTCACTAGTAGCTGATTTTTCACTGTCTTCTGTTTAAGGGGATGCCATCTGGTGATGGTTCGGATGGATATTTGAGTCCTGGATGTTATACCATTATAACTAGGTGAAAGCCGGAGGGGTCCATTCTGAAGGTCCCTGTATATCCTGAATCCCTTATAACTCCAATATTTTGTACGGTTGAGCCTGATCCAACCTCTGAAAGAGATATGCTTGGTATCCTAATATCTGCCACGTCTGATATATACCACAGTGGTCTACACTAGAGTACGGTAAGTCCCCTACCTACGAACCTTCAAGTTGAGAACTTTCAAAGATGCGAACATGCGTTCAGGCATGAGTGAAACTGCAGCTTGCCCTCCGTCTCCTGTTGCTGACGATCCTCCAGCTCTACCATCTCCCACCTCCTCGCCCTCCTCCAGTCAGTAACTCTTCTTGCCTGTTCACTCGACGCCAGCCCCTGAATGCCAGCTGTTGTGCTGTACTACTGTACTTTTCAAGGTACTGTACTGTAAGATTAAAAATGTTTTCTTTATTTTTTGTGTTGGTTGGTTTTTTATGTATTATTTATGTGAAAAGTATTATAAACCTATTACAGTACAGTACCATACAGCTGATGGTGTTAGTTGGGCACCTAGGCTAACTCTGCTGGACTTATGAACAAATTGGACTTACCAACACGCTCTCCGAACGGAACTCATTTGTATGTAGGGGACTTACTGTAATTAGATGACCATTTGGCCAATGTTTGGCCAGAATTTTAATAATAGTAATAAAAAAGCCAAATTTAGGGATAAATTTGGGGAACAGTGCATGGCTATTTTGTACACAGCCTGTGTGCCTTGGACCATGTCCTCATTCTGGGGTTTGCAGGGTGGCATTCTGGTGATGTGGCTTTAACTTCTCATTAGCAGCCCCTTCACTGTAGGAGAGAAGCCAAGCCCACCAGACAGTGAATCCCTGGGGCCTTCTCTCATCTTGTTTTTGTTGTTCTGACATTTTAGAAGTAGATCATATTCACTCTATGATCTCACACTCCTGTCTTGGCAGCTGGACTCAGGATTTTCTTCCTTATTTAAAAAATATATATTAAATATAATTTATATAAATCTCAGATCATAAGTGTTCAGTTAGCTAAGTTTTAACAGTTGGATACACCCATGTAGCCAGTATCCAAAACAAGATATAGAACATTTTTATCACTCCAGAAACTTCCCTTATCTCTTCCCAGTCAATCCCCTCACTCCATGCCTCCTCCCCAAAACAGGCAACTACCCTTTTTTTTAAAAAAAAAGCTTTTATATATATATATAAAAATATATGCAACTGCCAGGGCATAAAAGAAGCCCATGTTAGAAGACCATGTCCTGTCTTTTGCCAATTATGCATTCTCAATTTCCAAAAAGCTTTGGCAGTGCAAGAGGGGGCTCTTGCAAGGGGGCACAGTGCAAGTCAAGTACTACAGACCTGGAAGAATCTAGCCTGGGAAACAGTAACACAGTAGCCGCTTCCAGCTTTTTCCTCAAGATTTGATGACAGGGCACATAGTCCTTTTACAAATTAACGAAAAAGGAGAGAAGCAGAAGCCAGATTCCTCAGTGAAAAACGAGTCTCCTTGTTCGTTGGTCAGGAAAGAGTCTTCAGTCAAGTCCAGCAAGGGTCTGGATTCCTGGAGTCACTCGGTATTTATAATTCATAAGCTCCTCTTGGAGAGGAAGGAAGAATTCCTCTTAAGAAAAGTGGCATCATGTGATACTAAATATTGACTCATAACCTGGGTCTGGGGAGATACTGTCAAGCTTCTTGGAATACCAGCAATAAAGGATGAGCTTTCTGTAGTAGAGTTCACGTGTGAACTCATTTGCCAGCCAATTCTGACATATCAGCTACCTGAAATGATGCTTGGTTCTAACACTGATAATCATTAGCTCCAATCTTTTATATTTACATTAAGGTTTGATTTTGACAATAATCAGAGTTCTCAGGTTGAAAAGCCTTTGTCGTCTCTAATTTGCGCTAAGTAAATACTGGCTTCTTGGTTGATTTCTGTCAATTCTTAATCATTTAGGGTAATATCTGTAATATTTAACTTTGGATACAAGTACATGGAAGATCACTGCACACCTTTTCTTTAGTACCAACGCTGTTTGGAAGTGAAAAAAGGCTCGTCTTTATTTTCACACATACTGTGATTTCTGGCTGGTAATGGCTCTGAGCTCCTTGATTTTCCTGGGTTCCACTTATATTCTAGAATTCTCCATTTGTCTAGTTACCATGATCCTGTAAAAGTCGGAAAAAAAATAACAATGGCTCAAGGAGGAAATAGCCATGGCTTGAGGTAGTGTACAGCGAACAGAACTCCCTCCTTTGCAAAGAGCAAGAAGAATAGGGACTTGAAACTGAGAAGGCCTGAGGGTCAGGGGCATTCCTCAGCACAATTTAAAACATTCTAAAAAATGAAAAAAAGAGTTTGTACATTAAAAACATTGTTCTGACTTTTTTTTAATGTTTCCTCTAGGGAAAGAATATGAGTTTTTTCACTCAGACAAAAGTGTCTCTGAATTTAGCCACGGTCTTTTTTCTAACTGCCGCTTTTCTTGCTGTTGCAGGTGAACCTCTTTGTGCTTCTCTCTGTGGTGTGTGTCCTCCTGAATTTAGCCGGATTTATCCTAGGCTGCCAGGGGGCCCAGTTCGTGTCCAGTGTGCCCAGGTGTGATCTGGTAAGCAGTTCTGAATCATCACTGTGCACCTGGGCCGACCCTGGCCTGGCCGGCTTTCCCGGGTGCCAGTGTGTGGCTGGCAACACCCGGGACCAGGCAGCATCTTAAAATGAAACCTGAAGTTGATAAAAGGAAGCGGGAGAACTTCCTGCTAAGTATTTTACTCGGGTTATCAATTTTTTTTTTTTTCCAAAGCAGGGACCAGCCAGAAGAACCCCAGAACCGCAGTAATAAAATGCATCATTCGTTAGTGAGTAGATGGATCAGTTGTCCACAGTCAATATCTATCTGCTCTCATCTAAAGAGGAAAAATGGATATTATCAGAATTTAGGTCAGCAGACCTTTATCTGAAACCTTTGGAGGCCAGGTGTGTTTCAGCATTCAGAGTTTTTCCAATTTTTAGAAGATAAATGTGACGCATATACTGTTTATTCTGTAGCATCCCAGTGGAGTCTGGACAGCAGAATGTGATCCAGAATTTTTGGTTTCCAGAGCTTTTTGGATTTCAGAATTGTGGATAAGAGGTTATGGACCTGTACTATGTCAATTTCTATTTTCCTGATTTTTAATTGTTGTAGTAAAATACCCGTAGCAAAAAATTTACTATCTTAACCATTCAGTAGTGTTAAGTACATTCACATTGTTATGCAACGGATCTCTAGAACTCTTCCCATCCCCTCCTCCCCCTGGCCTCTGGCAACCACTCTTTCTGACGCTGTGGATTTGACTGCTCTTGTTACCAGATATAAGTGGAATCATACAGTATTTGTCTTTTAGTAATTGCCTATTTCACTTGGCATAACATGCTCAATATGTACACATGTTGTAGTAGGTGTCAGAATTTCCTTCCTTTTTAAAGCTGGATAATATTCCACTGTATATAGAGGACACATTTTGTTTACCCTTCATCCATCGGAGGACACTTGGGTTCTTTCCACCTTTTGGCTATTGTGAACAGTGCTACCATGGAAAATGGGTCAGTTCTCTGGAATATATGCCTGGAAGGTGGAATTGTTGGCCACCTCTGAACTTTTTAAGAGGACTTTTCTGTAACAAATATCTCCCTGTGGCACAAAGCAAAAGAAGTGGACTCTACAGGTTGTAGTAAACCTCATCTATTAGGAACTTGGTTCCATGGCAGTCTCGCCCTTTCAAAACCAGCAGGATGCAAGTGAAGAAGGCTGCCACGTTTCTCAAAACACTGTGACCAGGTCCTTGCAGTGAAACTCATGGCCTTCCCAGATAGGAAAGCTCCTCCTGGACTCACTAAAAACCTATTGCTCTTCCTTAACAATCCTTCACAATTTCTTTGATTTCTGTCATTCCCTCACTTAATAAGCGAAAGTTTTGGAAGCACAGGCTCACAATGTTTTCTGGGTTTTTTTTGTTTTTTGTTTTTTTGTGGTATGCGGGCCTCCCTCTGCTGTGGCCTCTCCCGTTGCGGAGCACAGGCTCCGGACGCGCAGGCTCAGCGGCCATGGCTCACGGGCCCAGCCGCTCCGCGGCATGTGGGATCCTCCCGGACCGGGGCGCGAACCCGGTTCCCCTGCATAGGCAGGCGGATGCGCAACCACTGCGCCACCAGGGAAGCCCTGTTTTCTGGTTTTTAAGGCCTCGTATCATTTGCTCTCATCCTGCTCTCCTGCTGCAGCAACTCACACTCCCTGTAATGGAGCCCAAGCCCGCATGTCATTACCCAGGCTCCTGCCCTACTTTCCTGTTTCTGACAGTGCTGTCTCTCCCTCGACCATTCCCTGTCCCTTACTTCCCTGTTCATCCAAATGGTGTCAGCCTTTTAAAGCCTCATTCAATGATGATCTTCTTAAGGAAATAGTCCCTGATCCCCAGGGAAGGTAATCTTCCAGAATTCCTATCTGTACATCTCTGAAGCATTTCTCTTTCCTTTTTTGGGCTAAAGGTATTCATATACCTGTCTTCTCTCTTCTACTGGTCTGGAATCTTCCTGAGGACAGTGTCTGGCTCTGTATTTTCTTGGGAGTTTTCAACAGCACCTCCCACAGACTTCTTTACATACATAGAGTTCCCAGAAAATAAATTTTAAGCAAGGCTTGTTCTTCCTGTTACTAATCACACAGAAAATTGGAAGGGGCAAAGAGAACAGACACAGGCTAGAAGTGAAAAGTCATAATATTTTACAAGACAGTTCGATAAAAGAGTAGCATCTATTATATGCAAGACCCCATGCTAGAAACTGCAGATAGTAGAAAGAAAAGTCAGACATCGTTTCTGACCTAGACGTTTATCACGTAGCAAGAGGAGTGGGATAACCATGGCAGGTGCTTGATCAGTGTTTGTGGAGAGAATGAATAAATGCCCAACTGCAAAGCAAGGGAGTCTGTGATCAGCCATCAGAGTGAGACACAGTGCTCTGGAGGTGCGAAAGGAGAAGGACTTCTACTCTTGGGAAGACGGGAAAAGGATACCTGGAACGTAGGTATTTGAGATTGGCCTTGAACAATAAATAAATAAAGGGAGTGGGTCGAAGCCAGGAGGGGAGAGGATTCCAAGGGCAGTGGTTAGTTAGTAGTTAGTTAGCCTGAGTGGTTAGATCACTGTTGGCTCTGGAACAAACAGAAGCCAAATTACAAGGCATAAGGGTCTATATGGTTGACTTTTCTGAGAAATTCTGTGCTTCTCTACCCTGACTCCCTGTTAGAATCACCTGGGGGAACTTTTTAAAGACTACCCAAACTTGGGCCCCATACTCAGAGATTCTCAACTGCCCTGGAATGGGGGTCTCGGCATCAGTATATTTTTTTAAGTTTTAAAGTGTATTTTTAATTAAAAATTTTTCCCACCACAAAACCAACTCTGGGATTGTTTCTGATTATATAAGTGGACAAGCCACAAAAGTGTAGGATGGAACTTAAAAATCATTTGAAATCTCACTATTTGGGGACATCATAGTTAACCATTTGACAGGTTTTTTGCATGTCTTTATGGATAAAAACACACCTGATTTTTCATCAACAGGACCATATCGTAATTGTTTTTCATTAGGGAACGTATTTGGCAAGTGGAGTCTTTCTGAGGAAGGGATGCTCTCCTTCCCTCTTTGCCTCGCCATCCACACCAGTCACCCTGAATCCACGGTAACAAGCTGGGGGATTTCCTTTCGTGTTTCATGCTCATGTAACCTTACGTAGATGTGTATGGGGTGGGGTTATTCAAGACTTATTCTTCAGAAATGGGATCTTTTGTATCCACTTCCCTGCATATTGTTTTTCTCACTTAAAGATGTATTAGGTATAGCTCTAACACCCTTTTTTCCTTTGAACAAGTCAGTTCTCTGTTTTCTTGTTGTCCACTGTGGTTTGGGTTTTGACAGATAGAAGCAGTGCTGCTATGGATACTATTCTGTAGATCTCCATCGGGGCTGTGACCTAAGCGGAGTAGGCTCCCAGGACAAGGATTGTTCTTCTGTTTGTCTCATTTTTTTTTTTTTTATAGCACATTCAACCATTTGATGATTCTATCCATTTTTTTAAAAACTGAGATAAAATCTATAGCTAAATGACCAGCTCTCAAGTGTCAGTTCATTAAGTTTTGACCAAAGTATACATTCATCATGACAAATACACTCATGTATACACCCCAGACAAAATCTAGAGCATTTTTATCACTTTAGAAAGTTATTTGCTGTCTTCTTTCAGGCAGTCTCAACTCTCTCATAGGCAACCACTGTTCCAGTTTCTTTCACCATAGATTAGTTTTGCCTGTTCTTGAACTTCATGCAGGTGGAGTCATGTGGTATGTACCTTTTTGTGTCTGACTTACTTCAGCGTGATGTTTTTGAGATTCATCCGTGTTTTGGGGTCATATCAGTTCTTTGCTCTTCCCTTCTCTCTCTCTTTTTAAAATCAGGTCAATATTTCATTGTATAAAAATAGCACAATTTGTTTTATCAGTTCTCCTGTTGATGGACATTTGGGTTGTTTCCAGTTTAGGGGTGTTATGAACAAAGCTGTTGTGAACATTTTTGTATAATGTTTTTTGGGGGGCCTGTTTTCATTTCTCTTGAGTAATAAATACTTAAGTATGGAATTGCTGGGTCATGTGGTAAATGTATGTCTAACTTTAAAAGAAACTGCTCAACAGTTTTCCGAAGTGGTTGGGAATAGTATATTTAATTTAAAATGTATGGACAGTTCCTTTATTAAAGAGCTTTAACCTACATTTCTACCGGTAACCTTCTACCTACAACAAGTGTTACTCTCTAATTTTTTGCCAGTCTGATGGGGCTAAGTCGAGATCTCATCGTTACTTTATTTTGCAGTTCCCTAGTTGGCATCGGCATTTTTGGGAAAACTTCCCAGAAGATTCTAATGTGCAGCTAGGATAGAGAGCCATAATAGTGATTGATGACAGGAGGAAGGAGAGGCTCTGACAGCTTCAGGTAATTGTATCAAGTATGAAAGAGGGATGTTTTTCATTTAAGAATGAGATTCGAACAGGGTTGTTTGCAGAGAGTTAAAGACATTGAAGAGAAGTTAGAATAAGCTTTCAGAAATATTGGGCAGAGATGGAATTAAGAAGGCAGGTGAAGGATCAGGAACAGGAAGAATGAGGAAAACAAAAGGCACGGTTGCCTAGAATCATTTTGTAGGAAGCCTCAGGGCTTTCCTATATCAGCTGGGCACAGTGATAGATATTCATTATTGTTTGCATAATGATTAACTTTCAGATAAGATCCTTTGTTTAAAGGGATTAATTATCACTTATCTGGAAAATTTTGCCATCCAAAGTTTCCAGAGAGCTGAGGTTTCTGTATATTTGGATGTCTGGTGTTGTGTGGCTAATGCAGCCCATGCAGGATTGGTTTCTGTCTTAAAATAATGCCTTGGATTAAGAATGGACTCATGTGGGAAGGGAGTACTTTGTAAGATGACACCTAGTCTTCCCTAAGGGAGGTGAAGTCCTCAGGTAAGATCTTGAGGCTTATACAATATAAGAAATGGAAATTGCACTGTGTCGCGTTGAGAAACGAGAGCTTGGTTCCTGCTTGGTGAGAGAGGGCCTTGTGTACATGAACAGAATGGAGACATGAGAAGAATGAATCATCTCTATTAGCTGCTTCTTTGTTATACTAAATAATGCTGTTAGTATTAAAACAGGAAGTTCTCAGCAGGAGACTTTCAAGGAGGAAGCCCATTGGGAGTAATATTTATCTGAATTTAGCCTGGTGTAAGGATATTATTAACTATGGAAGAGCAGCCAAGAGAAAGTCAGCGATCCCTGAGGGGAAAGAATAGTTCCTACCTGCCTAGGGAAGTCCTGTCTGAATGGCCACAGTAGTTTTCCTTTAGAAGCCAAGAATCTAGATATTAGCAGCAGGATGTACCTTCAAAAATGTGAGACAATGAAAGAAAAATTCAAATAGAAACAGCCTTGTGCCTTTGTGTGTGGAGTCGTGGATCTAGGTGTGGGGATGTTGCTGAGATAACAATCTGTGGACAAACCAGGAAAAGACAGAAACCAAAGTGGTTGTGGATTGATAGATTATGGAGGCCATCGAGGTAACTGTAGTTGTAATTCTTTGTATCAGAGGCAAAATTTATATAAAATCTGGGCATCAGTGTTTATTTTAGTAATGCATCCCTTTCAATATGATTTAAGGACAAGGAATAAAAAATGTTCTAGGATTCATGGAATTCTGGAAGAGGCAAAACTAATCTATATGGAAAAAATATCCAAATAGTGGTTGTCTCTTTGGAGGGTGTGGGCAGGGATGGATAGGAATGGACATGAAGGAATTTTCTCTGGTGATGGTATGTTCTGTATGTTGATAAGGGTTTGGGTTACAGAGGTATATGCATGGCTCTAAATTCCTTGAATGGTATGCTTATGATTTGTGTATGTAAATTGCAGTTCAAAAGAAAAAGAAAACCAAACCAAAAATTGTATAATCCAGTGGTACAAATTTTTCCCTTTGGCTTCCTAGTCAACTTATATTAGAAGGAACTAAGTTTCCTCCTAATATGGAAAATACCATGAAATTTTCCACTATGACTAGAGGATAAGAATCTTAATTCAATGAGAAAAAAGCCTTTTTTTTTTCTGTTAAGCAACAAAAGCATTGTAAATGTTCAGTCATTCTTAAAGATTCCTGAAGAATTTTGCAGCTAGTGAAGTCAAAGCCGCCTATTTAATTTAACAAGTATGAAAGAGGTGTGGCCTTTCTTTTTAGCCAAAATAGAATAGCCAACTTTAACAGCTCAAGCTGCAGAGCAAGTAAGAATGAACCTCTGCTCCCAAATTATGGGTCTTATTAGCCCGAATCAGCTAGTACATATGTTCCCAACATGACTCAATGGAAACTTGGAAAAGTGACCCAAAGTTTGCAAAGCATCTCACTAAAAATATATGAGATTACTCATCAGTAATGGTATCACTTCAAATAAAGAAAAGAAAACTTCTCCTAGAATCTGTGAACACACTGAAGATGTGAACTAAGAGATCTCTTTAAGCCTACAGGGTTTAGGGCTACTGTTCACCAAATAGACCTTGTGCTTCTTCCAGGCACATGGTAGATTGAACTTCCTTGCCCTCTTGGATTAAGTGGAGCCATATGATTTACTTTGAAAATGAAACTGAGCTCATGTGATGAGTGTCATTTCCAAGAGGAAGATTTAAGCTAGGGTGACCAGACCTAGCAAGTGAAAACACAGGACACCAAATTAAATTTGAATTTCAAATAAAGAGTAATAGTTTTTTACTATAAACATATCTCATGCAATATTTGGGACATACTGACCCTAAGGAATGACCTGTTTATCTCAATTCAAATTTAACTGAGTGTCCTACCTTTTACCTTGTAAACCTGCTTTAAGTGCCAATGTGCAGTTCATCATATGCTCTCCATGTCTCTAGCATAGTGACCCTCAATCCTCAGATAGTGGATGCTCCATCAACTTCGGTCCCTAAGGGAATATGATGAGTAGAGCCCTCTGCTGACCTGCAATGGACATGTAGCATAGTCAAGAAATAACCTTGGTTGATTAAGCCACTGAAATTTTGGGGCTGGTTGTTACCACAGCATACCCTAGGCTGTCCTGACTGATGTAGACGTTGCCTGACACTGAACCCTGCCATATCTCATTCTGTAGGATTGGTGTTCCATGGTGTGGCCTGTGTATTTTTACTTAATAATTAAATTGTTGGGGCTTCCCTGGTGGCGCAGCGGTTGAGAGTCCGCCTGCCGATGCAGGGGACACGGGTTCGTGCCCCGGTCCGGGAGGATCCCACATGCCGCGGAGCGGCTGGGCCCGTGAGCCGTGGCCGCTGGACCTGTGCGTCCGGAGCCTGTGCTCCACAACGGGAGAGGCGACAGCAGTGAGAGGCCCGCGTACCGCAAAATAAATAAATAAATAAATAAATAAAAATAATTAAATTGTTGTTCTTCCTTTTCCCCTTAAGGTGGACTTAGGTGAAGGCAAGATTTGCTTCTGTTGTGAAGAATTTCAACCAGCCAAATGCACAGACAAAGAAAATGCCTTGAAACTCTTCCCAGTTCAGCCTTGTAGTGCTGTTCACCTTCTACTCAAGGTATCTGGAATAGATTCCACCCCCCACCAGTAACTACACCACAGAGACCCCAGGGAAGGCAAAGCTCTCTGAAATATTCCTCCTCTTTTACCTCCTTCAAATAATCCTGCTGAAAGCAGATATGAGAGACTCCTTGTCAGTGACCTAGAGACAGAATTGAGAACCCACAGATTATTGTGTTTCTCTTAAGTTATGAATGGATAGCTTCTTTGTGCTCAAGAATTATAAACTAGTAAAAAATGTAAAGGAGCCTAAATGCATACACATGTATATGTGTATGTATGTGAATTTACATATACATATACATGCACACATATGCACACATACACACCCTTGATGTAGCTACACATATAAGATGTAGTTTTAGCAGAACCTCTAAAGTCCATGCCCATTTGTTATTATTCTAATGCTCCTTTGTTGGCTTAAATGAATCCTGTAGGCTGTTGAGTGCTGCCGTTCTAAAACACATAGACTAAGGAGATGTATTGGCCAGAAAATACAAGAGAAATTCAAGACACTACCTCTTGTTTAATAGGCCGCAACTATACTAAGCAAAAGAGATGAAAAACAAATGATACCAGCTGAAGAGAAATGCAAAATTAACCTTTATTAGGGAATTGGATAAAAATCATGTCCTGACTTAAGGTCTGTTAGCCCAGGGAGTGACAAGCTCAGTTGGTGAACCCTGAGATATTAGCTTTTGGATGGTCCATCACTGATGGCTTTCTTTAGATCTTTGTTTTGGGTTTATTTTCTTGTGGGGAAGAGGAGTCTCTAAGCAAAGAGAGAGAAGCTGTCAGCTCTCTGAGTTTTGGAGGATGTGAAAATGGCCTTCTTTCTTTGGCTTCTGTATTTTCGGTAGCTGAGTCACTCCCGAATTTTCTGAGCCAGGACTTTGCTTGGGGAAAGCCCCGCTAAGCAGCCAGGACCGTGGCAACAGCAACTTTTGGAATTGGCTTTGCTGCTATTTTGAGACATGTGTTTAGAGGAGACAAGCCCTGTTGACACTCGGGCCGGCCTGCCCCCTGTGTTGTCCTCATTGGGTGCCCGAGGCAGCTCTGCCAGTGGCTCCTGAAATAGAATCAGTGGCCACGAATTAAGCAGCGTGCTGTCCTGGTGGGAGTCTGTGGGAGGGGGGAGGTTGGGATTTGCTATCACTGGGGACACCGACTTCAGAAGAGAAATTCAGTACTTTCCTGGAAGGGATATTTCCAGACAGGGTTCTGATGCAAAAAGAAACATGGTAATACCAGGTCTGCCCGGGACAGGAAGCTTCTAAGATAAGTTTTTAAAATTAAGAAGTACACACTATTGCATGACAGTGTTAATAATAACCAGCGTTTGTTTGGCACCTAGCATGAGCTGAACACCATCTAAGTCCTTTACGTGCATTTTCTCATGGGAATTGTCTTCCTTGGGGCAGTATTATTATTATTTTTTAAAGTTTTTATGTTGCATTCTGGTCCTCAGTTTTGAGGTACTCAGGTGCGTCATTGTTTCCTGGTTCCAGAAAGTCCTTTTCGCCTTGTGTGCCTTGAATGCCCTGACCACCACCGTCTGCTTGGTGGCAGCCGCCCTTCGCTACCTTCAGATCTTTGCAGCCAGAAGATCCTGCATCGTAAGTCCATGCAAGGTGGCAGGGTGTCTGTGACTCCACTGATCCCACCCTCGGACCTTTTTGTGTCATCCGTTGCTTTCCTCCTTGAGCTGTTGACTAACCAAGGTGCTGTTTAATTAGGATGAATCCCAGATTTCTGCGGAAGAAGTGGAGGAACACAGACGCATACCAGACCCTGACGACTTTGTGCCACCAGTGCCTCCCCCTTCCTATTTCGCCACGTTTTACTCGTGCACACCCCGGACGAACCGCAGGTATCTTCCCTACATATGCTCGCGCAGATCTCTGGGCTGCTCTCAGTTTTGAGGCCGCAGGGTCTCCAGAGCTCACAGCATGGGCTCTGACTTCTCTCCAAAACCTAGACATTGTATTACTTTCCGGGATCGTCCGGTTTTTCTCTCTCTTTTTTGGTCTGACAAATTGCATGAAACCAAAGAAAAGTCAAACCTTGACCTAAGGATATAGTTTTTCAATTTCAATTAGCTTCTTAGGAAAACTGACACCCAGTGAGATAACTGCTGTAATTTGACATGATTGAAAACTGCTGTTGCCCTGGAAACGCTCTCAGTCGGGCCAAATCGATATTCATTGTAAACCATCAGCAGGTCCTCAAATCATGAACTTCTTCCCAGCCATTTAATTATTAATTACATCTCCTTGGTCTAGAAAAAAGAAAGATGCCGTGTTTATTCTCCTTTTCAAATCCTTTTCAAATTCTAGCTCAAAATTTGATCATCTGTCTCTTAAATCTCAGAAATCATTATTTGTAGAATGAAGTGCTGCATGCATTCATTTGGTTGTTAGCCACTTCTAGAATTGTACCATTCTAAAGAATGACTTCATTTATTCATTCAACAAACATTTAATCCATCCTCTGCTGCTTACTAGTTACTGTGCTGGGTTATTGGAATTCAAAATGAGTTATACCAACTTCCTCCCCCTATCCAGGAGCTCACAGTCTAGGTCATTAAAAATGAGTGTTGAAAGGATCACAGTAATACTCAAAAGGGAGATTTTGAGTGCAAGAGGAGGACTACCTAACCTAGAATGGTGAGTGAGCTGCAGAGAGCTTGAAGGAAGAGTCAGCTGGTCAGGGTTGGCTTCCAGGATGAAGTGATGATCTTAGTCCGAATTTAAAGGCTAAAGCAACCCTACGTTTAAACTTAAACCCTACATTTAAACTTCTAAAAAACAAATCTCTGAATTCTACAAGAAGGACTAGTGTCTTTCCCTTGCTATTGAGAGGGCTTGGAATTTCTACTTTTTAACCCTGAGGTACACGTGGAGAGTTGTCAGACAAATTTGGTGTCAGGCTTGGGGTTTTTGGATCCATTTTCTAGTGCTCAGAGCAGCCACATGTCATTTTGACTCCCACCCAGACACTGTTAATGTTCTTTTTTTTTTTTTTTTTTTTTTTTGCGGTACGCGGGCCTCTCACTGTTGTGGCCGCTCCCGTTGTGGAGCACAGGCTCCGGACGTGCAGGCTCAGCGGCCATGGCTGACGGGCCCAGCCGCTCCACAGCATGTGGGATCCTCCCGGACCGGGGCACGAACCCGTGTCCCCTGCATCGGCAGGCAGACTCTCAACCACTGTGCCACCAGGGAAGCCCTGTTAATGTTCTTTTCAATGGGTTATCTTCCTGACTTGTCCCTCAGACTCGTATCTAAACCCCACTCTAGCCCCTCCCCTGCCCACCCACCTCGGCGGAAATAAGAGATGACCACAAAGCTGGAAGGGACATCAGCTGGCTGGACAGATGGCCTGGGGGACAGCTCAGCCTCCCTGTTGTACAGGGACTGGTGGACTGTAATTTCGAAGCTTCAGGGGCCAGGATGGCTTCGCTAGTCTTTTAGGAAATGAGCCAAGAATTACAGAGGCCAGAGGGACATAGCAACAAAACATATATTCTTTGTGTACCATAGGACACGTTTGCTAAAAACGTAGCCCAATCTCAGGCTGTCTGCAGAGTGCACACTGAAGGGCAGTAGAAGTGCCTGTTACTTCATGGTTGGGGAGAGAAATGCCCTCTTCAAGAAGAGTTCCTTGGCTCTCTGAGGTTGTGGGTGAGCACTTGGTTGACCTAAGAGAAGGCAACAGACATTTAATTTCATGCTGTGGCAGAAAGGGAAAGTAACTCATGTGGGTTTAGAGGTACTGACCTGTGGGATCTCCCGCCCTTCTTCCCTCTTTCCTTTCTCTTCTCTGCACCTCCATAGTCATGCTTATCACTGTGGGTCTTTGAGGATCTGGGTGCATCCCTGGATTTGCCCCTCTGAGCTCTGAGCCAGCCCCTGGCCAAATCTGAGTTGGAAGAAGACCGACAAGCTTGTCGTCAAGGGCTCTACCAACCAGAACTTCCCAGAGGAACATGGGGGAGGGGGTTATGCATAACACCCTTGAGAGAAAAAGAATGCTTGGCCTAAAGTATATACCTGGAGCGCTAGCTCATATCTCCAAAGGGCAAATAGCCTCATTTTCTAAAATTCTACCAATATCTGAATGCAGCCCACTTTCTTTTTTTTTTTAACATTTTATGTATATTTTTAAAATTGTAGTTGATTTACAATATTATATTAGTTTCATGTGTACAACATAGTGATTCAATATTTTTATAGTTATATTCCATTTAAAGTTATTACAAAACAATGGCTGTATTTCCCTGTGCTGTACAATATTTTGTGTTGCTTATCTATTTTATACATAGTGGTTTGTGTCTCTTAATCCCATGCCCCTGTCTCCCCCCCAGCCCCTTGCCCACTCTCCTTTTTTAAATGGCTAAACTTATTCACCTTGAGATACATATTCTATCAGAGATATTTTAAAATTTAACTGACTTTGCTAAATTCTCAGTATAAATCAACATCATAGACACTAGCTGTTTAACCCCAAATGGTCATTTTCTTTCTTATAAGCAGGAAGGCAAGAATATTAACAGATGTTTTCGTTAATATTTCCACAATCAGTTATGTTAAGAGTTTTCACGCAATACAGGCTCCCCTTTTCCTGTAAGGCATTAGGACCTCTCAGAAGAGGTTTATTTATTTAACTTCTATAAATACAACCATTTCATGCATTGGTATCTCCTTGAAAAAGGGCTTCTCAAGTTACTCTCATAAATAGAAGCCTGATTGCAGTCAAGGCTTCTATCCAAAGATGGTTATCTACTTTGTGAATCAATTTGTAAGTACAGGAGGGGGCTGTGTACCCCATCTCCTCTACTCCAGGGAGTCCCCCAGTCTCAGAAATTGGCTTGAGCCAGGAGTCAAAAAGGAAAGTCTCCAACCTATTTCGTGAATGTGGACCTGGTTATACTGTGGGGATGTTACCTGCTAGAGAAAACTGAAGATGAGCTCATGGGAGCCAGGTTGACCTGAGCATTTCTTAAAGGTGAAAGCAACAAGGCCCACCCATTTCCTTTCCAAATGAACTTCAAAACCCAAACTCAAGTGGAGCTGGGCTGTGCCTAGGCTTGACTCTGTGCTCAGCTGTTGGGCTGGGCGACCCTGCCTCACTCCCCACTCCCACACCCCTACCAACATGTGCCCCGTGGAAGGGCCAAGCTTTCTCAGCACACAGAGGAGGATCGTTCTTTGGTCAAGGTCATATTAGTTGCTCCATCAGCCTCGGATAAGTTCTCAGGGCCTATTTGTAGCATCAAAGCAGAACGTATTTTGCATGATCTGTTTGGGTTTCCTGTTCATCTTCAGGTCTCATGAGCATGAACCAGCGAAGGTTTCCTGGAGACTTTGGGATGAATTTGAATAAGCCCAGGCTCTGGAGTCTCTTAAAAGGGTCACCTTGGGTGGATCTCTTACCGTTTCTGAGCCTCAGTTTCCTCATTCACCTGCCTTGTCTTGTGACTCCTGAGAGGATTGTTATGAGATAATGGGCTAAAAAAATCTTTCTAAAAACAAAAGCTTGGACTGTGCTCTACCATTGTTAGTTGCATGGTTTCAGATGTTCTTGGCATGTTTCTTACTCTTAAGAAACATTTAGCCCTTAATCTTACCCCTACCTTATCAGGTAACAGTTTTCTAAAGACACTCATTTTCAGTAAAAGTTTGATCACCTTTCCCAGATATAACAGGGTTTTGATTTCAGCCACCATAATCCATTTTGCTTAGCAGTGGTCTCAGTCCTGGCTGTGCCTTGCAACCACCTGGGAGCACTGACAGCATACAGATACCTGGGCCCCACAGGCAACTAGGGCAGAATTTCTAGAGGTAAGGCCTGGGCCATGCCCAGTTTAGGAACCCTCCTGCGTAATTCTACTCTACAGCTGGGTTAAGTACCATAAGGGATCACGAACAAAACCTGTAGCAAACAGACCTGTTTCCCTCCATGGATCCTTATTTACCCAAAAGTGGTACAAATAAGGAAAAGTTGCTTAATAGGAAAGGAACTTTCCTTCTACATCAACTCTAGCAGGATCTTCCATCTAAATGAGGCTTTGCTGGTCATTGTAATAACCACCATAGAAGCCATTCATTTTGCAGCCAATTTAGATAAAGTGTACCCCCTTTCTCCCCGCAGTTTTCCTTCTTGAAGAGATTCTGTAGTAGTTTAGGATCTAAAGTGGAGCCCGTTCTTCCCACTTCTTGGCCCTAAGCAAGCCCTCTCTCTTCTATAGGAACATACAGGTAGCCACTGGGTTGGGAATATGAAATATACAGCACCAGAGCTAACAAGCAAAGCTGGGGGATGAACTTTCCAGGCAAGGACACCGCAGTGAAGAAACGCATGGGGAGTTGGCTGAGGGGGGACAGGCAAGGGTTTGTAAGTGCCGGAAAGATGCTCACAGGATTATGCTAATTAAGGATTAAAGATTGGCCCTCTGGAGCCGAAGGAAGGAGTGCATAGGTCTCAGTGAGTAAAACAAGTTGCCTCGTTTATTGCTCAGGAAAGTCTTCAAAGTCAGGTCCACGAAGGGTCTGTATTCCTGGAGTCACTTGGTGTTTAATAGTTCTTAAACAGCTTCAGCTGGAATGGAGAGTTGGCGTGAAACCGGTGGGCAAGTCCTCCTCTAAGGGAGAAGAATATCTCTTTCTTGATGACTTTACCAGGACCCCTCCCAGCCAGGCTAGGGAGGGGCCATTCCTGCAGGTGCCTCTCCTCAGACCTGCTGAGCCTGCACACATCCCTGCCTGGGGTGTCAGCAAGTGACCTTCTCCTTTCCTCTCAGGTCAAGCACGAGCTGAGAGTCTTGTTTATGAATAAAGATGCCGGAAAATAGGGGAGCACCTTCTCACTTTTTCATTCAGGCTGTAGGAGTCTCATCCTTCTAAATCCCAGAATTCCATAAGTTTTATTGTTAGGAAGACAGAATATCACATCTTTTTCAATTTTTTTCTTCCACCAATTGCATTTTTGTAAATGGGCACAAATGAAACAACCATAAATGCAGAGAGCACCTTTCTAAAACAAAACAAAAGCAGTCCCTTGTAGGCAGCTGGCCCCAGAATTTGTCTTTTCATCAATCTCCTTTAGTTTATGTCCATTTTTGCATTTCAAGAACAAACGTTAAACTTTTGCTATTATCTTTTTTTCATTCTCCAATGCTTCATGGCCTGAGTACAGTTTTTTTTTTGGTCTTCTGTGTATTTTTAAAATTGTGATATAATTGACATATAACATTGTATTAGTTACAGGTAAACAAGTAATGATTTAATACTTGTATATATTGTAAAATGATCACCACAATAAATCTAGTTAACCCATCACTACATATAGTTACCAGTTTTTTTTTTTCTTGTCATGAGAACTTTTACGACCTACTCTCTTAACAACTTTCAAATACACCATGCAGTATTATTAACCATAGTCACCATGCCGTGCATTACATCCCCAGGACTTATCTGCATGTATTTTATAACTGGAAGTTTTGTCATAAGGTACAAACTTTCATGTATTTTTAACTGTCGTTTTCAAATTTAGGTTCTTTGTTATCTAGATAATTTGTGTGTGTGTGTAACCTTCTGTGAATGCTGGCGGAAAATCTTGTGGGTTTTTTGTTTTTATTTTTTGCTATCAAAGGTCTCTCACCCACAGGCCAACAGCCACAGCTACAGCAAGTGCTCCATCAGTGTTTGTTGAATGACCACCTTTAGGAAGAGGCACTCTGTGATTCCTCCTGCAGCATTGCTGCTTTGTCTCTGAGTTGTGATGTTGTTCACTTTTTTTTGAAAAATGTATTCATTATTTCAAACATTTATTTAACAAATAGTGGGTTTCTACCATGAATCAGACATGAGGGAAACCCAGGCAAGAAACTTTTGTCATGTACTAATGTAACAAATAATTGAGTTTCCCTGAATCCTTAGTTTTTTTTTTTTTTATTGAGGTAAAATTCACATAACATGAAATTAACCTTTTGAAAGTGTACAATTCAGTGGCATTTAGTACATTCACAATATGGTGCAACCATCACTTCCGTCTAGTTCTAAAGCATTTTCCTCACCTCCAAGGAGACCCCATACCCATTAAGCAGTCACTCCCCATCCCCCCCTTTCCCCAAGCCCCTGTGCAACCACTAATTTGCTTTCTGTCTCTTATGGATTGTTGTTTGCTTTTTTTTGGGATCTTCCCGGACCGGGGCACGAACCCGTGTCCCCTGCATCGGCAGGCGGACTCTCAACCACTGCGCCACCAGGGAAGCCCTGTTGTTTGCTTTTTGACTAGTAAATTTAAAAGGAATGATGGTATTGCATTTTCTGTGTTGTCACTTGCCTAAGAATTCTGGGCACTCCATCAGAGAGCAGCTTAGGTTATTCCCCTGCTCCTGGACCAGGAGGTTGTAGCGTGGAGCGGCGAGTGATTTTCCCCATTGTCAGTGGATAGCCCTCTAGAGGTAAAGGCCAGTATGCTGGAGCCACTACCATCAAGATGGCCAGAACATGCTTCCTGATGCCAGGATGCTCTTCCTAGGATGGTTGATCCTGATGTTATACCACTGCCGCATATCTACGGAGCGCGAATCAAAGGCGTGGAAGTGTTCTGTCCTCTGGACCCCCCGCCTCCCTATGAAGCTGTGGTGAGCCAGACGGACCAGCAGCAGGTACTGTCGATAGAGTTTCTCTTTGGTACGTTGTCGGCAAGTAGGAAAAGCAGCCACACAGAGAGCCGGGTGGGGAAGGGTCCATGCCCTGTAGATCTTTTCAAGTTCACTCCGGTCCAGATGATGGTTGAGTTGAATATCAACAGACAACCCTCTTTTTTCCTGTGTTGCAGGGATCTTCATTCCAAATGCCAGAAGGATCAGAAGCTGCCACCAGCCCCTTGGAACCGATCTGCATGCCAGTGATTCAAGGTAATAAATACATTATTGCTGCCCAAACTCATGATTCAATAGACTAAAAATGGTAAAATAATCATCTGTATGATATTTTGTTGGAGGTCAAATACTCTTGGAGCAAATGGTTCAAGCTATATCCTTCCTTCTGGGTATAAAAATATTATCAACTCTTAGGGCTTACAAGTAGGAAATAATATGTGAACAGAAATAAAGATATCTTTAGAATCTTTTACGAATAACCAGACTTTTCAGAAATGGATTACAGAGTTTAATTTGGTTTTCTTGTGTTTTCTGATCTAAGATTTTTTTTCTCCTGTTAAAATAAGATAAGCTCTTGTAAAGAGACAAAAAGAGTTTTACCTATTGCAGAGTGATTTGTTCATTTATAACCAAGGACCCAGGTCATACTGCCTTCACGTGCACTGAATGCTGATTTGCAATCCTGCATTAAATACTAGAGTCCGTTTACAGTTATCCTTGTAACTTAAGGGAACATTGTTACCGCTTTCTCTCTATGGAGAGGTTTTAAATGGCCCGGAGAACTGTCCACAGGACAAAATTGCAAATGGTGATAAATAATGGATCAACTTTCAGCTATTTTAGGTGGAGGTAATTTTTCAGCAGTGCCATAGAATGGGTTTCTGCTCTGTTCACCTTCCATCTTAAGTAGAATTATGCAGCAGGGTTCTATTTCCTAAGTATGTTTTAAATTCTTCCATTTCTTAAAAAAAGTTTCCCAAACCACGAGTCAGCCTCACAAATGATGGGACTTTATTTTCCTGAACAGCAGTCATCCAATTCCAGAGTGGTTTGACTGATTCATTTAGTGGCCACTGGCTCTTTACCTTGGCTTTCCGGGAGTTTCCCAGCCTAGCCCTCAGACACACCCTCTGCCTGCATTCGGCCTGCAGCCCCAGGGCAGCCACCCCACCTGTACCCGTATCACCTTCCACCTAATCAAGGTCAGCCTGAGTTGTCAGAAAGGGTAAAATGGCTAGGACCTTTCCAGTGCTGCACCAGGCTGCTCCACTGGAGAAGATGCTAAGCACCTTTAGGCATTTTAGCATGGCTTCGTTTTCTGCTCCTGGATTTAAAGCTTTTTGTTTGTTTGTTTTAGGTGTGGAGGGGTAGTTTGAGGAGGCAGCATTTCCCACGGTGCTGCAATATAAAAACTTACTGGGCCCACAGCCTAAGCAAATATTATGAACTGTATTACCCTTGTCCCAGAAGGTTTGGGCTCACAGGTGTTTCCTGCCCAACATTTTGAAGGTGCCAGCTGAACAGAAATGATTTCTGTTTCTCCTCTTTAAAAAAAAAAAATATCAGGTGGGGACATTCCTAACACACCTGGAGAAGAAAGCGCATCCATATCAACTCCCAGCTGCAACCAGCTACGTCCGGCAAGGAGCCGGAGAGCTCTCCAGCCCCTGAGGACAAGATCCAAGAGTGACCCTGTGCTTCACCATTCTGCAGAGAGAGGTGATGTCATTTCCCAAGTTCTTCGCAGGGCGCTGTGCTTGTTTGCCGATAGGTGCTGAGTGGCTCTGGCCACCCAAGGCCCTGCGGTTCAAGAGAGAGCTTGGAGGGGGCTAACAGGTCTTGGGAAAATCAGGTATTCTGCGTGCACGTTAAGGATAGACATCTACCATGTCTTTTAAGGCTGGTAAGAATTTTTTTTGTTAAGTCACTGTCATGAGAAGCGTTTGGTTGCATGTGATACTGTGCTGGGTACCACACGAAGAAGATAGTACAAACCTAGTTCTGATTCCCAGATGCTTACAGTCCTGTGGGAATGAACATTCTCTCTCCAGAAAAAAGTCAAAGGGGTGTATTTTTTACCCCCCTCTTCTGTAATTTAACACTAGTTATCTTTTTACTGTGTATGAGTAGATTGAATTATTTAAATCTGACCTTGCTTTAAGATCTTCGGATAGAGCGAAGCTCTCGCACTCCATCTCTTTCCCTTTCTGTTTTGAGTTTGTGTATAGATGTTATTTGAATAATTTTAAATTTTAATAGTTACAATTTTTTTAATTAAAAAAAATTTTACACTGAAAATGACATTGAATCTTCTTTTCTGAATATATGACTGCCTGAACATCTTCAAATCCCTCTTCCTTGTAGAGAATTGTAAAAAATAGAGGAAATAAAGGAAGAAAATGAAAGTCTGTATGTAATCCCACCAGCACAGGCTTCTTTCGGTGACCTGTTCTAACAAGTTGCCTATGCTGTCTTCAAGCTCTATGCAAATACAGCTTTGCGAACCCTCTGGTACCGCTCTGTCCCGGGCCCCACGTCACCTCCTAGTTGTATTCTGTCCCCCTGACAGCCTGTGTTGTTTGCTACAGCTCTGGACTGACTGTGTGGGAGCCAGAGGGAACACTCCTCTTGTCTCTTCAGCGGCTTCTGAGCGGGGAGGAGTCCTGCCTGGGACTGAGCGCCCTCTGGCCCCTCAGCTCCCCGGACCTGTCTTCACCGTGGGGTCCTCTGCCCCACCTGGCAAGCTGAGGACTCGGGATGGCCACCTGCAGCTTCCACAGGAACTTGGCTGTCTACACAGCTTAACGAGATCTTTCCAGAACCCGCTCCCCTTCTGCAGCGCTGCAGGGGCAAGGATGACACGTGTTTACCCGTTGGAGCCCTCTGCTGTGGAAGGGACCAGGTCGCCTTCAAGCGACAGTGGAGTCCCTGACTCTGTGCTCACACGAGTGTCTGTGGTGAATGTTCCCCGAAGAGTCAGGTTCTCTGTGATGTGCACGTGGCAGCCGAGGAAGACGGCTGCCAACCCCTGTTTAGAACTCCTCATGCCTGCCTTTCTCCAGAGGAAAAGGAATGCTCCCCTTCCTCCACCTGTTTTCCCACCCCCTGCCTCCCTTCTTCCTTGAATATCTAAATTCCTGCTTGTCAGACCTTCACAGACTGAAATCTCCAGTGTCGTGTACACTGAAGGCTGCTGGCTGGCTTATGAACATGTGGAGACCAGGCCTGATTTCACTTCACCCATCTGCCAGTGCAGTAATGTTCTGCCAGTCCTTATACCCTTGCCAAAGTAGTAGTTGTGGAAATTAGCCTGTGGTGGATTTCCCAGGCCCTCTGTTGACTTCCAGAATGACGTGTACTTTTTCTGCACTAGATTTCTCTTTCTGTAATAGTCAGCCCTAGCGCCACCTCCCAGCCATGGTGTGACATCGATACTATAAGTCAGTACAGTGCCCCTGAGGATGTTTAGGACAAAGGTACAGTCAATGTGAGCAGAGCATTCCATTCATCCCACAAGTCTCGTCTCTCCTCAGTTCCTCTCTTCCAGTGGCTTTTCATCCTCTCCCCGGAACATTCTTCCATCAGTCAGTCGTGTTTTCTCTGCCTGCCCAAACCATCTCTATATATTGGTGATCACCCCATGAAACCATTGCTCCATCATGATTTGCATTCTGGATGCTCTTCTCTGTCATCTGTCTTTACCTTGATGGTTGTGTTTTATGTGGCACAATAAAATATCTGGGGGACATGTCCTATTGAAATTACACTTCAGGGAATAAGCTTGTGTCATAGTTGTTGGGGTTTTTTTTTTTTTTTCCTCCTGCAAGAGGAAAAGCAAGATGTGCATGGCCGTCAGCATTTGTCACATGTTTTCCACATGGAGTTTCGTGGTTTGTGCTGTTTCAGGTACAGACGTGTGTTCACGGGGCTTGGCCAAAAGGTGCGTGTTGTTTGTCTCTGCCCACAGCCGTCCCCGTGCTCAGCTGTGAAGCCGCGACTCAGACCGAGGGAAGACCAGACCTGGCTGCGGTGACCTTGAGAAGAGGGTTGAGATCCCGAGCTTCGAGATGCAGACCGAGGTCTTTAATAGATTACAAATCTTACATGGACACCAAGCTGCTGGTGGCGAGGTTCCTGGAGCAGTCCTCCTGCAGCATGACCCCGGACATCCATGAACTTGTAGAAAACATTAAATCTGTTTTGAAGTCCGATGAGGAGCACATGGAGGAAGCCATCACAAGTGCCAGTTTTCTAGAACAGGTAGTTTTATTATTAATATCAGGCATGAATCAGATGACTTGTTTCCGTAGCAGCTGAAGCGGCTTCTCTGGTTTCCTGTCGAAGGCACAGAAGGTTCATGGTCACTGTGTCAAAGGGGATGGGGTTAGGAGGTCTGGGGAAGGAGAGGAGGAAGTTGCGTGCTTTCTTTTCACATGTGGTGACTTTGCCACAGCCTTCTTGGCCCAAGAGAAGAGAAACTGATTTTTCCGAGATATGGAAGCATGCTTGGAAAAAGAAAAGGGAGCAGCTCAGGGATGAAAGCAAGGGCTATGGGCAGTGTGGAGTACATTTAACTTTCCTTTTCCTAAGTTGAACGTTTCCCTTGATCTGGCATGTTTTTTCAGCCCTTCGACAATGATGGACATATGTGAATTTTAATACTGGCAAGATTCTGGGAGCTGTTCACGTTCCCATGAAATGTTTGGCAAGATTACCTAAGCTGATAGACTTAAAGGAACAAACGTCTTTTCCTTTCCATTTAGTAAAAAAGACATGGCAATCCCCAAACAAGTAGCCTGTGAAAAGATAAAACCGGGCACGTAAATATTCCACTTGCGTGTCAGGTTTCTCATCTTTAAAGTGAAGTGTTGAAGAAGTCTCTACACCCGTATCTCTGAGTGAATGGAATTTCTCTCTTATGAGAAAGTGGGAGTGGGTCGCAGCTTTCCTCACCCACCTCTTTCAAAAGCAGCGTTTACCTTTTGGGTGTTTGCTCTGTAGCTCCATGTCTGTGGGGTGGCCATTGGAGACCTCAGTGCACAGTGGCTCACGGGTGTTACTTGGCTGTGCCTGTGGGTATTACGTGCCCATCAAATACTTCTTGAGTTGAGTTGGCCTGATTCTCAGGGTCATTGCCAGATACTGGATCCTAGGTACGTTTTTCAGGCAGATTGAACAAATCCCCATCTCACTTTCCTTTCTGTTCCCCTTCCCACCTGCTGGCCTCTTCTTACAGAAGCCAGATTCTGTCCCATCCCTAAGGGGACCGTGGGGAGCAGAACAGTCTGATTACTCGTGTGAAGAGGTACATGAACCATGGGCCCTTTTGTTGTTTGCTTTCTAAAAAAGTGGTCAACCAGTAGTCCTAGGTCAGCCTCCAGTTGGTAGCCTGTGTAGGAGAGAGATTTACACACACATGTCCCTGGTCTCCTCCAGATGTCATTCCCTGCCTCCTCCCCTCTGTTCACCCCAATTGCCTGAAAAACAGGAGCAAGTATTTGGAGCTGCCAAGTTCTGGTGAGGTAAGGGCTGGAGCATCTGCAGAGCTGTTGGTCTGGACCTTCTGCAAAGTCTTGCTTGATGGAAAATAGCTTTGGGGAAAAAGAACAAGCACTTAGAGTTCAACAGATGCTATCACTATAAATGTTTGCGAGGTCTTTGTGCACAGACCGGATCAAAGTTCAGGTACAGGGATTGTTGCAGTAGACTCTGGGCCATCTGCCGGGGCTTCCAGAACTGGATCCCAGTGGTGAGGTTATCATAATGCCACCATCCCCCAGGTAGAAGGATGCAGGGACAAGGGCAAGGGAGCTTTTATTCCTGACTCTACCCAGCTTTGCACATTTTCACCTTCTCTAGTATTATTGGGATGTGTTTTTATATCCATTTTAATGTTTTACCAATATCAAAACCACTTGTCCTAACTTACCATGTAATAACAGTAGACATCTATGAATGTTGGAATTTTCTTCTTACTCAGGAAACAAAGACAGCCTTAAAGACAAATATAATAACAGAGTGTTAGAAAAATTTGATGTCCCATCTTTTGGGGAGATTAACCTTTTAATGACCTTAAAATCTCAGAATGGTGGAAACTAAACAAAAAGACATCCCAATGGTTGTTCTGTGATGTTAGATGGTAATAAAGCACTTGAGTTTTTCCCAATGTGCTAACAGCAATATAGGTCATACAGACATGACTGTGTAATTTTTTTTTTCTTGCGGTATGCGGGCCTCTCACTGCCATGGCCTCTCCCATTGCGGAGCACAGGCTCCGGACGCGCAGGCTCAGCGGCCATG